>NW_020838008.1:7853839-8105086 GCF_003676395.1 Aethalodelphis obliquidens
TGTATATATATATATATATATATATATATATATATATATATATATTTATTTATTTATTTATTTAATTTTATTTTTGCATTTTATTGTGCCACTCCCTTCTGGCTTGAAGAGTTTTGGCTGAGAAATCAGCTGTTAACCTTATGGGAGTTCCCTTGTATGTTATTTGTCATTTTTCCCTTGTTGCTTTCAATAATTTTTCTTTGTCTTTAATTTTTCTGTTTGACTACTATGTGTCGTGGTATGTTTCTCCTTGGGTTTATCCTGCCTGGGACTCTCTGTGCTT
This sequence comes from Aethalodelphis obliquidens, assembly GCF_003676395.1. NCBI lineage: Eukaryota > Metazoa > Chordata > Mammalia > Artiodactyla > Delphinidae > Aethalodelphis > Aethalodelphis obliquidens. The sequence continues at coordinate 7,854,123 of NW_020838008.1, forward strand.
CCTGGACTTGGGTGGCTATTTCCTTTCCCATGTTAGGGAAGTTTTTGACTATAATCTCTTCAAGTATTTTTTCAGGTCCTTTATCTCTCTTCTTCTGGGACCCCTATAATGCCGATGTTTTTGCATTTAATGTTGTCCCAGAGGTCTCTTAGGCTGTCATCATTTCTTTTCATTCTTTTTTCTTTATTCTGTTCTGCAGCAGTGAATTCCACCTTTCTGTCTTCCAGGTCACTTATCCGTTCTTCTGCCACAGATTTTCTGCTATTGATTCCTTCTAGTGTATTTTTCATTTCAGTTATTGTATTCATCTCTGTTTGCTTGTTCTTTAATTCTTCTAGGTGTTTGTTCTTTAATTCTTCTAATTCTTTGTTAAACATACCTTGCATCTTCTCGATCTTTGCCTCCATTCTTTTTCCGAGGTCCTGGATCATCTTCACTCTCATTACTCTGAATTCTTTTTCTGGAAGGTTGCCTATCTCCACTTATTTAGTTGTTTTTCTGGGGTTTTATCTTGTTCCTTCATCTGGTACATAGTCCTCTGCCTTTTCATTTTGTCTATCTTTCTGTGAATGTGGTTTTCATTCCACAGGCTGCAGGATTGTAGTTCTTCTTGCTTCTGCTGTCTGCCCTCTGGTGGATGAAGCTGTCTAAGAGGCTTGTGCAAGCTTCCTGATGGGAAGGACTGGTGGCGGGTAGAGCTGGGTGTTGCTTTGCCAGGCAGAGCTCAGTAAAACTTTAATCTACTTGTCTGTTGATGGGTGGGGCTGAGTTCCCTCCCTGTTCGTTGTTTGGCCTGAGGCGACCTAGCATCTGAGCCCACAGGCTCCTTGGTGGGGCTAACGGTGGACTCTGGGAGGGCTCACACCAAGGAGTACTTCCTAGAATTTCTGTCTGCCAGTGTCCTTTTCCTCACAGTGAGCCACAGCCACGCCCACCTCTACAGGAGACCCTCCAACACTAGCAAGTAAGTCTGTTTCAGTCTCCTATGGGGTCACTGCTCCTTCCCCCTGGGTCCTGATGTGCTCACTACTTTGTGTTGCCCCAAGAGTGGAGTCTGTTTCCCCAAGTCCTGTTGAAGTCCTGCAATCAAATCCTGCTAGCTTTCAAAGTCTATGATTCTCTGGGAATTCCTCCTCCTGTTGCTGGACCCCCAGGTTGGGAAGCCTGACGTAGGGCTCAGAACCTTCACTCCAGTGAGTGGACTTCTGTGGTCTAAGTGTTCTCCAGTTTGTGAGTTCCCCATCCAGCAGTTATGGGATTTGATTTTATTGTGATTGTGCCCCTCCGACCATCTCATTGTGGCTTCTCTTTGTCTTTGGATGTGGGGTATCTTTTTTGGTGAGTTCCAGTGTCTTCCCGTTGATGATTGTTCAGCAGTTAGTTGTGATTCCGGTGCTCTCGCAAGAGGGAGTGAGTGCATGTCCTTCTACTCTGCCATCTTCAACCAATATCCCTGTAGTTCAGATTAATACCACCATTATTAGAAGAACATACAAAATTTTTTCATCCTACATAACTCTCTTCCTTAATCCTTTGCACTGTTATTATCATATGAATTACACCTTTGTACCTAAGCCCATCAACACAGTTTTATAATTATTGCTTTATGCAGTTGGTATTTTTTAAAATATCACTTAGGAAAAGAAAAAATGACAAACAAAAAAACACATACTGTCTTTTATATTAACCTGTGTATACCTTTGTATTATCTTCATTAGTGTTCTTTATTTCTTTGTGTGGAATCAAATTATTGTCTAATCTTTCATGTCAGTCTGAAAAACTCCTTTTAGTATTTCATGTAGGGCAGGTCTGCTAGGGACAGATTCACTTAGTCTTTGTTTATTTGAGTATGTCTTAATTTCTTCTTAATTTGTGGAGGATGGTTTTGCTGGATATAAAATTCTTTTGATTGATAGTCTTTTTCATTCTCACTTTAAATATGTAACCGAGTGCCTTCTGTTCTCATGGTTTCTGGTGATAAATCAGCTGTTAATTTTATTGTGGATCACTGTATTTGTTGAGTCATCTCTTTTGTTGCTTTGAAGATTCTCTTTGTCTTTCCAAGCTTGATTTTGATGTGTCTAGGTATAGATTTCCGAGTTTTTCCTTCTTAGAATTTGTTGAGCTTTTTCAATAATTTTTTAATACTTTTTATATATTCTTTTTGCCTCCATCTCCCCCTTTTACTCTCCCTCCCCCTGCCTCACTCCATTATGAGTATGTTTGTGTGCTTAATGGTATCCCACAAGTCTCTGAGTTTCTGTTTATTTCACCTCATCTTTTTTCTTTCTGTTCTTCAGACTGCATAATATCAGTTGATCTTTCTTCAAGTTCTCTGATTCTTTCTTTTGTCAGCTCAAATTCGCTTTTGAGCACATTTCATGAATTTCCAATTTCAGTTATTATACTTTTCAATGCCATAATTTCTAATTGCTTAATTTCTAAAATATAATTTCTGTCTCTTTAATGATAATCTCTACTTGGTGAGACATCATTCTCATGTTTTCTTTTATTTATTTAGATATTATTTCCTTTGGTTCTTTGAACATATTTATAAAAGTTGATTTAAAGCATTTGTCTATTAATAAATCTAATGTCAGAGCAATCTCAGGGACAGTTTTTATGGACTGCTTTTTTTTTTCCCCCGTACATGGGCCAGACTTTCCTGTTTCTTTGCATGTCTCATAGTTTTTTTGAAAATGGGATATTTAAAATAATACGTATGTTCAATGCTAAATTCTCTATACTTATAAGAGTGAAAGGCCCATAATAGATGTCCAATATTTCTTGCAAGAATCAATGTATGAATGAATATTCTCTGAGTGACTTTTGATTTTCTTCTAGCTCCCTCTGTGTCTTTTGTACTTTCTTTTACTCCATAGTTCTGAACCTGACACCATAGTTTCTAATGAACCATTCCAAAGCTGAAATAGAGTTATTCAAGAGGGGAAATATTGCTGAGCCAGGAGTCACATAACCTAAGTTCTAGCCCCAGCTCTGCCCTCCTCTGTCTCATGACCCTGGAAAGTCACTTTCAGATCTCTGAGTCTCTTTTTCTCACTTATGTAAAATAAATTGGCAAACAGTTATTAGAGTTGTAGTAAGGCTAAATAAGGTTATGGATAACCACTTTGTAAAACAGAGAATGGACATAATTGAAGGGTGCTACTGAGCCCAATATTACTCATTTTTCAGTTTCTGGTGAAACTGTGATGATTCACAGCAAGCTGTAACTGTTAGGATACTCCCTCACTTTTGTGAACAGGTAACCAGGGCATTTTCATATTGTACCACTGGTAAATTAAATTTTATTCAGGTAATGCTGATATTCATGAAAAATTTAGGCTTGCTGAATTTTGCTATTATATAAAATAAAATTGCATTAATAAAATTATTTCTATGCTTTAATCTTCAAAAGCAGCTCCTAGGAGAAATTCTTTGTACTGTACAATTGAAAGAAAATTGGACTGTGATAGCTCATCACAGCCACAAAGAAAGGCCATATCTAATAAAATAAAAATGCTTTCAATGTGCAAACTAAGGGAGGTGACTTCCTTTAAAAATATAACTCACATTAGGTGAAATTTATATGGATTATACTGGTAATACTAAGCATTTCCCCAAACTTTCCATATTCCTATGGATTTTTAAAATAAATCTACTAATTATGAGATTAATCCAGATTAATGAAACATTTTTTATAAGGTTATGTTTCTAAAACCATGATTCTCTTTGAGGTCTTTGGTGCTCAGTCCTCACGTGAGTCTGTCTCTCTCCTATTTGACTCCTCCTCATTGACCTCTCACTCACTTCTACTGTGGGCTCCATCATTACGCTAACATAAGGGAGACCACAATTTACTGTGTGTCTCATACTCATAGAGTATTCATTTATAAGGTGCTCCTAGTTGAGAATGTAGAATTGAACAAGATAAGTTTTCTGTGTGTCAGTCTGTTGCAGCTAATAAGCATATGAGACATTATTTCAAGGGTTTTGAGAGGCACTATTATACTATCTTGGGGATTGTTTTAAAATTCTGATGGTCCACAGAACACTAACTTGTTCTGTGGTTCTAGGGAAGTCTTCAGTGGGAATAAACACTAAGGTTGAATTTAAATGTTGCATGTCATTTAACCAAAGGAAAAAGGAGAGATTGAGGTAGGCTCTGAAGCAGAGACACGGAGGCACAGAAGTGCAAGAACATGACATGGAAGGAAATGGGGGGACATTCTGGGTAACTAAACCATACTGCATATGAGAGAACAGTGAAGATATTACTTAAAAAGAGGGCGGACACTATGATGTAAAAGGCTTTTTATGCCATGAGGATTTTTTAGTGGGAAATTTTTATATGAATTGTGTAAAAGTAATAGTAATAATAAAATATATTTACTAAGTCAGATCTGTTTTAGTTTATATACTATGACTATTTTCAAAGTGTGTGGGGAAACATGTGACAGGTGGTTGAGATGCTACTTTTCCTTCTGAGTTTATATTATTTTCATTGGATATTTATTTCTCCATGATCTTTTACTTATATTTTAAATAATATTGTACACATGAATCTTTGTAAATTATCTCAGTTCCTATTTGGAAGGAGGCTTGGTATGAATGCATACACAAATGGAATATACCTGTTAGTAAGAAGATGTTGCTATGGCCCAGCTGATTTTGCATAAAGGAAAACAAAGTTACAACAAATAGAATTCACCTGTTAATATATCTCTGGTCCATATCTCACAAATCCAGATGACTGAACTAAATGGGAAAATACGAAGAACTCAGTGGAACCTATTATTACTATGAGAGACATAGCCCTTAAACAATCTACTTTTGTATTTTTCTACAGTCTACAAGAAAATACACTGTATTTAACGCACATGCCTTATTCCCCAAATTCCTTTTATCTTTATCAAGTCAGTAGTCTTATAAAATGTTATAAAACACACACACACGCACACAAGTACAAGAGTGTCTCTTAAAAATGAGAGGAAAAAATATCACCATATAGGGTAATTTGCATTGTGGCCACAATCAACCAGATATTTTCATGAACCATGCGAGATCTTATTTTGAGAATATATTGTTATTTTGGAAGCCTTTTCCTTAGTAGTCAACTTCATTCATACTCTGAGTATTTGAAACATTTAAATTAGTTAAGCCGGAACAAAATGTCTAAGTAAATAGGAACTATTTCTAAGTAAATAGGAATTGTGTTCTGTCCTCATGAAAACTATAGCTCTATTAGTCTTACATTAAACAAACTTGAATATTTGGAGGAAATTCAGTGTTAGGTTTCAAAGAACTTTATTCAAAATACATATGAATTCTCAGAGTATGATTTGAAAAGGGTGGCTATCTATGAATATTCTCCCTCATACAGCCCAAATAAATGTGTTCATAACTGCTGATGGACAATTTTAGTTTGCATTCATTACTATTGGTGTTATTTGTTATATTCTCATTTATAGCTTTGTATATATGTTTATTGAAATTTTCCTAAGTTTCCCTAAGTACCTATTGTGCCAAAAAGTAAGTGCCCTGGGGCTTCCCTGGTGGCGCAGTGGTTGAGAGTCCGCCTGCCGATGAAGGGGACATGGGTTCGTGCCCCGGTCCGGGAAGATCCCACATGCCGCGGAGCGGCTGGGCCCATGAGCCATGGCTGCTGAGCCTGCGCGTCCGGAGCCTGTGCTCCACAACAGGAGAGGCCACAACAGTGAGAGGCCCGCATACAGCAAAAAAAAAAAAAAAAAAAGTAAGTGCCCTAAACACTTAAGATAGAACAGAGATGATATTTTAAAACTTTTTTTTATTATTATGGTCTTTATTTATTCATAGTATGAATTCCTTTGTTTGTATTGAAGTATTTCAGTTGTCAGGCAAGAGCTGATATTCTGTGGACAGTGTAAAATCGTGATCAATTCATTCTAGAAAAACTTAATGTAAATGGCCCATTAAAAGAGTTATTAAGAAAGGAATGTGGGTGGTATAAAGAAAAAAATCTAGAATGAGAATCAGTAGGATGGTAACTACTTTAAATTACTTTTTTTTCCGTTATTTTGAAGGTGAACCCCCAAATTCTCTTACTGACTGTCTATTAAGACATTCTAACTTCTGTTCTTCCTGAATTCTCTCATTACTTCCACTTTCTAATTATCTTTCTCCTTCATTCAACAATTGCTTATATACCAGGTACAGTGACATTCTTACACTTTTAATGAAATTTAATTGTGAATTTTCCTCTTATATCAGGCAGCTCAAGCTTTCTAACTTGAAAGTTAACCTAGTCAATAAAATAATCATTTGGAAACAGCTAGAAAGAATGGCAGCACTTTCTAGTTTTTCCAAATGTAAGTAAAAATAAGGCTCTTTAAAGGGAGATATATTTCATGATCACTGATTTATTTACAACATAAAGATTTAAAAGAGTTTTATTCTTTAAAATGGTCACCCTGTACATTACTCAAGACATATTTGGGCTCCGGCCATTATGGAACAACAGGGACCAGATTTACTCACTCCCCCCCCATGCCCCACACTTCATGAAAAAGAAAACCATCAGTTTTCAGATATTGTACAGCAAACAGAGCAGGATGTATATGCCTAAGAAAAGGGATATAAACAAGATGAACTCTACCATTGCCTCAGTGTACTGCCTGGAGGCAGTTTTCAGGCATCTGTAGGGTGAGGAACCACAGATTCCAGAGGTCTCTTGATTGAAGAGACAGCTCAGAGTTTGAGGAGTCCAGGACGCTAGAATTTGCAAAGCGGAATACTAGAGAAAAGGTACTTTCACAGGGAGAAAGTGACCTTCAGTTCTTGAGATCTGAAGAGGCATCTCTTCCAGCCTTTGTTGCCTAGTACTAATCTTTGCATACATGACAAGGAACTACTTGAGGCCTGGGAAAGAACCACCTGAAAGCAGGAGGGCAAAGAATTCCCAAAGCTTACAGAGGGCTTGGAATAGTGTTCCCACCTGACAGTTACTTGGAATCAGTTTGATCATTTTGAGGTTTGTTTTAAAGCCTTTTTTTTAGAGTAGGTTTAGAATAGACTTTAATAGAACTCTTTTAGCCATACTACTAAGGCAGTATCCTTCTGAAGAGTCTACCTGATGCCTGTATTATGAGGTCTTTCTACTTGCTAAAGTCTGCAAATATAAATAAGTCTTGACCTTTGTCTCATAATATATATAAAAATTGACATAAAATGGATTATTGACCCAAATAAGAACTAAAGCTGTAAGACTTTTATAAGAAAACTAAGAGAAAGTATTTGTGATTGGGTTAGGCAAAGATTTTTTGAATAAGACAAAAAGCATAAATCATAAAAGAAAAATTGGTTAAATTTCATTTCATCAAGATTAAAGATGTTTGTTCTTCATAAGACACAATTAAGAAAATAAAAAGTCAAGACACAGATTGGATGAAAATATTTGTAAACATGGATCTAACACAGAGCTTATATGTAGAGTATATAAGGAACTCTTAACACTATGATAATAAGAAGACAAACAACTTGATTTAAAAATGGATAAAGCAGAAAGAAAAAGTTTCAAGAAAAGGATGAGGCCATATCAAAAAGACACAGTAAATGTTGTAAAGGAATATGGCAGAAATAAGATCAAATATCTCAATTATAATGAATATGTTAAATACACTGTTAAAAGAAAGAATTTCAGATTGGGTTTTAAAAATCCAGCTATGTGTTGCTAGCAAGCAGTAAAATCCAGGTTTGATGGGACCTAAAGCTTATAAAAGTTTGTGGCTCTTTTTAAGAAAATGAGTATACCATTATAAATACAGTCTGTCAAACAGCTTTGCAGGGTTCCTGAAATTGATATTTTATTAGTTTGATATTAAAGCTGCCTCCAGTCACAGGGTTCACATATAAAACCAAATGAAGAGGAAAACTAAAAGTAGAGATTACCAAAGGCAAATCTAAACAAAAAGAGTAACACTATAGATAAATAAAATTTAGTACAAAAATAATTAACAAAAAGTAGAGGGTCAGTTTATATTTACAAAATTGCCTCCAAAGCATAACAATCACGAAGAGTTTTGTACTGAATGAGACACATATTTGGCAAAATATGTTTGGAATAAAGAGACTTGAGAGAAAAATTATTTTAATATAGATGTATTAATCTATTAGAGTTTAAGGATGTAAAAGAATAATTAAGGGCCAAAAAATTTGACTTACATATATTGTTGAATAATATATCACTTGTATCAATATTAAAGTTAAAGTTTTTGAGTATAACATTAAGTACATATAACATTAAGTACATATAACATTATGGAAACAAAACTTAGAATTTTGTTAAGAGAGATTATATCTTTATTTTAATTATCCATAGAACATTTACTAGAAATGGCCCAATGATAGGTCATACTTCAGAAGAACTGTCATTTAAAAACTCATTGGAAGATTTCCATAAGAAATGAATTATTCGATAAAATATCTATAGACCCAAATATTTTATCTATAGGTAGTATTTACCTAGTTTATTATTTTTCCTTTACTTATTTCTCCTTTACACTTTTAGTTTCTCACAAACTTTACAAGAGATGTTTTCCAGTGTCCTTTTGTGATGGATAAGAGATGATTGCTCCCCTTTTCAATTTTGGACCATTAAAAAGTGACTTTCTCTAATACCCATTACTGGGCTGAAGTAGAGTTATTTGGCACAAGTCTACCAACATGTGCCCTTGGGTAAGATATATCTGAGAATTGAATGCAATGGTACTCATTCAAAGCAATACAGAAACCCTTGAGAGGTTAAATTAGGAGAGTCTGAGAATTTTAACCATTCAAAAAGTGTTATTCAAACATGAGTCTATGACTATAGTTGTTCCTATTTCATTCATTGCTATCATACTCACCTTTTCCTGATATACACTAAAAAGAATTCTTTTCTTTCTTTTCTGATTTATCCATGAGATTGTACATTTTAACCAGTATGTCCCACTTCACTGCTTGACATATAAATGAGGTCTCATCTCATTTTGAAATTTAAATCAGTTGTTTAAACCCTCAGTGATCTTTAAAATGTCTCTCTCAGTCCCATTTCTTCACCAAAAATTGTCCTAGAATCCTGCAGACTTAAGCATTACAGAGGTATTCTTGTTTACAGATACCTCATTGTTGGAAAAAACATTAATTCTAATAACAATTCAAAATTGGAAACCATATTTTCTACTATAGTTATCAATACTTCGATCCCTCCACATAGTGTCCCTCTTGAAAACAGGTACAGTAAGAAGTATATTTGTTGACTGCTGAGATGATTCCAGTACTGGTCCAGAGTCTCACAAAGGCACTGGCACAGTTCTTTTTTTTTTTTTTGCGGTACGCGGGCCCCTCACTGCTGTGGCTCTCCCGTTGCGGAGCACAGGCTCCGGACGCGCAGGCTCAGCGGCCACGGCCCGCGGGCCCAGCCACTCCGCGGCATGTGGGATCTTCCCGGACCGGGGCACGAACCCATGTCCCCTGCATCGACAGGCGGACTCTCAACCACTGCACCACCAGGGAAGTCCTGGTACAGTTCTTTTAAGAGAGAATAACACCATTCCTTTTGAGTTATACTCTTAGGTTTTGCAAATATTCTTATCTTTTTATCTTCCAGTGGCTAGATCAGAAAACTATTTGATATTGGGAAGGATAACCCTCTTCAATATACAGAAAAGCTTTTGTTGCACCCTGACCCCAGGGTAATTGGTGGACTCACAGATACATAACTAAAGATGCCACAAAGGTATTCTTAAAACAGAGAAGCTGAATTGATACCCTGGCATCTTCTTTCCCTGAAATTTGAAGTTTGAAATAACTCGGCACTGAGCTACATATGTGCTTTTGGAAGACACCTGAGTTACTTGGCCCCACTATCTATCTGGACAAAACAGCAAAACCACTCAGGAACATGTAGATTTATCAAGTCATAAATGATCTATTTCATCAGGAGGAATAAACTTGCTTTACTTTCATTAATCATAGAAAAGTATCTGGCACACAGTATCACTCAAAATTTAAATATTTTATAACCACAACTCTTATGATGAGTAAAATGTAGAGCTTTTACCTAGAACAGTATCCTTACCTTCTAAATATCTAGTCGGTACCATACGACCCAGCAATCCCACTACTGGGCATATATCCTGAGAAAACCATAATTCAAAAAGAGTCATGTACCACAATGTTCATTGCAGCTCTATTTACTATAGCCAGGACATGGAAGCAACCTAAGTGTCCATCAACAGATGAATGGATAAAGAAGATGTGGCACATATATACAATGGAATATTACTCAGCCATAAAAAGAAATGAAATTGAGTTATTTATAGTGAGGCAGATGGACCTAGAGTCTGTCATACAGAGTGAAGTAAGTCAGAAGGAGAAAAATAAATACCGTATGCTAACACATATATATGGAATCTAAAAAAAAAAAAAAAGGTTCTGAAGAACCTAGGGGCAGGACAGGAATAAGATGCAGACGTAGAGAATGGACTTGAGGACATGGGGAGGGGGAAGGGTAAGCTGTGACAAAGTGAGAGAGTGGCATGGACATATATACACTACCAAATGTAAAATCGATAGCTAGTGGGAAGCAGCCGCATAGCACAGGGAGATCAGCTTGGTGCTTTGTGACCACCTAGAGGGGTGGGATAGGGAGGGTGGGAGGGAGACGCAAGAGGGAAGAGATATGGGGACATATGTATATGTATAGCTGATTCACTTTGTTATAAAGCAGAAATTAACACACCATTGTAAAGCAATTATACTCCAATAAAGATGTTAAAAAATAAATATCTAGTCAGGGCTGGTATAAATATGGATAATCAGTTAGCATCTAATACAGTCAGGAGGTTACCTATATATAATACATACATAAAACTTAATACATACATAAAACTTCAAAAATAATTTTATGAGGCAGTCCAAGTATATCAGTAATCAAATAAATATAAATCTATTAAACTTATCTACAAATAATAGAAATGGGGCTTTCATTTGTGACAATATGCTGAACTAGGTAAGCTGAAAAATTACCTTCTTTAAAACACTGAATATGCTTTAAAAATGCAACAAACGAATTAAAATACCTAGTTTAATAAGAAATTAGGGAAAATCCACAGAAGGAAGAGAAAATAGAAATCAAATATGATAATAATATACTTTGCACTTCCTTGGGTATATGTGTCAGTCTCAGTAACTTATAGTTTTGATCTTTAGCCATACAAGGACAGGGTTAAATCATTAGGTCTACAGAAGTCAGGGAGTTGGAACTGAGGTGTGTAAATAACTCTGGGACTCTTAAAGGCTTACAGCTTCTACTAAAGAGTAGACAAGATAAAATATGTCCTGCAGATGAAGATTATAGAGAACTTTCTAAGCCTCAGCTTGAGCTCTGGGTAAAAAATTAAAAAACAAAAATTTGTTTCCTTGAGAATTCTAACATCAGGCCTGCACTCATGAGTTTCAAGACTGCATTTAGATTAATTTTTTTTTTTTTTTTTTTTTTGCGGTACGTGGGCCTCTCACTGTTGTGGCCTCTCCCACTGAGGAGCACAGGCTCTGGACGCACAGGCCCAGCGGCCATGGCCCACGGGCCCAGCCGCTCCGCGGCATGTGGGATCCCCCCGGGATCGGGGCACGAACCCATGTCCCTTGCACCGGCAGGCAGACTCTCAACCACTGCGCCACCAGGGAAGCCCTAGATTAACTTTCTGACATGGGAAATAAATATAAAAGCGGCGTCTAGCTGGGTTACCTGGGAAAACCGAACGCAAGAACTTTGTGGTGAGATTCCCACAGATGAAGCTGTTCCAAAATGAGTTTGCAATAAGCCAAAACATACAATCCAGTCGAAAACAATTTATCTTGATCAAGAGTTATCTGAATCCGCAAACAAAAGAATAAAAATTCTGGAAATACAAACCTCCTTAAACTTAAAATGGATAACCAAAAGAAAAAAAATAAATATCATACTTAGTAGGGATATTATAGAATTTCCCTTATAATCAGTACCAAGATAAGTTTTCCTACTCTTACCCCTAATATTTCCACTAAAGTCAGAAAGTAAGTAATAAGTCCATAAACAGTAGTAAGAGGCATAAAAAGCAGATAGATGAAAGATAAATAAAAACTTGTCATTGTTTACATAGAATATATGAAATTTGTTTTCAGATTTATAAGAGAAATCAATTTAATTAGATACAAATATAAGTAGTGTTGTCATGTTCTTGCCGTAACCAAATTAAAAAGAATATTAAAATTGATTAAAAAATGTAAAAAGGCATATAACAAAAATCATAAGGTACTTAGAAATAAACGTGTCAAGATAGCAAAATTATAGAAATAACTATAAACCTTCTTTGAATGATATAAAGTAAAATTTAACCTGAATAAGTAGGGAGATACATGATGTTCCTAGTTGAAAAAATAAATATCAGAAAGTTAACAAATCTTTCCAAATTAATCTCGAAGAGCAAGAAAGCTCTAAACAAAGTTCCAATAGGATATTTTATAAAACTTGATTAATTCTAAAATGCACTTGGAATGAATTGTGTTGAAAATTCTTAAAAAGAAGATGGAAAAAGAAATTGCCTTACCATATACAAAGAATTTTTACAGAATGACAGCAATGAAAATCATGTAGAATATGCAAGAATAAACCATTTGATGTGGGCAGCATACTTGACAGCCCCCAAATAAATATACATTATAAACAGACTTTTATTTAAGTCAAAGGTGACATATGACAAGTCATTGAGGAAAGAAATTGCTCTGTAATAAGTAAGATTAAGAAACTTAGATATCTATGAAAAAATTAGATCTATTCCTCGCACCATACATGAGTAAAATCCAAGTTGATTTTAAAATATGACCAAAGGACGAAAGTGTACACCTTTTGGAGAAATGATCTCAGTGGTGGAAAATTGCAAACAAAGCCAAAATTGAGTACAAATCACAAGGGGAAAGATTGGTATATTTAATAAAATTAGAATACAAAACCTTTATGATGAAGATACTAAAAATAAACTGACAAGCCTCAAACAGAAATAAAAGGAAGATACATAATCTATTTGTCCTCAGATCTTCACTGTGTAGGTTTGTAAAGTTGTCAGGGAGTTGGAAGCTGGTGAAGGTGTTTTATGTTGGTCAGGGGTGCTAGCCATACACTGATAATAGCAAAGCAAAAGATGGAAGAAATTTGAGTTCTTGATGATGTTGCTGAGCTGCAACGGAGATTATTATGGAGTCTTGTATTGAGTGATATAATCGTTTCCTATAGTGGTTGTAACAAATTATCACAAATTTAGTGGCTTAATACAACAAAGTTTATTATCCTACAGTTTTGGAGATCGGACGTCCAAAATAGGTCTCAGTGGACTAAAAGCAAGTGGTTGGCAAGGCTACGTTACTTTCTCAAATTTCTAGGGCAGAATCTATTTACTTAACTTTTCCAGTATCCAGAGGCTGACCACATTTTTTGACTTGTGGCTCACTTTCGTCCTCAAAGTCAGCAATCACATCATTCCAGTTTCTACTGCTGTTTTCACTTTTCTTTAACTGTGACTCCCCTGCTTCATCCTTTCACTTAAAAGGATGCTTGTGTTAAAACTGGGCCTACCTGGATAATCCATGCTACCTCCTCATCTCAAGGCCAGCTGATGAGCAACTGTAATTCCATCTGAAATCTTAATTCCCTTTGGCCATATTCACAGGATCCTAGGATTACAAAAAGACATCTTTGGGGAGCAGTTTAGTTGCCTGACACAAGTGATAAGAAATTGCCCTATTGTTTAAGCTAGATAGCTAAGGCTTTCTGTTATGTGTACTTAAGTCATCTTTTTTTTTTTTTTTTTTGCGGTACGCGGGCCTCTCACTGCTGTGGCCTCTCCCGCTGCGGAGCACAGGCTCCGGACGCGCAGGCTCAGCGGCCATGGCTCACGGGCCCAGCCGCTCCGCGGCATGTGGGATCTTCCCAGACCGGGGCACGAACCCGTGTCCCCTGCATCGGCAGGCGGACTCTCAACCACTGCGCCACCAGGGAAGCCCCTTAAGTCATCTTGATACATTACTCTTTAGTTACTTGTAGCTGCTACCACCAATTGGTATCAATTATTGAGTCCTCTACAGAAGTAAGCACTTTAATTCATTTAATGCACTTAATTCTTATAATAATTCCATGATTTAGGCATTAATATCATCTTTTTTACAGAGGGAAAACTGAGGGATAGATAGACTAAGCAACTTGTGGAAGGTCCCCAGAATTTGGGGGTTTAACTACTACATTACACTGCTTTTCTGTATGTTTGACATTTACATAAAGACAAAGAAACAGAAATGAAGTTCAAAACCTAAAATTGAAAAAAATAACTTTAAAAAGTATGACTTCAGGGACATGAATCACTCTTGTCATTCTAGTAATATGGCCTGAACTGATCATCACAGGAGTCCCTACATGCACTCTGCAGTGAGAAAATACCTGTCATAAGGTTCTCTTTGTTTTCTTTTTTGCAGTGTCAAAATAGACTCCTAATTTTCAGTAAACTTGTTGAGAAGAGTTCTTGTTTGAAGATCTCATTCCTTTGCACTTTCAGCGTGCTGTTGTGGTTCTGCTTGTCTGGCCATCCTGACTGATGTGTTATGTTTTGCATTTAGTCAACAGTATGTTTCATTTGCTATTTGTCAACTTCAGTTCCTTAGAAGATCCATTTTTTTCTCAACTTGTGCTTGTTTTTCAATCTCTTAGATTATTCCTTCATTGTAGGTTTTTCTAAAAATCTGTTCTCAGGTATCTGTTACTTAATATATTAGAAGAAGTAAATTTATAATTGGGTCTTTTGACTGTTATCAGAAGTCAAGAAAAACTTGTAAATAACGTTTTAACATTAGAAAAGTTTACTAACTATATCAGACTTTTAAATTTTTATAACAAAATGTCAGTGGGACTCAATTTATATTAAGCATTATGTTAATGTTTTGTGTATTGGAAATAATAAATAAATGAAGTTACCCTACACTTATTTAAAACTTGTCTTTTAAGCAAATTGTAGCTCTTTCACCCGTTTGAGTTGAGTGTGGAAAGATGACTGAGCAGAGTCCATGCAATGATCCAACTCAACAAGTATTTGTTATTTGCAAAGCACTATGCTCTACTATAGTAAATTCAAAATTTGACTCAAACAAGTTTCTAACTCTCAATGGGGAACAGTTTCATAGCAGAGTTAGACTATACACATAAAAGTGTGTTTTTTAAAAAAAATTATTAATTTTTGGCCGCATTGGGTCTTCGTTGCTGTGCACAGGCTTTCTCTAGTTGCGGCGAGCGGGGGCTACTCTTCCTTGTGGTGCGCGGGCTTCTCATTGTGGTGGCTTCTCTTTGCGGAGCACGGGCTCTACTCCACGTGGCCTCAGTAGTTGTGGTGCAGGGGCTTAGTTGCTCCATGGCATGTGGGATCTTCCAGGACTAGGGCTCGAACCCGTGTCCCCTGCATTAGCAGGTGGATTCTTAACACTGCGCCACCAGGGAAGTCCCTAAAAGTGTATTTTAAGATAGAGTGTTAAAAGTGTTCTGAAGAAGGTACAAAACTATTGGAGAGAATGTTTCTCACTGGCATTTGTAGATTTCATACAATTCAACTTTTCCCAAAAGTGCTTGATCATAAGACTCATCTGCAGTGTTCGTTAGAAATACCTGCCTTTTCTTGGGTGTTCTAATTAGAGGACTTGAGATTTTTTTCCCACAATATAACCTTGTAACTCTTATGTTCAGTGAAGTTAGGAAATTACTAATATAGAAGAAAACCTTTGCATTAACCTTGTAAGATGGGCAGTTAATCAAGAAGATTATTGAGGGGGAAAGCATTTCAAGCACAAAACTTCTTGAACAGATGAGGTCAAAATGACAAGATCACTTCAAGTAATATTTAGCTGTCTATCCATTCATCAGGCAACGGAGTATAGAGAGAATACAGACATCAATGAGAGCTAGAAACTCCCCCTCTAAGAATCCTTTGTAAATATTGAGAAATAGGTATATACATAAATAGTTATACAAATATTCATTCAAGTTTATAGACATCTATGAAAGAGCTAAATGATCCCTTAGCTTTGGAGAATGAGAGACTAAGTGATTGATAAAGTTTTGTTCGTGAACTTCAGAGCAATGTATATCTTGCAGAGTGTCAGATTTCAAAGATAAGCTGCCAGTGCTAGTGAAATGGTAGTTCAAAAAGGCAGACTGTTGAAAATTGTGGATATGATGATAATTTAAACATGCACATCTCACTGCCCCTGCTGTAGACTCTGATAGAAATGAATACTGTAATGTAAAAATAGCTGTAGACAGGACAAGAAGGAAAAGACAAATGTAAAAGCTGGTGCAGTCTTTTCTAACATTCTTGGTGGCTGCAGTTGGGATTGGAATCTTTGATTGTTGGGTAAGAAAGATTTCTACCTTCATAGGACAACTGGGGTTGGGAGAGGAAAGATATTTTCCTCTTTTTTAGACAACTGTTTTGATAAACATTTTGGCTATGAAAAGCAAATTAGGCCTGGCTCTGGAATAAGAAGGTTAAGACAAAGGGAGCGGTTACATAAATGGTGTACCTAGGAGGTAACGGGAGATGAGTTTCAGTATCCTAGAGATAGTTACCAGATAGGACTATATTGTTAGGAATTCTGGAACACAGATGGGACATGCTTTTCTGCTGGGATTGTTCACCGCTTTGTTTCCCTCTTCACCAGGCTTCTAAAGGATGTAGTAGTTGGTAAGGTACCTCATCATTACGAGGTCTTCCAAGGAAATGATGACGTGTCAAAGAAACACCAAAGTACGTAGATTATGACAAACTGCCTGAAGTCCAATGCCACCTTGAATGTGGTCTCAAGGTTGAGCCTTTTACAAATCTCTGAATGCTGTGTGCCTCGGTTTCCGCATCTAGTAAACATGGAGAATAATAGCACTTGCAGTACCCAGTTTATAGGGTTATTGAGAAGATTAAATGAATGGACTGTGTAATATATTTAGAAAGTTCAACCAGCTCACCAGATGAAGTTAACAAAGTCCAAGGGAAAATGTGAGAGAAGAAGAGCAGACAGTAATAAAGATTTCTTTTGGATGAGTAATACCGAAATGGCGGTATAGGAAATGGGCTTGAAAGCTTAAGCAGAAACCATAAGAACTAGAAGAAAATGAAACTGAATACTATCCTGGACTGCTCATGAATTTCTAAGATGGCTAGAAGAGGCAAGAACTTAACAGAAAAACAATGCTTTGTTTATCTGGATGACACTGAAAGGTATATATTATAAAATCAAGAAAATTAAAATCAAATAAACTGAGGAAAATGATCCCATCATGGATGGGGTTGAGATTTCTTGTCATGCTCCTAAACTTTTCTGGGCGGATTCAGAGTCACACCAATCAGTTTACAACATTACTGGTTTATACAGGTTAATTTCATTATGTAGTGAAAAGACAAAATGTTTGTCACATGTATTAGTTTCTCAGGACTGCCATAACAAGTTATCACATACTTAGTAGTTTAGAGACAAATTTATTCTCATACAGTTCTGGAGAACAGAAGTCTACAGTCAGGGTATCTGCAAGGCCTCATTCTCTCTGAAAGTTCTAGGCGAGAATTCTTCCTTGGCTTTTCCAGCCTCTGGTGGCCCCAGACATTCCTTGGCTTCTGACTGCATCACTCCAATCCCTATTCTTTCCTCACATGACCTTCTCTTCTTTCTCCCTGTGAGTTTCTGCTCTTTGTGCCTCTTATAAGGACACTTGTTATTTAATTTAGACCTCACCCAGATAACTCAGGATCATCTCATCTAGAGATCCTTAGCTTAATTACATCTGCAAAGACGTTTTCAAAATGAGGTCACATTTGCAAGTTCCAGAATGGGAACATATATTTTTGGCAGCTACCATTAAACCCACCAAAACAGAACTGTTATTTATCTAGTTAGAGGTAGTTTTCCCATTATGGTGGATTATTCTGGTCAAGGGAACATGTGATTTTTTATCTTAAGCTTATTCTACTTCTTTTCATTCTTCTCTATGTAACTAAAGTTTTCCTGTGTGTGTGTGTGTGTGTGCGCGCGTATGTGTATTGGGGGGGGATGGGTACTATCAGTTTTAACTACTGTATTTTAAAATTCAACATTAATTCCAGGAAAGGTGTGTTGTTTACTTTTCTGGCTCTGACATTTATATAACTATGAGCCTCATTGTGCACTGGTAGTTTTAATAAATCAGAGCTGGATCACTTTATAGCATAAAATGTGACACAGTATTACATGGTTAGAAATTTTGTTTATGAATTTCTCCTTGAAAATGTACATATTTTAATGTTTAAGATTTCTTTCTTGCTCTGAGGATCACATTGTCTATCTCCTATATCTCATATCTATATTTGATAATTAGTCCCTGATGTCAAAAACAATAAAATCTGACCTCAACTGTGCCAGAAACACAGTAAATGTTCAGTAAGTAGTCACTGAATGAGTAACAAATGAATGACTGAGTGCTATGTTATAGGTTTGCATAAATACTGGAATAAATTCAAGGTAAGAAGAACTTTAAAAAATCTGCTGATTTTTCGCTCCCAGAGGAGAAATGAAGCAGGCTCTGGCATATACCTTTAAGAACTTGGGAATTCTAATACGATTGTGATTGTAAGGAAGAAAAATGTCAGTGGCAGGTCATACCAGCACTGTTGCAAGAGTCCTATAGTGAGCTACTTAGTCATTAGGAATTCGCATGCAGATGCTACCCTCAGGTACTGCAAGCACCTTTTTCCTGTACAAACCCTCTCAAGTTCTACACCTCTATCCTTTCTACCTCTGAGTCTTAAGTCACAATCATGTAAAAAGCTTATTACATATCTCCAGGGAAGAAGTCCGTTTTATTTAGAAAACGGAAATAAGCACAGATAAATTAAGTGGTTTAACTGAGACCACACAACATGCCTGCCACTGAATTAGGATTCAAAACTGTCTCTTAGTTTCCTGATAACTTCTACTGAAAATAATAATGAAACTAACTGTAAATGCAGTGTGAAATTGTACCTGATGATAACTGCTGCTTTATTGAAAATTTCCTTTCTTGCATAACGTACAGAGGTGAATGAACAGTCAGACCAAAAATATAATATGGTCCGTGATTCATTAAATGATATAGTAGATTGAAGAAAAGATCACATTAAAGTTTATGAGAAGCTGAGGTCCAAGAAGATGCACACATCTAAATTCCAGTGGTGCTCAAATGTTTCAGTGCCTTATTAATCTGCTCAAGTCTACACCATCTTTAAGACTGCAGCAAAGAAAATATATGATTGATTGTGCTGCAGGATATGTGCTTTTTGCATTTCTGTTAACTATAAAACAAGCACCATTTTAATTAAGCTGCTTCCAAGCAATTCAGGTGCTCTATAAAAATATAATGAAGCAATTAAGATGTGTTACAAGTGACTGAGATATCCTTTTCATTTGAAAATGTGAAAGTAGAAGGGATTTTTTTGTTTAAATCTTTCCCCACCCTCAAAGCAGGGAGGCCATTTCATCTCAAGAAGAACACTGGATTCAAGTGAAATATAAGTTGATTTAATGTATATAAATAACTTTTCCAAAATTTAACACCAAGCTAAATACAAAGGAATTGTTTTTACTATTATTTGAGTTTGAAGAGATGTGTAGGTGTTGTAAATTATATTAGGGCTATAAAAATACCCTTATATACTTGTCAAGGAATATTAATCGTGGGACATCAATAGAGTACCATGAGTTTCTCTAAATCATATGTAAGAGTGAGTTTTAGACAATGATCTAGAAATTATATTTGCTTGAATATTTAAAATTTTGAGAGAAACAGGAGAGTTGGGACCTTTCTTACCTGGTACATTAATTTACGTTGGCTGTATCAGTATGATCCCTACGCAGCATGGTGTACTCTTTACTTCCATAAGAACAAATAAACTTTCTGTTTCCATCACAAAATGATCATTTATTAGATTCTCTCCTTCATCCATTTCGTCAACCAGCAGTTATTATATGAGGCATGATGTTAAGTTCTAGGGATATAAAGGCAATCGTTACACACTTAAATTGCCCAGGCAGAGGTTAATATTCTAGTGTGCAATAACTACCAAAAGTAATAAAAGAAGAGAAACAAGAAAATAATATAATAGCACACTGTGGTAAGCATTAAAAGATTAATATAAACCTCAACACCAACTCTAGGAGGCTGGTAGAATTACTCTGAGGAGCTGATATTATCTAGTCGTGGAGGAGATATCTTTGTAGAAAGCCTTGGAGGAAGGGCAGAAAAAAATGGATATTTAGAACGACTGTCTAGAAGGGAACCAATAAACAAATGCATGATATATGGAGAATAATTTCTAAGAATTATAGAGAGATTCAATAATTCTCTTCTGTATTCTCTCCTATGAAGAGAGTAATCCTTACTTCATTTGAAATGTTCACTGTTGTAAAATTCACCTGCTTATTACATAACCTAAATGTTTTATGCTGCAGGTTTAGGCTGTTCCCATCTCAACAGAAATAGATAATTGTGTGTGATTTTCAAAATATGCCATTTTTATTACAAGTCAGAGGAAATGGGAACCGAAACAAACACTGAGAACAACAGAAAGCCAGAAATTAGCAACACTGCTATTATACACTGGACATCATCCTTGCAGATGAGGATATAGAAAATTGGAGAATTTAAATTAATTGAATATATTTCAGAGGTAGGAAGTAGCAGAACCAGGATTTAAAAACCTGACTTAGGATGACTACAGATCGTAGGTAGGGAGATAGACAGACATTCAGACAGAGAGAGAGAGAGAGAGAGAGGTAATTTAGTGGTTTATTGTCTTCTCCCATTCTTGTTATTTTTTTCTTTATTAGTGGCTTGGTATGAATGATAGCACTAAAAAACTAGTTTGAGCTGTTAATTGCTGTTGTTCTTGAATGCTTTATTTATAATGAATGTGCTAATTCTTAGTTTATTCCCTGGGGCATTTTCATCATGGGTGCGATATAAAATAACTGAAAGACTAAATAAACGTTACAGCTGCCTTCCAGCTATCACGCTGGTCCAAATGGAATTGAATACTGCGTTCCTGAGGAACTTCTCTCTGCCCAATGACAAGAACTTACACAAAACCAAATGAGATTTTAGTAATTCCATTTCAAAATTCTATGAAGGACCATTAGCTGCAGAGACATCAACGTCAGGGTAGCTACCAGTGGGAAGCAACAAGGTGGGTGGTCTCCTGGAGATGTAAAATGCTTGAACTCCTAAAACCTGAGCTTCTCTGCCTGGATTAACGAAAACACTGTCAAATGGACTGTTGGAAGGGGCCGTTGTGAATTTTGGAGGATGCTAATGCTCTGTTTTTCAAAATCTACTACCATGGGTTTTCTCCTCCTGCTGTGATAATTTTTAGCTATTGGATGAGAGGTGCTGAGGAAAGAGGAAAAACAGTTGTGTGTATGCGTGTGTGAGTGTGTGTGAGAGAGAGATAGGGAGGGAGAGAGACTGAGAAAAGCAAGGAGATCCTTCATCAAGAATAACAGGAAACAAGACTGTAATATGCTTGTCTTGCTTTATTAGTACGATAGGAAATCTGAAAAACTGAGATGTTCCCACTTAGTTTTCTGCCTTCCTGTCTTTCTGTACTGTACTCCTTCTTGCTGACTTCCTTTATTGCTTACCACTGATTATTGATTGTGTACATGGAACTATGCTAGTAAGTGTAAATATGGGTATATGAACCAGCTCCTAAAGCTACCAAGGGTCAATTTTCAAACATTAAGAAATTTTGTGAGCTGGTTGTTAAATTGTTGGCAGCTTGAAATTGGGCAAGGAGGAGTATTTACATCACTAAACCAGGCAAGTACAACAAATCACTGCTCTTCTAGTTTTTCTTTTTGGAGAGTCAGTTTTCCAGCACACCCCTTGTGTATGTATTTAGGAGAGGGTGAGTATGTGGTAAGAGGGCAGGGCATATATATTTCTCCTACCCTTGGAGAGACTTAGGACTTTGTCGGTAAACAAAATTGAGAAAAGGGAAAACTACACTATAAGGCAGTGTGAGGTCACTTCCGACAGGGGCAAATTATGGTTGTGAGTGTGCAGCACATGGAGAATTCACATTTAGCTGGTAAAAAAAGATGTCAGAGTAGATTTGAACTTGACCCTTAAGGGCTGGCAGGACTTCGGTCTGTGGAGTTACAGGAAGGAAGGAGGGGTGGGAGCAGTGACCCTCTATCAGAGGAAAGACAAATGAACAGTCCCTGGGGCAGGAAAAGAAGCCTGGAATTGGCCAATCTCATTTGGCTGGAGCGGACATATCTGGGGACTTATGGTAGGGTAGGGAAATGAGTGGAGGACTTGGCACACAGTAACTATTTAACAAGGTGGCAATACTTCATAGTCTTGCTAAATCCTTCATCTTCAAGGAGAGGCAAAGTGGAAATCCATTAACTCCACTAAATGGCTGACCCTGGTCACATTTTTTGAAATTTCTGAGAGTAGTTTCTTCAATTGCAAAATACAGATTATAGTACTTGCCTTGTAGTATCCTTAAATAATTACAAATAAAATCTTAGTTTTAGTATGGAAAATGACTGGCAAGCTTTAAATACCATAATGTAGAGATAACTATGGCATTTATTGAGCACTCCATGGGTTCTTCTAATTCTCAGGAAGGAACCATGTGGAAGTGCTAACAGTATAGAGAAGGCCTGATTTCTGTACTTACTGAGGGTGTGTGATAACCTCAAAAAGCTTTAGGGTCATTGAGTTTCAATTCCCATCCCCTCCAAAATGAAACAACAGCATTTAGGTGTGAGAGACTGTGTGTATAGTTTTTTGAAGAAAAAAAAGGATAAGTAATCCATAGAAATGGTGTTATTCAACAACTCAGAAGGAAAATATTCACTTGGTAGCATCTCCATGACTCCACATGAGCTTGATGTTTTCATCCTGACATAAGATTATTCGGATTTATATAGACACAGCCCAGTTAGATTAAGGGATGCATGAACTGGTAAATACTGTTAAATGAGGGAAGGTTTAATGCAGGAAATTAGCCTTAATCTTGGATTTAAACCTCTAAGTGATGTAGTTTGGAAGACAGAACGTGAGACAAATTAACTGTTGATAAAACCAGTGATGTGAGAATGATATTCCGTCAAGTGAAGTTGCTAACTCTCATTGACTCAAATTGGTTTTATTAAAAAGTTGAAATTTCTTGGGATTTCCCTGGTGGTCCACTGGTTGGAACTTTGCCTTCCAATGCGGGGCGGGTACAGGTTTGATCCCTGGTCGAGGAGCTGGGATCCCACATGCCTCGCAGCCAAAAAGACCAAAACATGGAAGGGGGGCAGTATTGTAACAAATTCAATGAGGACTTTAAAAATGGTCCACCTCAAAAAAGTCTTTAAAAAAAAAAAGTTGAAATTTCTTGATATGCATGTATACACACACACACAGAGACACATACACATATATAGTATAATTTATATCATGGATCTGAATGATGAGAGCTGAATACAAAAAATGCTCTCATAAATGTACAAAGATCACCAAGTAAGTTAATTTCAGATGTCTGTATTGTGGATAAGCTCACGTATGTGAGTGAGCTTCCTGAGGGCAGGGACAAATAACGGGACAATTGCTCAAAGAATAGGCTTTGGAACCGGTCTCTCTGGCTTCAAGACATGGTTGGCCATTGTTAGTTTCATGACCTTGGAAAAATGATTAAACCTCTTTGTTCTTCTTTTTCCTCATGTGGAACAGGGAGAAATAACAGCATCTCTCCAGTAGGGACATCTTTTAGGGCTACATGAGAATACACATGTGAAGCAGTCAGGGAGAACTATTCCACGGTTTGAGCACCTAATTATTTTTCTTTAAAAGATTTTTTTGATGTGGACCATTTTTAACATCTTTATTGAATTTGCTACAATACTGCTTCTGTTCTATGTTTTTGGTTTTTTGGCCGCGAGGCCTGTGGGATCTTAGCTCTCTGACCAGGGATTGAACCCGCACCCCCTACATTGGAAGGCGAAGTCTTAACTACTGGACTGCCAGGGAATTCCCTTGAGCTCTTAATATGTTTCAGATGTATTTTAGTCAATTGGGATACATATGTGATTAAAATAGACTCGTCCTAGCAGGTCTTGCAGGTCTTGTATTTAGTCACATTTTAGCTAACACTACTGTTATTTCCATTGCTACCTTTGTTTTTATAAAACCCAGCACAGGGCCTGACTAGTAAGCCCTCAAAAGAAGTTGCTGAATGAATGTTAAACTAAAGCTGGGTTGATGGCAAGTAAACAGCACACATGAGTGAACAGAATAAAGGAAAATGCTTTAAAAAGTTACAAAATTCTAGGAAAGAGATTGAACTCGGTGCAGGACAGAGTTCTTGACTGTTAGAATGGAAATTCTAGTTGTCCAAACAGGCAAATCCTACCTTCAAATCTTTCTTTTTCTAATGGCAAAAAATCTAAGGGGAATTTTATATTATCTATGAATAATTATAAAAATAAGTTGCTCTTTAAGCTTTATTTGTCTTTGAAATTAATTCAGACTATTAAAGAATTAGAGGTAATACGTGTCTGATAGAGTAACAAATGAGACATTGCTTTACTTTTCACTCAATCACAACTACTAGAAATAGCTAAATATATGAAAACCCCAAATTTAAATATATTGGTATTAGTCATCTGAAAGCAGGTATTTCAGGATATATTAAGGAATTTTAGTTCATAGAGTTAAGTATGTCTAATACTATTAAGTGAAAGAGAGAAGCACTGCTTAATGGATCAATTCCATTAGGGGGAAAAAAAAAAAAGAAAAAAATCCAAGTGGTTTCACTTTAAAAAGATAGCTATAAAAGTCAGTTACATGCTGGCTGAAGTTCTCTTCCCCTCTTCAAATGATGTTTCTGTTCCGTCAGCATTGTCAGTATATGCAGCTACTGTACTGTGGAAAGTAATTACATTATATGGCAGATAAAACAAGGGGGTATGCATCAGATTATAAATAACTTAATTTTGCAAAGGAATTTTACATCTTAATCTGCTGGACTATCACTTTCACTTAGGCTCTGAAACCAAATTATGTTATTGTGCTCTGTGATATAATTTAATAACTCACCCATAAGGAAATGTCAGGTCGCATTTGCAACAATCCAGGGGCCATTAAGCCAGATGGAAGGTCATTCTGTTTGAGGATTGTAAATGAACCTGTCCAGCAAAGTTTTGGTTAGGGACAGCCAAGGACTCATTATGTAGTCAATTTACCCAACTGCTAGCAAGAACCATGCAATGCCAAGGCTGTTCTGTCCTTTGAATTTTGAAATGCATTTGAACATACAGAAATTTTTACTTTCATCAGGCCAAAAAGGAAATTGCTTTTGTAAAAAGCAGTCATTTCCATATATTGCTTAGAACATTAGAATAAAAAGTGTTTTAGTGAAACGCCACTTGTGGAATTTTTGCTTTTTTTCTTATTTACTCTCATCTTCCCCTTCTAAATTTTGCTTTTCCTTGTTAGTGGAAGATACACACACACACACACATACACACACACACACACACTCACATAAACAACATATCAGGAATGTAGAAAGAAATCTATGCGTCTGATAGTAAAAATATTCAGTTAAAGTAGTTAAAATATCTTTCTTCCTTTACTTTTTGAGTTCTTTCTGCATAACATGAAGTTAACAATTTTTGATTATCAACACTATATGACTTAATGTGAATACTCTAAAATGGATAGTTTAATAACAGTTTTCATTTAGATTTAAAAAGACATTAAAAAAAACTAGATGCCTGTAATGATATTTAAGTTATTCTCTACAGCAAAGAAGACAGAATTCATTGTTTATTAAAACATTATTTTACAACTAGTATATTTCCATTTTAGAAAATGAAGGATAAAATAGCTAACATTTATCCACACTCTCCTATCTCTGATAAATTTCAACATTTGTGTGTGTTACATCTTTCAAAGCATATTTTATGGACTCGGGTTTACTGGCCATTTATAGAGTTGACCCTCATTATTTGTGGATTCTGTATTTAAGGATTTGCCTACCTGCTAAATTTTATTTGTAACCCCTACATCAATACCGGTGGGGATTTTGCAGTCATTTGTGGACATGTGCAGAATGGTGAAACCGTTTTGCACGTGCCCAGCAGAGGTGGAACAGAGCCTCCTTATCTCTGTTCTTGTACAAAGATAACAGAAGATGGAGAAGGTAGGAGACAGTGCAGTGTAGTGCAAGGAGCTTATTTACTCAAAAAAAAAAAAAAGTATATATATATATGTGCATTTCAATTTGTTGCCATACTGTTTTCCATGTATTATGTTAACCATTTTTACCACACCAGGATGGATATTAATTTCTCACATGTTATGTGACTTTCAGCCTTTTGCTTTCAAGAAACCCTCAAAAAGGCTTTGAAAACTTATCATTAGCTTCCGTATAATTTATAAAGTATTGGATTAAGTTTCTATTGACTTAAAACATTAAAGAAAAAATTGAAGCTGTCTCATTTTACTGATGCTTGGCAAAAACATCCAGTATAGTAACCACTGTTGTACAGTTTTGATATTTTGGGGTTACTTCTTTAAAAATATGATTAACCATTGCTGCTATGTTGTGAATAAACACAGGTTTTCTAGTGTTGCTGTTTACTAAGAGTAGAAGCGTCTTACATTCTTTGAAAACATTTTCGATGAGTAGATAATGATTTTTAAAAGAAAATACCACTATATACTTAGAAATTATAATCTTTTTAACATGTAAATATTTTCTTTTTAATTAAAAATGGGAATAAATTCCTTCACATTAAAACCCTAGTTCAAATATAATAAAGACAAGATTTCCTTAGAGTTATGAGTAGTATTTTCAAACTATATCCCAGAAAGTTTATTCCAATTTGTATTCTCACAGCAGTGAATAAAATTGAACATTATGTCAAATGCCTTATAATAATAAATATCTTTGACTAAAAATCATCTTTTCTAGATTAATATTCGAAAATAATATCTCATGATTGAATTCTCATTCCTTTGGTTATTAATGAGGTTGATTTTTTTGTGTGTTATTTTCCTTTGCTTTGACTGTACTCTTTGCTTTAATCCTAATTTTTAATGTGTGAATTTTGTACGGTAGGGGTATCAACTTCTTGCCATATTTTTCACATACAGTTTTCCAGGATTTTTGCATTTAATTTTCTGATATTTATTGATTAATAGAAGTTTTTAATTTTTATGAATTCAAGTCCAACATTATTTTTCCTTGTGATGAGATAAGCTTCATTGGCTTTATCATGAAATTAAAATTACTCTTTTATAATAGTTGAAAAGTAAAAAATAGAAATAAATGGAAATAAATGACCTAGAAACAATTACTAGTAATAATTTGACATATATCCTTGAATATATTTTCTAAGTAATATTTACATATTTGAAATAATAGCATATCTATAATTTTGTATCCCATTTTATTCACAAAATATCATAACTATTTTCTGTGTCTTTAAGGACTCTTTGAACTGCTTTGTTTCCATCATGAGGAGACAGTATAATTTATAAAGCAAATCATCTTATAAGTATGTGAATTTAAAGATAACTCTATATATGAAAAGCATATTTGGATATATCTTTGCTACATATCAAGTTATTTACTAAAACAGATATCCACAAATAAAATGTTTTTGTTTCAGTATAAAAATATTTTAATCCTGAAAAATAGGAAAATGGAATTTTTCCTACTGTCATCTTAGTCATTTTTAAAAACTAGCAATAGTCATGAATTAAATTTTTCTGGACTTAGTTGGATTTTGCTTTGGTTTGTTTTAAATTATCCTTTTCAAATAGATCATATTCTCTATCCACTTTATTGTGAGTCGTTCAAAAACAAGGATTTTGTCTTCCTCATTCATCTTTATATTCCCATATGTGTAGTGTATGGAAGATAAACAGGAAAATTTAATTCAATTCAGTTCTAATTTTAACCCTGATATTGAGTTGCAATTTCAGTGACATGAATTATATTCCACAGCTCAGCTTGATTGCCTCTTTCTCTGTCATCTTGATGAATCATTAACTTTAAAACTTAAAGTAAGTTATCTCCTAAATACCATAACCTTCTTTCCATCCACATACTTCATACTCAGTCTCTGCCTCTGGAATCCTGAAAGTTTGAATAATAATCGTTTCAAACATTTTTTTAAATTATTGCTTAAGATTGTGGTTGTCTACAGTTATTCAGAAATATCCCACAGCCTTTCTCAAAATTCTGTGCCACTTAAGCTTATATTATATCTAGACTCTAGCCTAGGTCTGTGTTTTCCAATATGGTAGCCATTAGGCACACATGGCTATTAAGCGCTTAAGATGAGACTAGTCTTCATTGAGATGTTCTGAAAGTATAAATACACAGCTCTTTTTTTAACTTTTTTGAAATACGGCTACCAGAAAATTTTAAATTACATATATGGTTCATATTATACTTATATTCAACAGTACTACTCCAGATAAACAAATCTCTTTGATTACTATGTGCTCCTTACTAACATTTCATACCAGTTTTTAGACTGTTAACTTTGTCTAGAAGATCAAATTAAATCATGGTTATAGACACAGCCTAAATGTGTACACTGTGAACATTTCTTCCCAGTTATTTGATTTTGGAATAAAGAAAAATAAGTTGAGAAGAGATGTGAAAAATAAAAAGCACAGTAGATTTAAATTGGATGAGCTAGTGAATAAATTCTCTCTGCCCATACGTACAACCGGAAGCAGCACACTGGAAACGAGGTGATGGAATCCGGTGTCCTAGCAGAAAGTCAGGGCGAGGCCTCCCAGAGAAGTTCTAGAAGGAGGAAGCTGCTGACTTTCGCAGAGCACACTTATTTCTCAGATCAGCAATAAAGTCCTGGTTGAGTTTTCCCAGGAAGTTTCTGACAAATAGCACACACTGTTGTTTACATTTTTGTGATTTAACGTGTCACTTAAATTACACAGGTGCACATAAATGTGTTCATTTGATCGCAGTAATTCCACTGCCACTGACATTAGTAAGTAACTCAATATGAGAAACAAGCCAGTACTAAATTTATTACTCTTCTCTACGGCTAATGTACTTGAATGAAGCTGTATGATTGGTAGTTACGGTTAATATCACATTTCAGCCTTGTGAGGAACAACAGTTGTGTAATGCTTCTTTAAGGGGTTTCCTTTTAATTTTTGCTTTATTAATTTTATTCAGTTTTTTCCTCTATCCTTATCATCTTTTTACACTAAGGGCAATCCTTGCTACGTTCACTAGTTATGCATCTATTTATTTTCCCTCTTTTTTCCAACACACCACAGAGGTCATATAATTTGTGTTTTATGATCATGGACAATGATATTCTTTCATACAAATATCGAACATTCATTAATGAAAAAAGATTATGACAATGAATTTTGAAAACTGCTGTGGTGGAAATACATTTAAAAAATCAAGCACTTTCTATGCTGATTTGTTTTGCTTATACCTATATAATAATACATAAAAATACTGGTACCTCACGGTAGCACTGTGGAATTTTAAAAATCACTGTAAACAGGTATTTCTAAGCTGTAAATCCATGGAGTATCAGTTACTGAAGTCCTAAATTAAAATCATGTGTGGAAATTTTACTTGTAGAGATCTAGCAGCTTGGGGCAAGATAGAATATTAAAAAGTGAAAGAAAGAAGGATAGTTAGAATGTTGTGACCATTATATGCATTTATTGGAATCAATGCTATCTTATTTAATCCATACAATATCCCATTATTCTCTTTTACACGCAAAAAGAGTAAAGCTAATAGAGGTGAAGTAACTGGGCTATGTTTCCGTGATGAGCAGTGTAAACACTTGGCTACCAGGCATTCAAGTACCGCTCCTTTGCATTCTGCTGCCAATGTGGCAGTTTGAGAAGTGGGCCTAAAGAAAAGAAGTATAGGTAGGGCAAATTGTTTGGAGAAGCAGGAAGACCCCAAATGATGAAGTCTTACCACTGTGATTGGTTAGAATCTCTGTTGAGAAAAACACAGGAAAAACTAGAGCATTCAACAATATTGATGACAGGTTAGGTGGTCTGTTAGGTACTTCTAAACATCATTACTTCGTCCTCACAAAAATCTTCTGCTATCAATATTATTATCACCAATTTATTCATGAAACAGATGCTCCTAAATTTTGAATAGTTTGGTCAAAATGCAAACAAATGTAAATGTCACAGCAAGAAGTGTCTGTCTGACTTCAAAAAATGTTCTTTAAACAACTGTGCTACGCCGTTTCCAACTTAGCTGGTTGTAATCATAAAGAATGGCAAGAATAAGCCCAAAGAATTGAACAGATCTAAATAATTGCCTGACTGCTTTAGTCTAGAAATTCAAAGAAGATACTTGGTATATGGGAGTGGGAACTATAAAAATTGTCTTTCTGAAAAACGACAACTGCGGTAGAAATTAACTGCCAACACTTTTTGGGGGCAGATTCAATCCCAAGGCAGCAAGAATGAAGGAACGTAAGAAAACGAGGCAGGGAAGGGTAGTAAGCAAAACAAGAAAATGTCCTACCACAACAGCCACTGTTTTATAAGCCACAAATAGACATAGCTATAGTAACCATTCCTTGAGCAAGCTAACAGGAGTAGTAAAAAAATTTATCTGCCTGGGTCTCTCCCATTCTGTGCCTGCCACCGGTGAGAGGCAACTCCTCTACATTTCAGGGTGGCATCATCCAGTGAAGCATTTCACTGGAGTCCAGAAGTGGCAGGACAAAGGGCTAGATACTCTGGGCATGTGATTGGAGAGCTTAGGAAAGGAATGTAGCTGGTTGACTGGCTGCAGCAAGACAGAGCATGGGTTGAAGGTCTGGGTAGTAGTTAAGACTGAAAAAAAAAAACTGCTGGAGTACCACAAATGGTCAGAAACACATGTGTCTAAGAGAAACAGGGAGATGGATGGGGCAGGGAGGGAAAAATTAAAATAGGAGAAAAGCATCAAGAGAATGAAAATCATAAAGACAGGGCTAATACACTTCATAGTATTCTATTTTTTTTTTAGATTAAACTTTATTTTGGATAACTGTAGATTCACATGTAGTTGTAAGAAATAATACACAGGGCTTCCCTGGTGGCGCAGTGGTTGAGAAAAAAAAAAAGTGTGAGAGAACAAATGCTGGTGATGATAAAGAGAACCTGAATTACTTATACATTGCTGCTGGGAATATAAATGTAAATGGTACAGCCACCCTCAAAAATTATTCAGCAATTTCTTTTTTTAAAAAACTAAGTATGCAACTATGCTATGAATCAGAAATTGCACTCTTGGTCACTTACTCCAGGGAAATGAAAGTTTATGTTACACAAAAATCTGTACGCGAAAATTTAAAGCACCTTTATTCATAAGAGCCAAAAACTAGAAGTAACCTGATTATCTTTCTGCAGATGACTTTTTGGTTAAACTATCTGTGGTATATCTATGCCAATAGAAAGGAACAAAGTATTAACACACACAAGATGGATGAATCTTGAGGGAATTATGCTTAGTGAAAACTCTAGTCCTAAAAGAAAGAGCAGCATGAAAGATCCCTGTGGTGATGGAAATATTTTCTATCTTGTCTGTATCAATGTCAATGTCCTCACTGTGGTATGGTACAATAGTTTGGCAAGCTTCTGTCATTCGAGGAAACTGGGTAAAGGGTAAATGAGATCCCTGTGTATTATTTCTTTTTTTTTTTTTTTTGCGGTACGCGGGCCTCTCACTGTTGTGGCCTCTCCCGTTGCGGAGCACAGGCTCTGGACGCGCAGGCTCAGTGGCCATGGCTCACGGGCCTAGCCGCTCCGCGTTATGTGGGATCTTCCTGGACCGGGGCATGAACCTGTGTCCCCTGCATCGGCAGGTGGATTCTCAACCACTGCGCCACCAGGGAAGCCCCACACTTTTTAAATTTAGTCATTATGATAGGTATGCAATGACATCCCATGGTTTTAATTTTCATTTTCCTTATGGCAAATGACGTTTAACATCTTTTCATGTGTTTATTTGACATCTGTATACTCATTTCAGTGAAGTGACTGTTCTTATCTTTAACTTATTTTCTAAATGGACTTTTTAAATGTTGAGTTTTGAGAGTACTTTATATATTCTACGTACTAGTCCTTTTTGCATATGTGGTTTGCAAATGTTTTCTCTCAATCTGTAGTTTGTCTTTCATTCCCTTAACAGGGTGTTTCACAGAAGAAAGTTTTTAACTGTGATGAAGTCCAATTATCAATCTTTCCTTTTATGAACTGTGCTTTTGGTATCAAGTCTGAGAATTCTTTGCTTAGCCCTCGATTCTAAAGATTTTTTCCTATATATATATTTTCTAAACATTTTATAGTTTTCTGTTTCACATCTAAAGCCATAATCCATTTTGAGTTAATTTTTGTAAAAGGTATGATATTTAGGTTCAGGCACACTTTGGGGCTTATGGATGTCCAATTTAGCATCACTTTTCATAAGGCTGCCTTCCTTTTTGCACCTCTGTCAAACATTAGTTGGGTATATGTGTCTGGAACCACTCATTGATTCTCTGTTCTGTTCCTTTGATCTATTTGTCAATACCAACACAACACAATCTTGATTACTGCAACTACATATGTCTTGAAATCAGATAAACAAATTCTCCACTTTATTCATCTTTTTGTCTCCCAAATAGTTTTAACTATTCTAGTTCCTTTGCATTTCCATATAAATTTTAGAAAAATCTTATATAAATCTATAAAACTCTTACTGGTATTTTGATAGGAATTGTGTTAAACTTGTATATCAATTTGGGAAGAATTCACATCTTTGTTGAGTCTTCCAGTACACAAACATGAAATGTCTCTCCATTTATTTAGATCTTCTGTGATTTCTTTTATCAGTACACTACAGTTTTTAATCATACAAGTCCTGTAGAAGCTTTGTTAGATTTATACCTAGGTATTTCATGTCTTGTTGAGCAATTATAAATAGTATTGTATTTTAATTTTGATGCCCACGTGTTTTGTGTTAGTTCATTGAGCTACAATTGATTTCTGTATGTTTATCTTTTATCCTATAACATTGCTTTACTCACTTATTCATTTTAGGAGGTTTATTTTGTAGATTCCTTGGGATGTTCTACATAGACAATTGTGTCTTCTGTAAATAAGGACAGTTTATCAGTCTTCCACCATTAATAACAATGTTAGCTGGAAGCACTTTGTAGACATACTTTACCAAGTTTCAGAAGTTCTCTAATCCTACTTTTCTGAAAGTTTCTACGATGAATGGATGTTATTTTTTTCAAATGCTTTTTCTGCTTTGATTGATATTATCATATGATTTTTTCCTCTTTAGTTTGTTAATACGGTGGTGCAATGACTTGAATACTTGTGTCTTCTCCAAATTCATATGTAGAAACCTTAACCTCCATTGTGATAAGAGGTGCAACCTTTGAGAAATAATTAGGTCATATGGGTGGAGCCCTCCTGAATGAGATTAGTGCCCTTATAAAAGGGACCCCAGAAAGCTCTCTTGCCCTTTCTGTCATGTGAGGATATAAGGAGAGATGGCAGTCTGCAACTTAGAAGAGGGCTCTCACCAGAACCTGACCATACTGGCACCCTGATCTCAGACTTCCAGCCTCCAAAACTGTGAGAAATAAATGTTTGTTGTTTATGCCACCCAGTCTATGGTATTTTTGTTATAGCAGCCTGAACTAAGACTGGTAGGATTTTATTGATTGATTTTCAAATATTGAACTAGACTTTCATGTTTAGAATAAATCCCACTTGGTCATGGTGTATAATTCTTTTTACATGTTGCTGAATTCTATTTGCTGATATTTTGTTAAGAATATTTGCATCTATATTTAAGAAAGATATTGATCTGTAATTTTCTTTGTTGTTTTTTTTTTTTTTTTTTTTGCTTTTGAGGTCAGAATATTACTAGCTTCATAAAATGAAATGGGAAGTGGTCCCTTCTATTTTCTGGAAGAGATTGTAGAATTGATGTTAATTCTTTTCAAAATATTTAGTAGAATTCTCCAATGTAACCATTTGAGCCTGTAGATTTCCTTTTTGGGAGTATTTAAGTTATGAATTTAATTAATAATTACAGAGCTATTAAAATGATATGTTTTATATTGGATAGTTTGTGGTAATGTGTTCTTCAAGGAGTGGGCTCATTTTATCTGACTTTTCAAATTTATATAGAGTTCTCCATAATATTATATATTTATCCTTTAGATATCTGCAGGGTCTGTAGTAATACCCCTTATTTCCTTCCTGATTCTACAAATTTGTGTTTTTTTCTTTTTTGTTGTCAGTCTTGGAGATTTTTCAATTTTATGGATCTTTTCAAAGAACCAACTCTTTGTTTCACTGATTTTCTCTAATGTTTTTTGTTTTCATCTTCAAATGTTTCTTATCTTTACTATTCCCTTATAGTTTATTTGGGTTTATTTTACCCTTGATTTTCTAGATTGTTGAGGTGAAAACTTTGATTACTGATTAGAAACTTTTCCTCTTTTCTAATGTATGCTTAGTGCTATAAATGTATCTCTCAGCACTGCCCTTACACTATCCCACACTATCCCAATTTTGATATAGCATACTTTTATTTTCATTCAGTTCAATGTATTTGTTGTTTCCCATGAGATTTTCTCTTTGACCCCAAAATTGGTTAGAGACGTGTTATTAGTTTCCAAGGGTTTGGAAATTTTCCTGTTATCTTTCTGTTAATTCCTTTTAGTTTGATTCTATTGTAATCAAAGAATAAATTTTATATGATTTCAGCTTTTTAAAAACTTGTTTATTTTATGGCTCAGGATATGATCTATCTTGGTATATGTTCCATAGGCACTTGAAAAGAATAGATATTCTGCTGCTGTTGGGTGAAGTAATATAGTTGATTGGATATTAGTGGTTGATGGTACTCTTGGGTGCTTCTATATCCTTGCTGATTTCTGTCTAGTTCTATAAATATATATATCAATATATATCAATATATAATGTTTCTCTGTGTCTCTGGTAATTTTCTTTGATATGAAGTTAATTTTATGTGGTATTAATATAGATACTGCTGGGGTTTTTTGGTTACTGTTTGTTATGATATATCTTTTCCAATCCTTTTACTTCCAACTTGTCTACCAGCAATTATTTAACTAGCTTGAGTAAAGTATATAAACCTTACCTCCATTTACTTCCCTTTACTCTCCTCATTTATAATATAATTATCTTAAATATTTCCTTTACATACATTTAAATCCACATTAGGCAGAGTAACCATTTTTGCTTATGGTTATTGCTTCAACCATCAAACAATTTATAAAACTCAAGAGTGGAAGGAAAATGTATTGAATTTACCATATTTTTACTCTTTCTTTATTCTTTGGTCCTTTTTGATGTTTTATGAATCCATTTATCATTTCCTTTCTGTCTAGAGAAATTCCTTTAGCTATTTTTTCGGTATGTTGACAACAAATTTTCTTATTTTCCTTCATCTAGGAATGTCATGATTTCCCTTTCATTCCTGAAGGATACTTTCACTAGATACAGGATTCTGGGTTGACCATTCTTTTCTTTCAGCGCTCGAAAATATTGTGCCATTTCTTTTGGCCTCCATACTTGCTAATGAGAAATTTGCTGTTATTAGAATTGATTTCCCCTATGGGTAAGGTTTTGTTTCTCACTGCTTTCAGGGTTTTTTTTTTTTTTTTTTTTTTCCCTCTTTTTGTTTTCAGAAGTTTAATTATCATGTGTTTTGGTGTAGATTTCTTTGGGTTTAGCCTGCTTGGTATTTGCTCAGCTTTAGGTTTATAACTTTACCAAATCCGCTGAATCCATAACTTGTTTCAGTGCTTTTTCAGCACTGGACTCATTCTCCTCTCCTTCTGAGATTCCAACAATTTGAATGTCATAGCTTTTTTTAATAGTCCCACATGTCCCGGATATTTTGTTCATTTTTCTGCCTGCTGTTTACTTTGGGTACTTTCTATTGTTCTATGTTCAAGTTCACTGATTCTTCTCTCTCTCCTCTATAATCTACTGTCAGGCCCATCCATTGAGCTTATAAGTTTTGATTATTGTATTTTTCACTTCTAAAATTTCCATTTGGTTCTTCTTTATATATTCTGCTTCTTTATTGTGATTTTCTAATTCTTTACTGACGCTTTCTATTTCTTTTCATTTGCTTCAAGTGAATTGTTTCTTAATGCATTTTTATAATGCTTATTTAAAAATTGTCAGATAATTCTAATACCTCTGTCATCTTGGTGTTGACATCTATTTTTTTTTCATTCATTTTGTGATCTTCCTGACGAGTAATTTTTTAAATTGAAACTGGATATTCTGGGTTTTATAAGACTCTGGATCTTATTTAAACCTTCCATTTTAGCTGGCTTCCTCAGACACTGCTCCAGCAAGAGAAGGAGGTAGGGATTGTAGTACAAGCTTCCCATCTGGTCTCTACTGACACCAGAGGTGGGGGATTTGTGTTACTGCTGGGTAAGGGCAGAAGTTCCAGTCCCCTCTTGACTAGAGTCCACTAATATCTCCCTGCCTAGGAAGGCTGGAGTGCCTCATTACTGTCTCTACTTGGCCTCCGCTGTCTGGGGGAGGAATGGGATATGGGAGGAAGGTGGCTTCATTATCACTGGGCAGTAATCAAAATCCTGACATTTCACTAGACTTCATCTAATACCACCCCAATGGGGAGGAAGAGGAGCATCTCATTACTGCTCAGTGGAGATGTTAAGTCCAATCTCCCTGTGGGCCTCAACTGACATTGCAGGGTTGGAGGCCTCATTACTGCCTAGTGGGGCTGAATGTTCCAGGCTCTTACTCATCCCTTTACCAACGTCAGGGATGGGGGGTGAGGGATGTGGGAGGTGGGAGCACTTGAGGAGGATAGTGATTAGGGCTTTTTGAAAGTGAAAGTCCAGGATCCTCACTCAGCCTTTGCTGACATAGGTGGAGGGGGCATCATCTTTTCTGTGATATTTCGCTGGATAAAAGCAGTTATTGGGCTTCCCTGGTGGTGCAGTGATTGAGAGTCCGCCTGCAGATGCAGGGGACACGGGTTCGTGCCCCGGTCTGGGAAGATCCCACATGCTGCGGAGCAGCTGGGCCTGTGAGCCATGGCTGCTGAGCCTGCGCATCCGGAGCCTGTGCTCCGCAACGGGAGAGGCCACAGCAGTGAGAGGCCCGCGTACTGCAAAAAAAACAAAAAACAACAAAAAAAGCAGTTATTGTCTTAAATGTTTTTCATCTTGCTAGGCTGCCCCCTTCCAAGTCTCATGACCAGACAGAGGCACCTTCTGCTGGGGCTTTTTTTTTCTCTACCAATTGGTGTTTCCAGTTTTCTGCCTTCTCCAACTCCAAGTCTGGGATATATAAAGCAAAAAGCAAACTAAAGGGAAACTCACTCCTGTGTAGTTTCTTGGTTCCCAGGGTCCTAGCTGATCTGCTTTCTTTTCTCTGTCTTTCAGTATTCTTACGTTTGTTTTATATAATCCAAGGTTTTTAGTTGCACTTGGGGTTAGGGACAGGGAAAAGGTCTACTCAATCTTCCCTGAAACAAGTCATCTTCAATATTTTAATTTTTTGAAAATTGTATATTCACAAATGAAATATAACTATTAACTAGAATATTTAACCAGACTTTCCATTTACCATACTAGACAATGTGCTTATTAAATAATGAAAGCATAGCTACAGTATATTACAAAGTAATATTAGCTAATATTTAATGAGTGTTCTTTCTGGGTTACATAGTCTGAAAAATACTTTTACATAAATTATTTAATTTACTTTGTACAGTAGCCCTATGTGGTAGGAACCATTATGTTTTTCGTTTTAGAGATAATGAAACTGAGGCTGATGGAAGTTGAGCAGATTTCTTAAGGTCTTTCAGCTAGAGAGAGGCAGAAACACCCTTGAACTCAGACAATACAACTTCCTAACTGGTGTTTCCAACCATTATGCTTGTGCACATCTGTTTCCTCTGCTCTCCACTTTAAAAGCCCATTCTTTAAGTTCCAGCCCAAATGTCGTCCCCTTTGTGAAATCTTCCTTAAAGCCATACTTGGCTTTTTTCATTCTCTGTTTTCCTCCATCTCTTTACCCACACCATTTCTATGTCCAGATATTTCCATTGTCTGTTTTGTCTGTTTGTTTTTCCCATTGTACTGTGGACTCCTTGAGGGGCGGTATTGTGGTTCATTCATCCTTACATACCCTCACTACATGACAATATTGTAGTACTTACTCAATGACTATTTGAATATAATTGAATAAATAAATGAATAAATTGATAGCTTTATCAGTCAAAATTTATTGCAGTACACAGTAGACTTGTGTCATAGGAAAGGGACCTGTGACCTGTGTACCCTGATCTGACAGTAGAATATAATAATTAGTGTAAATGTATAATAAAAATTGTCATTGCACATTAAACAAGACATTGAGAATTGAGGCAATGTAGCAAATAAAGTAAACTTGGTTTAGCGAATCTGAGATTCACATGAGAAGCATTACGGTGTGGTGGGAAACACTGGGAAGCTTTGAAGTCCGATATGCCTGGGTTCAAATACTTACTTCTTCATATTCTACTTCTGTGAATGTGGCATATCATGTAAAACCTAGGTTCCTCATCTGTGCAACGAGAGTAATTTCTACCTCAAGCTAAATATATGAATTAAATGAGTTGAATGTATGGAAAGTGATTAATGCAAAGTAATTTCTCATCTGTTTCCCCAATGACTATCTTCCAACTCTGAATTTTTTTTAAGTCAAAAGGCATTTGCTCTGAAACCTGATAAAAACAATAACAACAACAACAGTAATTTGCAGTAGTTGTAGTAATAGTGGCGGTTTAGCATTCTCTAATGAGGTGACCTAATGAGATCAACAATTGGTCTCCTTGTTTGTCTCAGACTTGTTAATGCCTCTCTAATGTTTAACCACTTTGATTTGGACCACATTTTTGTATTTTTCAAAGTTTCTTTCTTGGGATAGTTCATGTTTTCAGGATGAGGTCTCTGGAAAGATGGAAACTGGGAAGGCCAAGAGGAAAGTGCAGACAGCTATTTATATGCTTCTGGCTCCTACCTATAAGGGTGATACCCTAATCCCTCTAAAACTAATTGACATTTGTCATTTAAACATCTCTGTGGACAGAGAGGACTGGCAGAAATGCTATTACACAATTGTTTGCTTTTCCTTTTGTATTGATTTCAGAAAGATGCTTATTTCTCAAGGTGAGTCTTCCTGAATGGATAATTACCACAGAAAATGTGAAAGTAGAGAGGTCAGAATTTAAGGCATTTTATTAACATTGTTCCTCTCTAAAATAAAATAAAACTGGTTAGAGTGAGTTGGTAACCTGTGCTCATATGCTAGCAAATGGCAGAAGGGTCAAGAATAAAATAACAGGTAGCCCTTAAGTAAATAGAAATGTATTTCCTAGAGCAATTTCCAGGGCTGAAGGACAAATGAGTTCAGACACTCAAATAGTACTATTATACTTCAAAGAATGTGTGTCCTGTGGTTTGCATTTTTTAAAAAAAAGCAATATAATATAAAAATAAGGATTTCTTCTAGATATTGACTTTCATAAAGAATTTCAAATACAACCTGTACAAAACTGAACTTCTATTTTGTATACACCGGTTCCTTCCTCAGGAATCCCCCTATTTCACTTAATGACCCTGTCATAAAATCAGTTTCCAAGCCAGAGATCTTAGATTAGATGTGGCTCTTTATCATTCATAGATTCAATTGTTCACCAAGTCTGGTTGATTTCCCTTTTAAACATCTCTTAAACCTACTGCTGTCTTCTATCTGCAGAGACACTGGCTGAGACCAGGCACTGTGCACCCGTCACCTGGACTACTGCAGTAGCCTCTGCTGCAGAGTCAGAGAATTGCCCCAATATCCTCTTTTCCATTCCCTCAGCAAGAGAAATCCTGAATTTTATTGGACTGCATGTCTTCCCAGAATAATAATTAAATTTCTTAACATTTTTTACAGCTAGATGTGATCATCTTGAGGCTAAATTCTGACCTATATGATGTAATTAGCAATAGTATGAGCAATTTTTTTACCATGTCCTTAAGAGGAGGTTGTCATGCTTTTCTCATTTTTTTCTTTCTTCTGGCTGGAATACATGTGTGATAGATGGAAATGGAATAATCATCTTGGACCATACCATAATGGCCAGTGTTTAAGGTGGTAAAGCAACAATATAGAAAAAGTCTAGATCCTTGTCAACTGACGAACCATTTTGATAACCTTAGACAATGTTTAAACTTCCTTTCATTTAAATTGCTGTTGTATTAGATCTTCATTGGCAGTTAAACTGAATCATGACAATCAGTGCCTCTTAACTCCTTCCTTTGCCTCAC
This sequence comes from Aethalodelphis obliquidens, assembly GCF_003676395.1. Lineage (NCBI taxonomy): Eukaryota > Metazoa > Chordata > Mammalia > Artiodactyla > Delphinidae > Aethalodelphis > Aethalodelphis obliquidens. The sequence goes on from NW_020838008.1 coordinate 7,894,623, forward strand.
TGTTATTTCTCTCCTAGAGAGGGAAACATTGCCATATGATTGTGCTCTCTGAAATATAAATGTTAGCATGCTGTTCCTGTTTTTAGCATCTGCCACCTACAGGAAAGTCCAGAATTGTTACCAAAGAGACCAAGGTCCATCGTACTCAGTTTCTACATACCTTGCCATCTAGGACCCACTGCAGCATAGAATAACCTTTAGCCACTCTCCCAACTACTTGCTTCAAAAACGTACCATATTTTTTCTTTACTACCATCTATTCTTAACTCCACAGCAAAATGATCCTATTGAAACCTAAATTAGGTCTTGTTACCCCTTAGCTCAAAACCTCCAGTGGCCTTCCATTTTACTCAGAGTAAAAGTCAAAGAACTTACAAAGGCCTTTGAAATCTTACCAGATTTGGGGATCCAGTAGATCTTCTCCCGTTCTCTTGCTTACCCTACTCTAGATGCTCTGCCATCTTGCTGTTCATTGGACATGCAAGATACGGTCCAGATTCAGGGACCTTTGTACTGCCAGCTCTTCTGCCTAGAATCCTCTTTCTTAGAGATCTTTGCTCTCAAATCACCTTTTCAGTGAGGTTTTCCTTGATCATCCTACCTAAAATTGCAGTCTCCCTTGCCCACACCAATTCAAACACTCCTTATCTCACTTCTCTGCTTTATTTTTTCTCCATAGCACTCATTGCTTTAACATACCATACAATTTATTTCTTTTACTATCTGACTTTTTCAACCCTACTAAATATAAGCCACATATGAAAGAGATTTTTTTCTCTTTTCTTCAGTAGTACTTCTCCAGAGCCTAGAACAGTGCCTGCCTGCCACATAGTAAGTGCTCAATAAATATTTATTGACTAACTTTCCTAAATTTATGGCGGAGTATTACCTTGAACACCAAATGATAACTCTATGAAAATTTCCATGACCGTGTCCTCCCCCAATGCAAATTCATAACCACAGTACTCTCATAATACTTGAGATATATATATATATATATATATATATATATATCTCTCACAAGAACAAGGGTATTTTTTAATAAGAATAAAATTTAAAAATCAAATTAAATTTAAATGTAAAATTTATAAAGAAGTACTTGTTATTATATTCTACAGTATAGCTCAGTGAGGAATAATTTATCTTTCTGTTCAATGATCTATTCAGACTCTGAGTGTGAGGGAGGTCTCGTTCATGGGGGTCACGTTTCCATATTCACTGCTGTTGCTGATTATTGAAGACAGTGAATGTGGATTTCATGTCTGAAATTGGGCAAGCCATGGTCTGCATTCATGTAGCCTGGTGGTCTCTTGTACTCTGCCTGCTGTGGGAGCAATTGGACAGGAGAGTGTTTGCCCTCTGAACATGATAAACATTAACATTTGTCCCATTGTTTTGTAATTATGTATATATTTTATGTGCATATTTTATATATGTACATATAATATATTTACATATAGATTCTTTAATAACTATTTTATCCGAACATAATAATGTATATATTTGTTTGCTCCCTTATAAGCTTTTTGGGAGCAGAAACTCAACATCTTTTCTTCCTGAAAAATCAACAACACATAGAAGAAAGCATGTGTATCAGTTAGGATTTTTTTGACTATAAGTGACAGAAAATATAGATGCAAACTGGCTTAACCAATAAAAGGTAAAGTTGACTCCAGATGTATCATGTACAGCAGCTAAGTGATGTCATCCAAGACCCAAGTTCTTTCCATTTATATACTTTGCTTACATCAGGAATGGCTTTATACTGAGGCTGACTCACCTTGTAGTTACAGCACAGCTTCCAATAAGGTTCAGATTGATGTGATTCAATGTCCCTGCCCTTTAGGAAACAGAGACAGAAACACTCATGGAAGGAGAAAAAAACGTACTACCGTCCTCCCTTAGAATAGGAAATAAACCCATTCCTTCACAAGCCTATCACTGGACCAAAGGGGATGCCATAATCTGTTAGGTCAGTGTATTCCCTAGAGATGTAGATGAGATAAAAACCTGAAAACATTAATTAAGCAGTCAACAGTGCTCATTAAGCACTTAGGAGTATTCAGTTCTGTTTGTTGGATGAATGCTCAGAGAATACTGCTTACTCTTAGAGACTTGTAAATACTCAATTTATGGGCAGTACAATATTATTTGTTGACAGAAATTTGTCAAACAAATAATATTGATATTATATAATAGCACCTTTCAAAATAATCTCCAATCCCCTCGTAAATTATATTTCTACTTATTATAATATTCTTTTGAAACTTACATAGGTTATCTTAATATTGTATTATCTATTTCTCATGATTTTTTCTTAGAACACACCACAACCTATTTCTAAATTAATGTTTAATCTATAAAATTTACATTATAATTTTATCTCATCCCTTTGTGGAAAACTAAATAATACTGTTTAATTGAAAGTCCTCACCTCCCTAAACCCTTGCATGGATCCCAAATAGTACCTCAATTTCCAATGATTCTTTACATCTGAGCCACCATAAAGCCCAATACCACTACTGAACTCTTTTAGTGTCAAGTCCTTGATCTTCTCATCAGGGATCTACCTTGGCAATGACTCACAGACAAAGGTCACCACTGGCCATGGCTAACTTGTTTTTGAGTTATTCTTATATAAATTCAGGCATATACCATTTTATGACTTCCACCCAGGACCTAGAATAGGTTTCACATTCTTCTAGTCCACTGTTAACATGGCTTTTACTGCCTCATCTGTTCGGAATCTACGTCTCAAGGTGGTACCACTTAACTCCATGCCCTGTGAACTTCTTCAGGATTCCTTAACTCAATTCACCTAGAGAATCTATCTGGTATTCTTATTTCTTGGAATTAAATCATGGAATGGTTGATCCATTCTTTTCAGATTTGTATTGCCTATAAAGGAGGTTAAAATGAAAACAATTTATGCGTTTAGAAATAATCTCTGAATTACCTACCAAAAAGGAACACTTCTTTCACACTAAAGGAAATGTTAGACCTGAACAATCAGTATTGCTAAGCAAATATCCCTATGATTTAATTTTAGAACACGGAATGGTACAGTAAAATAGACATAGGTGTTTGAGGCCAAACAAAGGCCTATGTTTGAATCCAGGTGATTACTCCTATTATCTATGTGACCTCATGCATTAACTTAGGGAGTTCCCATTTTGTAATATAAAATGAGAATATAATTATTTTACTGAATGGCTGTGGTAAAGGTTACAACTAAGTCTTTTGGAAGACACACAGAATAGTACCTGGCATACAGCAGGGGATCAAACAATCACGAAACTATTAATACAGTTATTATAATGAAGACTGTATCAGGTTCCTCTTGGAGTTTATCCAAGAGAAGGCTATTATTGGATGGATATAGCAGAGGCACTTCTTCAGCATAATGCTTTAAATCTCTATTGTAGATGTCTCCCCATGATAAACCATATCATGTTGACTCTAAGGATAAAATGATAACACAGATAATTTCATTTTAAGTTGAAAATGCCATGACTTTCACAATGTAAACTACTACTATAGTATTTAGGAAGTTTTAGAAAATAAGATTTGTGAAAACTATGGTACTTTGCTGAAGGTTTCAGAGTGTAGGTCAGTGAGAGAGCATGAAAACAAAAAAACTATTGTATGCATAGAATTTTAAGACTAAGGATATACCAAAGAGAAGACATTTTTTTCTTCCCCTAAGGCAGAGATCACACATGAAAAACAAGCTGTTTCAGGCTAAAGCTGTGAATAAAATATCAAATCCTTAAGGATTAAGACTCAAAATGACTCCATTCATTTAGAAATAGTGATGTTCATATCACCTGTTTACTGGGCTCCCTTTATGTGCCAAACACTGTACTGAGTCCTTTGACTCCATGAGTCAATGAATCTTTGAGATAGGTACTCTTAACACTAATTTACAGAGGAGGAAACTGAGACTTGGGAATTTTGACCTGTGGAGGTCTAATAAGTTGCTGACGCTTGGCTGGAAATCAGGGATTTGTGATTACTCTTAGGTATTGCCTCTGCTGTCTCAACTCAGAAAACCAAACAAGCTAAACTTCCAGGACAATGAATAGGTGGGTTAAAATGTTTGCATAGTCTATCAAGCCAGATCAAATTTCTTTATATTATTTATCTCATATAACCTCTATTTTTATTTGAAATTCCTACATGTCCTTCAGAGATAAGTTTTATGGTAGGAAGTAAGCTGTTTTACCTCTGGCCAGTGTAAAGATAAAGCCATGATCATTTGCCCACCCGACTAAGTTTTCTAAACTAAATTTCATCATGTCCAGTTTGCTCATGAGTTTTGTGTGTGTGTGTACTGATTTGATACAAAGGCATATGAGTGGAGTGGTTAGGATGGTAAGTCAGGAATCATTCATCAAGGATGCTTCATTTCTAGAGGAACTGAGTTTCTTCAAAGGAAGTATGGACAAACAATTGAGGAGAAAGGGAGACTAGTTAAAAATACATAGTATAGAATGCACAAAGGAACAGAGCTAGACAAAAACAAAGGAAAACAAATACTACAGAGACATAAGTGGGAAGAATGAGAGATCTCTTCCTTTCCTCTTTTTTCCCTTTCCTCATACTACTATTAAGTAGTGTATTTTTGTTCAAATTTACCATTATTCCAAAAAACAAATTATATTTTCACATTTGCTCTTTATTATTCATTTTGTATTAAAATAGCACACATTGCTTGAATGCCTTTTCTTTTCCTTTTTTTTTTTTTTTTAAACTTCCTGGAATCAAGACCAAGGATTGACATTTACAGCCATAAGTGATCCAAGTGCTACATTAGCGTCTATTTATTAAAGATGATCCTTCATGTGCAATACAGCTAGGATATTTGGCCTAATTTACTATACTAACATTTCCAGTTTGGCTGTGAGTGGGGAGTTGTGCCAACAGCACTGTGTCTGTGGTGAAATAGTGCCTAATCAGTATTTATGAATAGGGTTTTAGAAGTCACTAAAGAGCACAGGAAGAGATTTTACCTTCTGAAAGCACAAATATTGCTGAGCTCTGGGAATCTGTACAGCACATTAGAATGGAATAGCTTTCCTTTTTTTTTTAAGTGAGGTTAAAAATGTGTAATGCAATACTGTCAGTAATTTAAATGGAGTGTACCTCCTTCTTTCAGACATTAATGCTATTTGTTAAACTTTGTAATTACTATGCAAATGAAGAGCTGTATTTAAAAAATGGCAGTGCCAAGAGTACAACAGAGAAAAAACAGTTTGCAATTTAAACTAATACAAAATAAGCTTCAAGTCTTGTAGAACTCAAATATTGTATTTTTGTTTTTTTTTATTCCTTTGAATGCAGCATTTGGGTGAAAGCAATGAGGAGTTGTCTTTGTTCTTAGGCATAGATAGCAAAAGGCTTAGAGCCAGAGATTTGAAAGCTTCTGAGACACATTAGCTCCCTGATCTTCACAACAGGTGGCTGGTATTTTTATCCGTCTTTTAGAGATGAAGAAACCAAGTCCCAGAGATGCTTAACTCATTTGCTCAGGGTCACTTAAACAAGCCAGTGACAGCCAGGAAAGGATCTGAGTACTCCCAAACTCAAGGCTGCTGTGAGAATCCCCAGACAGCAATCACTTGAAAGGAACAGAATTTATGGCTCAAATTATGATTTCAGAATATTAAACACAGACTGAACCAGTGCAATCTAGTTTCATTTCATGCCAGGTAGATGTTTTAGAAGAAAATGATCATGTTTGGTTTCCTGAGAATTAGCCCCTTATGGGGAAATATCTGTGAGCTACTGAGCACCCTAGACATGAAGAAAGCAAACAGCATAAAAGAATGAGTAGGTTTTACACAGTTTTTGTATCCCCAATACTTAGTGCTGTGCCTGGCAGCATAGACGCTCAAAAATATTTGTTGGAGCAAAGAATGAATGAATGCATACCCATTTGTTATTTAAGTAACTTTCTGGTCATATTGCCTCTTTTTCCCTCTCAGTCACTTTTCCTAGAATTACCTCCCAGGTCTGCAGAACAAACAACTGAACAATAACAAAAACAAACCAGTTTTGCCTTTCTCTATTAATTCTTCTTTTCCTACCCTTGAACCTAAATCAACGTGATTTTTTTTATAGCCCATCTTTTTAGAACTTTGATTTTTACGTGAAATAATCACGTAAACCAGAAGGATCTAAAGGGCTGGCTTGTTCAGAGCAATGTTTGTCCTCTTTAGGTGATCCTCTTTATATTTTAAAAGGAAACTTTTAAATTCTGAAGCCAAAAGAATGAGAAACAAACTCAGATGTATTGTTGACATTTTTCAGGGATGGTGGGAATGGGGGAGAGCTGTCCTCTCCTATTGCTAATGTGACGATAGCATTTTTGAGTTTTGGGGAAAGGCAGTGACAGCCTATCTATAATGAAAGAATTTGACAATATCAGATACTTGGTTTTGCAGTACCCCTTGTGACTAAAGTGGAGGCATGTGACACGGGCTCCACTGATCAGACATGCTCGACCTCACTTTAACTTCGAGTTAGGGAATTCAGGTAAAGAACAGAGACATTGAAGAACCCATGTGGGTGGAAGGCTGCAGTGGAAGAGGCAACTCCTCGAGTTTCCAGGGCAGCAGTGGCCATGGGCAAAGGCAGTGTCTGGTGTTGAGCAGCTAGTGCCAGGGGTGATGGTGGAGGTTCAAGCTGTGGCATCAGGGGGTTAATGGCGGCAGCAATGGTATCTTTATAGGACTGGTTCTGTGGGACGATTGTGACTATGGTTTTAGGAGCTGTTCTTGTTCCTATTGTTTTTCCATGTCTCAATCTGCAGCCCTGCTAGTGATTCCTCGAGTTATCTAATAACCTTTAAAACAAATTTAATTGATCAGAGTCAGTTTCTGTTGATCACAATTAAGAACCCATGCACCATTTCAAGGCCAGCAAGGGAAGTAAGATCCTGGCAGTATTATTGTGCTTGAGCTGTTCTGGGGAATATAAGGAATATTGGTGTATTTGGAAAAGACTTTAGAAAGTCTATTTCAGAATCTTGGCTCTAACAATTGACCAGTAGTGTGATATTGTTGGGAAAACTCCTAAACCTTTATCTTCTCAAAAGTACAAATGGGAATAACAGTATCTATCTTGAAGGCCAGTTGTAAAGACTGAAATAAATATGTAATGTGTCCAGAACCATGCCTGGCATATGTTAGCCACTAGAGTTCTTTTTGTCCTTACCACTTCATCATGTATGTAATCTACCTAAGCTCTCCCACATCACCAGAGTGGTCTGGCCTAGATAGTAAAAGATGTTAAAACAAAATGAGTATCTATAAATTGAAATTAACTGCATGTGTTTTTAAGAAGGCAAGTGGAAAACAAGCATACATATGGGTCATTGGGTCACAAGTTAAACTTATCCTTATAAACATTTACCCGTCACACATGTTCTAAGACATGGCATCGTACAGTAGAATATCCAAAGATGAGGTCATACACATGACATTCTTTCCTTCACCTCAGAGGTGTTACTTCAGGTGTTTGAAGAAGCAAAATGCAATGCCAACATTTGCTAGTTTGATTAGGAAAGTTTGTATTCTTAAAGGCTATCTAATTAGCAAATTGAAGCAGCTAATATGAAGGCCCTGGACCATTGATCCAACGGCATGATCGTGGATCTCCTGGTATGGAGGAAAAGGTGTTTGTTTTGCTGTATTTTCTACATAATCCTGGTTACACTGTCTTCAGAGACTAAACGAAAACGTAGAAGGTTGCAACACTCTCTGGTAAGCCTGGGTGCCACAGGGAAAGTCATTAACTCTTTCAGGGCCCCATTCTCCTCATTGACAAAATGGAGATTACGTTTTCTCTCTCTTGGGTTGTTGTGAGAATTAAATGAGATCATGCATGCATAGTTCTGAGCACAACGTCTGGTTTACTCTTTTTAAAATGGCTGTATTCACAGAGATGCTCCCTCCACTTTCAGTTTAGTAACATGCATATTCATAGAGAATTGGGTTGCATTATTTCTGAGAGACAGGTTTCTGCAGGGACGTGGGTTTGCCAAATCTACCAGCTGTCTTCACGTCTTTCCATCCCCATGAGATTTTCTGCACATTTTTCCTGCCCTTTTAGTTGCTCCCCAGAGACAGGCTCCCTTAGGAAGGAATCAGGGTACAGGCGGATGCTCCATTAATTTTCTTGTTGGCATTTTACCAGCAGTGGTGTGGATGACCCAAGGGCAGCCAGGAGAAGAGACAGCTAGACAGAGCCTGCAGGCCACTGTAGAGTTCTTTCACTAGCAGAACACTGTGAATGATAAACCTTTAAACAGTCGTGTGAATTATAGAGAAAGCTTCCAGTGAAGATAGTGATGTTGGCTGAGTCTAGGGAATGGAAAAGATGAAAAACAGGATGGTAAGAGCAAAAAAGTCAAGTGTTCCCCCATAAGTCTTTATTTCTTTCCTTTTAAAATCCTAATTTAAGTATTTCTAAAAACTGTAAAGACTGTATAACATTACAGGATGTTTAATAAATGTAAAAATAGATAAATACATATCACTCAGATCTTTACCCAAACATATTTCATTTTAAATTGTGCACATCTCATCCAGTTTTCATCCATATGGAAAACATATCTGCTATATTAGTAAAAAGGGTTCACTTTTTCTTCTTTGCTATTTTTATTTTTTAATTTTTTTAAACATCTTTATTGGAGTAAAATTGCTTTACAATGGTGTGTTAGTTTCTGCTTTATAACAAAGTGAATCAGCTATACGTATACATATATCCCCACATCTCCTCCCTCTTGCGTCTCCCTCCCACCCTCCCTATCCCACCCATCTAGGTGGTCACAAAGCACCGAGCTGACCTCCCTGTGCTATGCGGCTGCTTCCCACTAGCTATCTATTTTACATTTGGTAGTGTATATATGTCCATGCCACTCTCTCACTTCATCCCAGCTTACCCTTCCCCCTCCCTGTGTCCTCAAGTCCATTCTCTACATCTGCGTCTTTATCCCTGTAAAAAGGGTTCACTTTTAATTCCATGTAACACTATGTAATTTTCAATGCTGCCACATAGATCTCATTATCATTTATTTTAATGAAAGTGTTCATCAACTAAACACATTTCTGTTATTTATATAATCAAATGTCAATAGTTGGGACAACTTGATTGCTTTCATATATTTCTTATCACATTTAATACACAAAAGAACATCTTTGTTCTTTGACCATAGCCTGTTTTGTCTTTTGGATAATTCCTTAAGATAAATCCCTCAGAATGATATTTGTCAACATAAGGGTCGGCATATTTTTAATCTATATCGAATATGACATGAAAAGATTATACTTATTTCCTACATGTTCAATTTTTCTTTGGAATGCCTTAAAAATTAAAAAATCTTGCAAATCTCTAAAGTACTCTTGGACTTTAGGTAAAGACACAGCAGGTATATAATATCTGTCTTATACAAAAGGAGAGATTCTAGTACAAAATATTTAAGTGCTTTGCTTAAAGTGACACCTTCAAGCCATTCAGGGTAATGTTCCAGGACCTAAGACAAACTTCCATTAGTTTCAGATCAATTCATTTACCTTGCCCCCAAAGACAACTTTGCAAACAACTTAATTTCACTGCTCATAAGTCATCCAGAGGATGTTCAGTTCTGTCCTGTCGTGCACGGCAAGATCCAAAACGTAATGTGGTGCTTATTCTGGAAATACTCTTAATGGAACACTACGATAGGAAAACTCAACACTTTCTTCTTAGCTCCATAAAATATGAACTAACAAAGCCTAGAAAAATTATTCCAAAGATGACTGCTATTTAGCTTCCTGCATCTGTTAGCCAATTCATATTTGTTTCTACTTCAAGTAACATTTTTCCTCTTGTCAATGCATTAACTTACATTTGCAAAATGAGAGACGCAATTTAAGAATTAATAAGAAAACATGTTTTTATTTGGCATGCTCCCAATTTGATCAATATCACAGAGATCATTTGAAATGAAACTGTTTCAGTCAACATCTTGCTTCCTATTATCTGATAGAGACATGCAAATTATTACAGATTTTAGTCCTTTGTGACCTCCAGCAGCTCCTCATGCTGTCTATGATTCGATTTTTTTACAGCTTGCTGCAGAATTTTCAACAGGAGAGGAATATTTATCATTAAGATACAGACAGCCCTTTACAGAATTTCCTCTGTGTTATACGAACACTCTTCTGTCTCAGAAAGGTAGAATCTTTCAACTGGGCATGATTTGCGTCTGTAAAACCTTGCTAAGGATTTTTTATGACTTCAAACTTTGGACGGTTTGTTATTAGTTTGTAGGTAAAGCCACAGCAAACTCTTGTGGAATATGAAAATTAGTTGGAATTAGGCTTCCGGGAAAGCATCGAGTACCCAGCTCCCCATGGATAGTTTTTACCTTGGGATAACAGAACAGTTCCCATGTAAGAAAAAGAAGGGGTTGCTGACTGAGATTAGTTGGGTATAATGTTCTTCATGGGTATTTAAAGGATGATTTCTTGATCAAATCAGAACCTGTATTTTTATTCCCCCAAGTATTCTAGTCAAGATTTTGAAAAATGTTTCACCCAATCCCCGTCCTTTGGTGGACACACAGAGTACAGCAAGAGGCTCCGTGACATCTAGATTAAGAAACTGTCCTATGCGGTAACCCCTTGTGTTGCTCTTGGTGTGCTAGGGTAACAAATGGCCACCAAAGGTACCCAAGTCCCCAAACCTGTGAATATGTGAATTTACATGATGAAAGGGACTTTGCAGAGTTGGTTTAAGTTAAGGAACTTGAACTGGTGAGATGATCCTGAATTGTCCAGGTTGACTCAATGTTATCATAAGGGCTCTTATAAGAAGGAAGGAGGAGGAACAGAATAGGACAGAGCATTTTGACAATGGAAGCAGAGATGAAAGTGCTCAGCCACACGCCAAGGTTCTCCTCTGGAGTTTCCAGAAAGGATCAGCCCTTTCAACACCTTGATTGCATCTTCATAAGACTCTTTCTGGAATTATGATCTCTAGAAGTGTAATATAATGAATGTGTGTGCTTTTTAGCCACGAAGTTTGTAGTAATTTGTTACGGCAGCAGTAGCAAACTAATACAGTAGCTTTCCAAAGAGTTTGGTCAGTAACCACGTGGTGCTCTCCCGTGCACTGCAAATCCAAATCCTCAAGTGGTGCGTACCTTGGAAGCTCTCTTAATGGATCATTGTGAGCATCACTTGCTCTCAGAACTAGTAAAAATAATATATTTTAAATTGTGTAGCACTATGCACTGTTTTCATTGTTGGGGAGGAAGTAATCAAGAAAAATTAAGAGTACATACTCAAAAGTCAGGTTGCCAGTTTTCAAATCCCACCTATGCCATATATAGTTCCATAACCTGGGTAAGTTATTTAACTTTTCCATACCCCAGTTTTACTCATTTGTAAAATAGAGGTAATAATAATGACTTCTTGTTAGGGTTGTTGTGAAGATTAAATGAGTCAATATCTATAAATTAATGAAGTAAATTAGTGCAGTAAAATAATGTAACCTAGCAGGCACTATATGTTTTGTTGTAACTATTATTACATTTTATATTCTAGATCAGTATTTACCAAATTTCCATAATGTTATGTATTACCTAGGAGTAGCTGTTAGAAATACAAATTACTTAATGATATTCCAGACTGGAAAATTATAATCTTTAAGACAAAGGTCTGGGAAACTGTATATTTAATAAATACCCAAGTAATTCATATCATCGAGGAAGTTTGGGAAAATTGCTGTATAGGGTTGATGTTCATCCTTTGCTGCACATCAGTTACATCTTTGTCTTTAAAAAAGGTACACAGATGAGAGGAGCCAGGGACCCTCTTACTATAATGATTCATCAAAAACTTTGTTGAAAGTTATTAATTCCACAGCTCATTTCATTCATTCTCTTATTAGTTCATCTATATATTTATATATATTCTTTCATTTTTCAAACATTTACTGAACATCTCCTATACATCAGGCTCTGTAGTAAATGTGTGGGATGTAAAAATGAATAAAATAGTCTTGTCCTCAGGGAAGTTGCGAAGGGAAGTATACAGACAAATCTATAGAGAATTACAATTCACTGCAGGATATAAAATGCCACAGGATGCTAAAGGATCACAGACAGAAGATGAAGAGATAAAAGAGGGAAACACAGAAACAATTTGCTAGGCTTAAATGCAGATGGTGCTAAGTTATTTTCCAAGTATTACATATTTGCTTGCTCATAACACATTTAAAATGTAAATATATCACCTCTCATTTTGTAGGCTAGGAAACCAAGGTGGGGGCACATAGAGACTTGCCAGAGTTCACACAGAGAATCAAATGCTAGAGCTGGCATCGAAAACATATTCTAAGTTCAGAACTCTTTCTACTGTATCATGTTGCTTGTCATACAATTATTTCTTTAGGAAATGTGCCTAGCCTTTTAGCGTTAAGAGAAGGCCCAGCTACTCTTCACCTTTTAGAAGCATGGTGGTTTCTCCAGCACATAGTTTTGTATATAGTGTGAGCCCAATAAATGCCACAAGAATGAAGGGAGTTAATATTCATTCACTCATTAAAAATCTTTATTGTACATCTATACTGTATTAGGTATTAGGAGGTGAAAACATTGTGTCTTCATGGATTTATAGACATGGAAGAGAATGAAATTTGAGCAACAGTCAAATATGTTATTCTCTCCTAGACTAGGTTTTCTTTCTGAAGTTCTTCAATTCCTATGACGTGATTTGTTGCAAACCATATTGAGAAGAAACTGTCAGCCTCTCTGTGGGGTACTCTCACTCTCAGGCCGGGGAAACAGGCCTGAGAATCAGAAAAAAAATTAACCCCGGATAAAACATGGGGTTGCATAGCAGTGAGGTTGTATAGACCTTAATTATTTATCTTGCTAACTCTATTATTATCATTGTCTTCATGAAATATTATAAGATTCATACACACTTGCCTTTTTTTCTATATTTCAGTCATTCAGTTAACAAACATGAAGCACCTATCATATGCCAAAGCTTGGGCCTTATTCAAATCTGTATTTCAAAAGCCTATCACAACACTTTACATATAAATACTATGATTACCGTTCATGCTGCTCAGTGATATTTCATTTCCTGTCTCCTTCCAGGTGTGGAGTAGGCATATATCAAATAATTAGTCCTCCAGAAAGCCAGCATAAAAACTTAGTGTTTAAGCAAGGCAAAGTTTCTTTGACCAGCTGCAGTAAGAGAAAACACTATTTTAACATTGTGTCAGAAAGGGGAAATCAATGGAGAATTTTTACAGGGTTTTGGGGCCTGAGCTAGGTGATTTTAAGTTGTGTCTTGCAAAATGTGAATTAGTTGAGATCAGGAAATATTTATGACATGATGGCTTTGCATGGTGGACACAACAAAGTGAAGGTCTTGAAGCCATTCTTGATAGTGGGATGTTAGTTTTGATCAATAAATTACTTGATTAGCACGTGCATCTCTCAGGGTCAAGTGTTTTCTGAAACAAGTAACACTGATTTTTGCTTGTTTTCTGTATTTAGTTAGGGACAGGAAATCACACCTAAACATGTGAATAGGAAATTCAGTTTACTGCATTTCTCATACTGCACTTCAGACTCGTGTTATGGGCCTTGTGTTGGCCAATGAAACATGAGTCATGGTGACGTGTCATTTCTGGGTAGAAGTTTTAAGAGATGATGCGGGCCTGAACATATTCTTTTCCTGTTCTACCACAGTGTCTGGCATGGTGTAGCTAGTGAATGCTTCATCAGCCTGAGTCTCAGAGGGGAGGTGACGTGACAATGAACAGAGGTCCTAGTTATCCTGTCACCAACATGTAACTAGTGTAGGAAATAAACTTTTTTTTGGTCTGTTTGGAGTCAGTAATAGTGGTTATTTGTTCCTGCAGTAAGATCTAGTCTGTTCCGAACAAAACAGAGTCTAGGTAAATATTTGGCTAATATTTAATATACAAATGAATGATTAATTCATTAAATCATCACTACATTAAACATGAACTCTTCTCAGGTTTTCCATTTAGATCTCATACAGATGTGCTCCATTTAATAAAATTTGATGTATGGAGATTTGAACTTAAAACAAATAAGGCCATAATTATTTACAAAATAAAACATCCCTCCTCACTTGAATTTGTTTAAAATAATAAATGCTTGACCTTCCATTTACATGTTTATGATATAAAGCAAAGCACAATACATATACCTCTAGATTTTTCTCCTCTCCTGTCTTCACCAAGGATATGCTGCAAATCTCTTGAATAACTCCTCTTGTTTACAAGAAGGGTATTTTAAAGACAAATAACTATGTAGCAATTTTTGCTGCTGTGTAGGACATGGTGTTTTCTAGCTCAATTCCATAGGTAGACTTTGGGGAGGGCAATTGGGGTAACTCATTCACAGAAGCTTAAGTTCAGAATAAGGGAAACTTTTATCTTCCCTCTTCTGGAAAAGCAATCCTAACATTTATAAGACATTATAATATTAAAGAAAATTACTACCATAATTATGTACCTTGCTAATGTCTGTATAATTCTAGAATGAATTAATAGTAATACTGCACTTAAAGATTGAGTGAAAATTCTGAGCATTATTCATGTCTCTGCCAACATTCTTTAGCTCTTCATGACATAACTAGTACAATAGTTTGTCATCTATAATTGTTTGCTGAATAGCTAAGCATACCTCATAATGGAAAAGAAAAGCTAGAGGAAAAGGAAAGGAAAAAGGAAAAGGAATAGTTTCAGTATCATCTTTTACTGTGCTTGGTACACACACTGTTTAGGAGTCTTGTGTGGGCCAATATGACTAAAAGAAGGAGCTCACATGGGTTCATTTCTCTATAGTTCTGTATTTCTGGCTCTTAAAAAATTATTACTGCATGAATTTAATTTACTTCTTGGTGTGAAATGGTCATCCAGTAAACCAAAGAATGCATCTATTATCCTCACAGCCCATTATGCCACTTTGTCCCACCATGTCCCTCCAACCTCATCTCCATGTTTAGCACCCACAAATCACACATTTTCACTAAAATATTTTGCTGCAGTAGTAAAGATAGTTGTTAAAGACCCTGAGAGAAATAGATCCTATACATTTATTGCATATAAAATGTGAGTTGCAGACTTTATTACAGCCAAAATAAGCTATACAAAAGTAAAGACTTCCTGTAATATTAACAGAGTAATGTCACGCATGCTTCTTGCATTAAAACCTTAAATACCCTTAAGAAACTTGCCGTATGGGAAATGTAAACTTAGTAAATTCACCGTAAGGAGCTTACCTTGTGCAGTACCCTCACATCCACATTTAACCACATGACCACACACACATGAACTCTGTAAGATGTTGTAATTATCTTCTTTGCTTATAATTTGCTTTTAATTATATGTAAAACAAAACCCATTCTGAGGTATATGAAGTCATGTAATCATGTAGGCACCCTGCTTTTCCCATATACTTCATTGATTTTGAATCAAACTAAAAGACAGATTAACTCAACTCATTTATTTAGCATCATTTTTTACAGGTAAGGGAACACGTCCAGAGAGAGAATTATTTGAGGTCACAAAGAGGTTTTGTTATTTTAGTACTCCAGTATATTGGTTTTAATTTAAAATATGTTTTGAGAAACTTTCGCCTCTTCCATATTCCTGACAGGGCAACTTGTTCAGAGGTAGTTACAGTTATATGCCAAATTATCATAGCAATTCTGAGATGAAATACTTAGTAAATTTTTTCCTGAACACTCAGTTATTTTGGATACAGTCCTCACCAGTAAAATTATCCACCACATTGTACACTGCCTCCCCATGCTATAGTCGATATCTATCCTTAAAATTGGACACGTGGTCTTTTATACTTCGGAAGTATTTTTGTTTGCTTTGGTTTTCTTTCTTTTGTTTTTTGTTTTGTCTGGTGGGCCCAAAGAGAGAGCTCAGATGCTCCCACAGCCCAACTCTAGCTATAGGTAAGCCCAATAAGCAGGACGTAGAGAACTATACATTCAAGCCCATCTCCTTCACGGAGATTTGACAGGGTTTAAGCAGTGCTTTTACTAAAAAAGTTAGACAAGTATCCCTAAAAGGTAGAAAGACTGGGGCTTGTGACTGCATCTGATGAATCTATTCCATTCCATCCCATTGTGTGAAGATGATCATTCTCTTTGAATCTTGGATTAGAGCACTGGGGAATACTTGTGTGATTTAAAAAAAAAGAGAGAGCACAGGAAACAAAAGAAAAATAGATAAACTGTGCATCAAAGGACACAATCAACAGAGTGAAAAAGCAACTTATGGAATGGGAAACAATATTTATAAATCATATATCTGATAAAGGGTTAATGTTCAGAGTATATATTTTTAAAACTCCTACCACTCAACGACAACAAAAATAATTAAGAAAGAAGCCAAAGGCCGGGCCCTGCCGCGCACGCGCACACTCGGACAGTTGGGGGTGTTAGTCCGGCTCTCGTGTGTGGTGCGCGACCCCGGTGCAACACTCTGGCACCGCCGCAGTGTGGGGCTCACAGCGCACAGATACCGCGGGTGTGGGGCTGCACAGGCGCGGACGGCGTTGGCCTGAAGAAGACCTTAAGCGGTGCTCTAGTGGAGTGGATGGACTCTTCTGGCTGGGCGGACAGGCCCTGCCGTCGGAGATATGTGTAACACACCAACTTACTGTGACCTAGGAAAGGCTGCCAAGGATGTCTTCAACAAAGGATATGGATTTGGCATGGTCAGAATAGATCTGAGAACCAAGTCATGTAGTGGAGTGGAATTTTCTACTTCTGGTCATGCTTACAATGATACAGGGAAAGCATCAGGCAACCTAGAGACCAAATACAAGATTTGTAACTATGGACTGACCTTCACCCAAAAGTGGAACACAGACAGTACTCTTGGGACAGAAATGTCTTTGGAGAATAGAATAAGTTGGCTGAAGGGTCAAAACTGACTCTTGATACCATATTTGTAGGGAACACAGGAAAGAAGAGTAGGAAATTGAAGGCCTCCTATAAACGAGATTCTTTCAGTCTTGGCAGTAATGTTGGTATCAGTTTTTCTGGACCAAACCATCTATGGCTGGGCTGTGTTGGCCTTTGAAGGTTGGCTTGCTGGTTATCAGATGAGTTTTGACACAGCCAAATCCAAACTGTCACAATAATTTCGCCCTGGGTTACAAGGCCACAGACTTCCAGCTGCACACTCATGTGAACAACGGCACTGAATTTGGAAGGTAGATCTACCAGAAGGTGAATGAGAAGATTGAAACATCAATAAACCTCTTGTGGACCACTGGCAGTAACAACACGCGTTTCAGCATCGCTGCTAAGTACAAGCTGGATTGTAGAACTTCTCTATCGGCTAAAGTGAATAATGCCAGCCTGATTGGCTGCGTTATACTCAGCCCCTTCAAGCAGGAGTGAAACTGACCCTGTCAGCTCTAGTCCATGGAAAGACCTTCAATGCAGGAGGGCACAAGGTCAGGCTGGGATTTGAACTAGAAGCTTAATGTGGTTTTGTTTTGTTTTTTTACACCCTCAGAGTAATTTTTTTTTTTTTAATTTCTGCATGTCCATATCAAGTGAACTTTATTAGTAAACAATCATGATCCATTGCTATAAGAGGTGTCCGTGAATTCTGGAGTTCAAAGAGACCTCATCATTGTTTTTGTTTTTTTTTTTACTCACAAATAACCTGTGTATGTTTATTTTTTTTTTCTTATTAGTCATCCATTTTATACACATCAGTGTATACATGTCAATCCCAATCTCTCAATTCATCACACCACAACCCCCAACCCCCGCCGCTTCCCCCCCTTGGTGTCCATACGTTCTCTACATCTGTGTCTCAATTTCTGCCCTGCAAACCGGTTCTACTGTACTATTTTTCTAGGTTCCACATATATGCATTAATATACGATATTTGTTTTTCTCTTTCTGACTTACTTCACGCTGTATGACAGTCTCTAGATGCATTCACATCTCTACAAATGACCCAATTTCGTTCCTTTATATGGCTGAGTAATATTCCATTGTATATATGTACCACATATTCTTTATCCATTCATCTGTTGATGGGCATTTAGGTTGCTTCCATGACCTGGCTATTGTAAGTAGTGCTGCAATGAACATTGGGGTGAATGTGTCTTTTTGAATTATGGTTTTCTCTGGGTATATGCCCAGGAGTGGGATTGCTAGGTCATATGGTAATTCTATTTTTAGTTCTTTAAGGAACCTCCATATTGTTCTCCATAGTGGCTGTATCAATTTACATTCTCACCAACAGTGCAAGATGGTTCCCTTTTCTCCACACCCGCTCCAGCATTTGTTGTCTGTAGATTTTCTGATGATGCCCATTCTAACTGGTGTGAGTTGATACCTCATTGTAGTTTTGATTTGCATTTCTCTAATAATTAGTGATGTTGAGCAGCTTTTCATGTGCTTTCTTGGTCATCTGTATGTCTTCTTTGGAGAAATGTCTATTTAGGTCTTCTGCCCATTTTTGGATTGTGTTGTTTGTTTTTTTAATATTGAGCTACATGAGCTGTTTATATATTTTGGAGATTAATCCTTTGTATGATGATTCATTTGCAAATATTTTCTCCCATTCTGAGGGTTGTCTTTTCGTCTTGTTTATGGTTTCCTTTGCTGTGCAAAAGCTTTTAAGTTTCATTAGGTCACATTTGTTTATTTTTATTTCCATTACTCTAGGAGGTGGATCAAAAAAGATCTTGCTGTGATTTATGTCAAAGAGTATTCTTCCTATGTTTTCCTCTAAGAGTTTTATACCACTTTGTCTTACATTTAGGTCTCTAATCCATTTTAAGTTTATTTTTGTGTATGGTGTTAGGGAGTGTTCTAATTTCATTCTTTTACATGTAGCTGTCCCATTTTTCCAGCACCACTTATTGAAGAGGATGTCTTTTCTCCACTATATATCCGTGCATCCTTTGTCATAGATTAGTTGACCATAGGTGCATGGGTTTATCTCTGGGCTTTCTATCCTCTTCCATTGATGTATATTTCTATGTTTGTGCCAGTACCATATTGTATGGATTACTGTAGCTTTGTAGTATAGTCTGAAGTCAGGGAGTCTGATTCCTCCAGCTCCGTTTTCTTCCCTCAAGACTGCTTTGGCTATTCAGGGTCTTTTGTGTCTCCATACAAATTTTAATATTTTTTGTTCTAGTTCTGTAAAAAAATGCCATTGGTAATTTGATAAGGATTGCATTGAATCTGTAGATTGCGTTGGGTAGTATAGTCATTTTCACAATATTGATTCTTCCAACCCAAGAACATGGTATACCTCTCCATCTGTTGGTATCATCTTTAATTTCTTTCATCAGTATCTTATACTTTTCTGCATACAGGTCTTTTGTTTCCCTAGGTAGGTTTATTCCTAGGTACTTTATTCTTTTTGTTGCAATGGCAGATGGGAGTGTTTCCTTAATTTCTCTTTCAGATTTTTCATCATTAGTGTATAGGAATGCAAGAGATTTTGGTGCATTAATTTTGTATCCTGCAACTTTACCAGATTTATTGATTACCTCTAGTAGTTTTCTGGTGGCATCTTTAGGATTCTCTATGTATAGTATCATGTCATCTGCAAACAGTGACGGTTGTACTTCTTCTTTTCCAATTTGTATTCCTTTTATTTCTTTTTCTTCTCTGATTGCCGTGGCTAGGACTTCCAAAACTATGTTGAATAATAGTGGTGAGAGTGGGCAACCTGTCTTGTTCCTGATCTTAGAGGAAACGCTTTCAGTTTTTCACCGTTGAGTATGATGTTTGCTGTGGGCTTGTCTCTGCACTTCCTGGACTTGGGTGTCTATTTCCTTTCCCATGTTAGGGAAGTTTTCAACTATAATCTCTTCAAATATTTTCTCAGGTCCTTTCTCTCTCTCTTCTCCTTCTGGGACCCCTATAATGTGAATGTTGTTGTGTTTAATGTCCCAGAGGTCTCTTAGGCTGTCTTCATTTCTTTTCATTCTTTTTTCTTTAGTCTGTTCTGCAGCAGTGAATTACACCATTCTGTCTTCCAGGTCACTTATCCATTCTTCTGCCTCAGTTATTCTGCTATTGGTTCTTTCTACTGTGTTTTTCATTTCAGTTATTATATTGCTCATCTCTGTTTGTTTGTTCTTTAATACTTCTAGGCCTTTGTTAAATATTTCTTGCATCTTCTTGATCTTTGCCTCCATTCGTTTTCCGAAGTCTTGGATCATCTTCACTATCATTATTCTGAATTCTTTTTTCTGGAAGATTTCCTATCTCCATTTCATTTAGTTGTTTTTCTGGGGTTTTATCTTGTTCCTTCATCTGGTACATAGCCCTCTGCCTTTTCATCTTGTCTATATTTCTGTGAATGTGTTTTTTGTTCCACAGGCTGCAGGATTGTAATTCTTCTTAACGTGGTTTTGAGTAAAGCATCAGCTTTGTCCCTGGAGGTGAAGAGAAATGAACCCACTATGTTTTGGCCTTAAAATTCTTCTGTGAAATTGCAAAAGTGTGAACTTTTTATTCTTCCAAAGAATTGTAATCCTCCCCACACTGAAGTCTAGATATCGAGTCCATCCTAAGGGAGGTGTGCTTGAAGTCATGCCCGGAAGTTGTCACATTCGTGCCACATTTCAGTTCAGTTCTGCAGTGTTATTTTCCATGTGTTGCTCAGCAATGGTGTAGTGTCATGTTACAAAGGAGATGACCCGACTCTCCAGTTGTTCATTACGTCCTGCATATCCCACACCACTTTTTCATGACCTTGTAGTATATAGGTCTCTTTGTGGTCATGGAATCTTTGGTTTTGCATCAGAGTAAAATAAAATAAACCGATCATATTTGGAATATATTAAAAAAAAGAAGCAAAAGACTTTAATAGACATTTCTCCAAAGAAGATGTACAAATGGCCAAAAAACACAGGGAAAGATGCTTAATATCACTAACCATTAGGGAAATGGAAATCAGCACCACAATGAGATACCACCTCATATCCGTAAGGATGGCTACCATCAAAAACAGAAAATAAAAAATGGTGAGGATATGAAGAAAGTTGAAACCTTGTACACTGTTGGTGAGAATGTTAAATGGTACATCTACTATGGAAAACAGTACAGCAGTTTCTCAAAAATTAAAAATAGAATTACCATATGATCCAGCAATCCCACTTTTCAGTATGTACACAAAATAATTGAAAGAAGAGTCTTGAAGAAATATTTGTACACTTATATAGTCATTGCAGAATTAGTCACAATAGCCAAAAGTTGGAAACAACCTAATTGTCCAGCAATGGATGAATGGATAAACAAGACATGGTAAATACAAATAATAGAATACAGTAAGTCCCCTACATATGAACGAGTTCCTTCTGAGAGTGAGTTTGTAAGTCTAACTTGTTTTTAAGTCCAACAGAGTTAGTCTAGGTACCCAACTAACACAATTGGCTATAGGGTACTGTACTGTAATAAGTTTATAATACTTTTCACACAAATAATACATAAAAAACAAACACAAAAAATAAAGGAAACATTTTTAATCTTACAGTACTGTACCTTGAAAAGTACAGTGTACAGTACAACAGCTGGCATACAGGGGCTGGCATCAAGTGAACAGGCAAGAAGAGTTACTGACTGGAGGAGGGAGAGGAGGTGGGAGATGGTAGAGCTGAAGGATCACCAGCAGTAGGAGATGGAGGGCAAGCTCTAGTTTCATTCACACCTAATGTTGACAGCACAGGTTCTGGTTCCTTGCTAGGTTCAATTCTCTCTATGCTCTTGGAAAAATGATCCAGTGATGTCTGGGTAGTTGCTCTTTTTTTCTCATCATAGATGATGCGGTAGCACTGGATTGCATACTGAACGGCTACTGCAACCTTCGTGTACCGTTCTACATTCAGATCCTATGCCTCCTCAAATAAAGAAAATCCCCTTGCCATTTCCTGCATCGTGAATCTCTTCAGCTCTTCAGTTACTTCTTCCTCTTGTCTCTCTTCATCCTTTCTCTGGGGCTCCACTTCCATCAGGTCTTCATTAGTAAGCTCCTCGTGTTGCACAGCAAGGAGTTCAATGAAGTCGTCCTCTTGCAGATCTAGTTCGAAATAAAGATACTGTACTACTGTACTCTGTACAGTACTGTAAAGTACACAAAAGCACAACCACTTGTAGAGGATGCATGCACATGACAATGTATGCCAGACACATGAACTACTTTATATGATTGGACATGCAAAGGCATGTTTGCATCTTTGAAAGTTTGTGACTTGAAGGTTCATATGTAGGGGAGTTACTGTATTATTCAGGTTTAAAAAAGAAAGAAATCCTGTCACATGCTACAACATAGATAAACCTTGAGGACAGTATGCTTAGTAAAATAAGTTAATCACAAAAGACAAATACTGTGTGATTCTACTTACATGAGGTACCTAGAGTAGTCAAAATCCAACCCAGAAAGTAGAAAGGTGGTTGCCAGGGGCTGGGCAGAGGGAAGAATGGGGAGTTGTTTAATAGTTACAGTGTTTCAGTTTTGCAAGATGAAGAGTTCTGGACACTGCACAGCAATATGAATGTACTGTACTTAATGCTACTGCATTGTATACTTAAAAATGGTTAAGATGGCAAATTGTATTTTACCCCAATGTTACCACAATTAAAAACAAAAAATAAAAGAAACAGCAGGGCTTCCCTGGTGGCGCAGTGGTTGAGAGTCTGCCTGCCGATGCAGGGGACGCGGGTTCGTGCCCCGGTCTGGGAAGATCCCACATGCCATGGAGTGGCTGGGTCCGTGGCCATGGCCGCTGAGCCTGCGCGTCCGGAGCCTGTGCTCCGCAATGGGAGAGGCCACAGCAGTGAGAGGCCCACGTACCGCAAAAAAAAAGAAAAAAAGAAAAGAAACAACAGAAAATACGTTGGTGAAACCGTAAGTTCTTCGGATAATCAGTCTGATAGGTTTTCCCCGTTTAGCCTTCATTTTTTTGAATTTGGAGCTTAAGCTTCATTGCATATAGTTACTTGGCATTAAATGAGCCCTCTCCACACAATGTGTAGTCCAGTACTGCTAAGGCACCTGAAAAGAGATTAGTTATCCTTAAACCAAACAATATTCCAAAGAAAGCTCTACCTTCACCAAGCTGTTCTGTGAAGATTGATGGATTTCCGTATATTAGTTTTCTATGCTATGTAACAAGTCGTCACAGACTTGGTGACTTAGAACAATATGCATTTATTATCTCAAAGATTCTCTGGGTGGAGTATCTGGGCACAGCTTAGTTGGGTCCTCTGCAAGGCTGCAGTCAAGATATCAGCCAGGACTGGGTTCTCATTTGGAGGATCGATGGGGAAAGATGAACTTCCAAGATCACTCAGGTTGCTGGCAGAATTCATTTCCTTGTGACCATACAGCTCATATAAGCTTGATCCTTCAAAGTCAGTAAGGAAAGCAGTTGGGGGCAAGATAAAGTCTTATATAGCATGACTTAATCAGGGGAGTGACATCTAATCACTTTTGTCATATTCTGTTGATAGAAGCAAGTCACAGGTCTCTTTCACAATCAAGGGAGTGGAGGATAATACAAGGGCAGGAACACAGTGGTTGGAGTTGTAAAGTCTGTTCATCACATTTCTCTATCGATATTTTTCTCTTATATCGTTGACACAGTGTAAAGAGTGAATAACCTGTCTTGATTAGGTTGAAAGGTGCCTATAACTGATCTCTTGCTGACCTTGGGGATTTAAGCGTGTCCATTTCCTTGTTTCTACTTCCAGTGTACAACATTTTAAAACTCTCCTTCTGAAGTTTGGGCCTTTGAATAATCTGCAAAGCTGCTGCTTATTTTCTTTAGCAGTCTATATTAAACGCAGAACACTGGTTGTTAGAAAACTAATGATCTGTTCTCCCTTTCAGCTTTCCACGTCAGATGACAAACTTCAATCTCTAATATAAATTTACATTAATTAATAAGCTAGACTCAAATGTTTTCTTGGAAATAATTAGAGATTAAAAAAAATCTTAGTTTAACTTTTTTTCTTGTTATAACATACCACCATACTTCAATTCCTTGGAACCAAAATGTGTATTGTGTGTGTATGTGAGTGTATGTGTACAGAAATGTGGATTTATGACAACTTTTTGGTAAGCTCAGAAAAGGTCTTCCTCTGTTTTCCCAAATAGTCTCAGTAAGTGCTCTGGGCAAAATTCAAGTCTTTACATTTCTTCTCTCATACATATTTACTACAAGCTTCTACTTACCAGACATTTCTGGACCATTTAAAATGCAATGGTTATGTGTAACTATCTGTGTACCTTTTTTCAGTTCTAACTCAAGAGATTAGTGCTGATATATTTGCTCTCTAATACAGAATACCTTTTTATAAAGGCATCTTATCTATTTCTAGCTAGAATGTCACCAGAAATAAATGCTTTTGAAACACTTTCCAACAAATTATATTAGGATTTTAGAACAGACTGATGAAACTCACTTTGTTATCCAAATAATCAATACTGAGGACCACACTTTCAGTAGAAGTGATCCCCTTGTGTGTACCCGTAACTCAGAAGTTAATCTGTTCTACTTTCATGGTAGAACCAGATGTGAATTTTGTCAATTTCTGATTTCCTTCTGTTTCTTAATTCCAAAGGATATCTGATAAAATTTTCACATGGACCTTCAACATATTGTTTGCCTCCGGTTCATATGTGACTTTTTTTTAAAGAGGTGAGGCTATAAAAGCTGATTTAGCTATTTTCTATTGAACGGCAACTAAAGGTTGTCATGCTGCATCACAGACACATGTTGTTTCATTTCATCTGAGAAGAGGTGTGGATTTTATGAGCTAGATTTTTTTAAAATTTCTTTAATAGTTAAGGAAGGGAGGTTCTAATATTTTAGGAAATTTATACAAGATTATATGATTGTTTGGATAGTGGTTCTGGGATTTGAATCTAAACCTATCTAACCTCATACTCCAATGAGATAGGCTCAGATGTAGTGAGCAACAGATTGAGAGGGCAGGGCAGCAGAGCAGGCCCTGCACAGGATAGAGGATGTAAAAGCAGAAAGTAGTTGCGTTCCCCAAGCCCCTCCAATAGAAGAGATGTCTACCTCAAGATTATCAACCCTTTTCAGACAGACCACTGGTCATTTTATAGGCATCACTGTAGGAGCTAAGCCTTACATCTACCCTCCTCGCACCATCTCCAATGAGGCAACTGGCTACACAAAACACAAGGGGAGCGATCTGGAGACATACCAGTAGATAAGGTTTTAACAAGTTCAGATCAGCTCCTACCTCTATCCTCTATGACTTACATTCTCCTGAATTTAAAGCCTCTTTATTTTCAAATAACTTGCTGTTTTGAATTAATTTGATTTTCTAATATTTTGGTCTTCTAAGCCACCATGATTAAGAAGAGAAGTAGCCATAGAATAGAACAACTAGTTCTGATGTGACTGACCAGCACTATGAAAAGGACAGGCTGAAAATTAAGAGTGAATGGAGTTGAGCATTTTGTGTCCTAAGCCCACAGATCCATTTAAAAATTCCAACTTTGTATTTCATGTCAGATAAACAATTTCTTATGCATTGAGGAAAAATTGTGTGTGGGTGTTCACAGGGGGACAGGTATGAAATTAAATCTCTGAGAGCTTACTGTTCAATAGAAACTATGCATATACTATAGCAGCAATTAATTTCACACTAACTCTACAATACATTTAATATCAGCCCCATTTTATAGAAAATGATACTGATGTGCAGGGAAGTTAAATGCACGTTCCAGGCCATAGAGGTGGCGAGTAGCACATCTCATTCGTAATTCGGTACTCTTCCCCTTACAGGTATTAACCAGTTGTGGTGATCATATGTACAATATTAAGATCAGATTTTAACACAAGTTCCTTCAAACATGCAAATAGATGAAACTGTCTAAAACACTGTGTAAAAGTAAATGTATGCTTCCAAGGAGACTCTACTCAACTTAGATTTACCAATTAGTATGCAATTTCAACCTAATTAAAACATGTTGTCATGCAAGTAGAATAATATTTTAAATCATTTATTAATAATTAACATTATACTTTATCTCTCTTGAGGATTCTGTTACTTAGTGAGTAAAGTTAAAGTTTTTAAAGTTTAGATGCTATTAAGAGATACATATGTAAAACTGGAACTTCCTCAATACCCCTGAGCTCCTCTGACTGAGACAGATGTCACCCCAAGGTCATCAACCCATTTCAAACAGACCACTTGTCATTTCATAGTCATCTGCATATAATCCAGCATCACATTCACCCTCCCCATAATCAGGAGATTGGAGTGGGGTGTCTTTATTGGCTGCTACAACTCCAGCTTCCTTTTGGTCACAAATATCCATTCACTCCATTTCCCCATGTGAAAAACACTAAATTCCTCTTCAAAACATCCCCATAGTCCCATTTTTACATGGCATCAGGCTCAACCAGGTCCAGATGCAGTGCCTATGGATCTGGAGAGCTAGATAAATTGTCTGCACCCCTCCCATCCCATGCACCCAACATGTGATGGTAGAAAAGGGCAGGATAACCCAATAAACACCCCTAACTCGAAATGGAAAGAAAAGGAGGCAAATAGAAGTTATGAGTCTACAGCAATTCTGAGATCCTAACGAGCAAATATCGCCAGAATCCTGTACCCTGGGGATAGGAAATGTACCTTGACTAAGCTTCAGTTCAGTTCAGTCGATTGTTCTCTCTAGCTCTTGACTCCACTCTCTGGGATTTTCTCCTTTGCATCATTCTCCTTGGCCATTTTTGAAAAGGGCACCGAGCAGATTTCTTGGTCAGCTTCCTGCTGAATGTCTTTTAATATCTCAAAAATCTCATATTCTTTTAGTGCAGGCAGGAGGAGGTGCCTTTGCTAGTACAACTCTCTTGAAACATTCTGAATTTCTATGTATTTGATTCCGGTCAAATCCATGTGCCAAATGTCACCTCTAAAATAGTTTTACAAAATACCTCTCTCTCTCTCTCCTTAGTTACTAGAGGTTTGTATACATCAGGATTCTGTGGGCTTATGACCCTACATTTCCTAGGAGTCTTGTTGGCTTAGAAGATCTACTAGATGTATCTTACACCTTTCATAGGTTTTAACAAAGAATGTCACAGCCACAGGCTTGATTTAGTCTTTGCTCTGAGATCATGTCTTACCGTAATGCTCAGAGTGAGTAGTTGTCCTTTATCTGAGGCTGTTCTTCAGTGGACTGTCAAAGAAAGATTACACTGGACAAAGTTAAAAAAAACAGGAAGCCTTAGTTAAGATTATTGCCGCAGAGGAAAGAGACTGAACTCAAGGTGAATGTATTTTTAAGTGCTGAGGTGAGTGATCTAGTGGAAAAGGACTAGAGGACATTAAGGAAGGAGATTGGTCAGTGGGATGTGCCATCGCATTCAGTTGTTCCTGAGTTTGCAGATGTTTTTCTCTATGATTAGGCCATCTGTGTTTGCTACCTGATGCCCCTTGAAGACACTATCCTACCTTTCCACTGGGACTGGGAGGTAGGAGCACTCTCATCCTTGATGACTGTATTTCAAAGGGGTGGCTCCCAGGTCTTTTTCTTTTTTTTTAATGGATTTACATTTTTATTAGGCTTACAAAAATTCAATCTAATGGTGTCTTTAGGTACACATTTACTGAGTAAAATCAAATATATATTATCTTCATAATAACTTTTTAAAAAAATGTAATGGACTTATTTAAGTTCCTTCCATGGTTCACCATAATTTAGGTAGAGAAAATTCTATTTTTAAAAATGAATGAATGAATTATTTATTTTAACATCTTTATTGGAGTATAATTGCTTTACATAAGAAAAACCTTTTTGTATTGTAAAACTGGCAAGAGGCTGGGAGAATATTTACCTCTCAAAAGGGCAGAGAAAGAGTTTACAATAGAAAGTTTTCTGAAGTAAACGCCCTAAAATAAGGGAGGCAGGGGACCTACCATCAGAAGAAAGCTGAGGGGAAGATTACGGCCATCTTGGTTAGGATACACCTTTGATTTTAAGACCGACAGTTCCTTTCTCCAGCCATGCAATCTTTGAGCTCTCTATTCTAAGTTTCGCTTGCCAACTGGCTAGTTTTTGTTTTATTTTGTTCTTTAATGAGCTCATCACTTTCTTGTAGTATCTTAAGTAACTCATACATTCAACATTTTGCCTCAAAATTTTATTTTCTCTCTTTTAAATAACTGTAACTAAAATTTTACCGAAAGTCTTGCCACTATTACAGGGCTCATTCTTCCAGCTTCCCGTAAGAGAGTCTCTTTGCTGCCTCCCACCTAATTCCAAATAAAACAGCACATATTTTAGTTTTTCCCATTTGTGTGTTTTGTTTTGTTTTATGGTATCATCCCATCACCAATTTTTCATAGTCATATTTTCCTACATAAAAATCTGTGGCATACAGCATTAAGTGTTTTTCTTGCCCATGGTCTTTGGGTCAGCTTGTGGGCTCAGCTGAAGGGTATTACGATGCCAGGGAAAACTTCTCATGACAAGGGCAGAAGCACAAAAGAGAAAGCCAAAAACTGAAGCATATTTTAAACCTCCTGTGTCATCAGTTCACTAATACAGTATTCCACTTGCCAAAGCAATTTACATGGCCACGCCTAAAGTCAAGGGGAAAGGAGGAATACTCTATCCAGTATGGATAAGGGGAAAAGGAACTGAACAATGAACACGAGCAAGGACTTACTCTACAACAGCTACTTTTGTTTTGTCTTTTCTTAAATTGTTAAATGAGAGAAAAATGTATGTTTCACAGGGCTGCTGTAGGAATTATACAAAATAGCATAAGTGAAACATCTAATAAGTTTACTGGCATATGTAGAAATTTCTTAAATTTTAGTTTCTTTGTACTAAGTTAAATATCATTCATCAAGGAAAAAAATGGACACTTTACATCTTATATTTATACATAGGATATTATTTTTTTCTGTAACTGGTGTCTCCCTTTTCCCTTTAAAAATATAATTCACTTTAGTAAATTTTTCACAAAGTGTTTTAGTCTCAAATAATGTGTGGTTTTACAGGTTAAATTTTTATTAGAATCCCTTCAGATATTCTAATTCTATTCTAAGTCAGTTATAACCCAAGATCCAGAATGAGACGTTTTCCCCCCTAGGAACATATTTAAAAGAATGGCTGGAGAAGAGCCTTTTGTGGGTCAGGACAGTCTTGATGAATATTCCCACCAATAATTAATTCCTGATTCACAGAATTAGGAAGGTTATGAATCTCCACTTGGTACAATTTAATCATTTGAACTTAATTTGTATGAATTTAGCTGGAGGAAAAACTGGACTAATTTCAGACTGGTAAGCAGATGGCCAGTTTTCCTCTGCTTACTATTCCCTCAGTTCCCTTCCTCCTTCAGTTTTCATCTACTATCTCTCAAGTGTTTTTTGGACTATTCCCTGGAGGTTCATAGAATGAGTGATATTCTCTGTGGCTACTCACTCTGCTTAGATAGAAAATATTCCAGGAGAAAAAGAGAAAAATATATTGGCCCTTTATGAAACTGCCTTTGTCTGCAGTAGTAGGCTCTATCTGGCAACATTAAATACATTATTTATTGCTGTCCTTAAGATTTTCTTGAAACAGCAAAAGATATATTTAAATTGAAATTAAAATAAATATGCTGCATAATTGCTTTAGACTTTGATGTCTTAGCATTTGTATATAAATTTTAATTTATATAAATATGTAACTAAACATAAAGTTGTAGCAGTGAATAAGAGTATGAAATTTGGAGTTAGATTAAATGGGGCTTGAGTTCCAGATGTTTGACTCTGGAAACCAGATAGTCTATGTGAATTTCAGCATTTGCATTTGTTAAACGGGTTTAACTCTAGCACATCCTTGCATGACTACTTTAGGGGTTAAGTGAAATAACTCAAATATTGCATATATTGCCTGGGAGAACTAAATGAGATAGGCATGTAATATGCACAGTGCATGACAATTAGTAAGGACTAAAAATATATATATACTCATGTTTATACTATATCCATGCATATTATATATAATAGGTATTAAATATTTTACCATAACTTTACTAATGTGATATAAACACTTACCCATTAATATTCTTCAAACAGGTAATAATTAGCAAGTCTCTGAATTAAAATAGGAATAGACAAATTTCTCCTGCAAAGGCCCAGTCAGTGTATATGTCCTGCTTTGTGGGACATATACACTCTATCACAGCTTCTCAATTCCATTGTTGTAGCAGCCTAGAAACCATGGACCATACGTAAATGAATGAGCTGTGGCTGTGTTCCAAAAAAGCTTTATGAACATTGAAATTTAAATTTTATGTATTTTTCACATCATGAAATATTTAGTTTTTTTATATTTTTGAAACCAATTAAAAATATAAAAGCCATTTGCAGCTCCATAGCTGTACAAAAAGAGGTGGTGGGTCAACCTTGGCCCATGTGCTATAGCTTACCTACTACTGAATTAAGACACTGTACCAGCATTGACACTCCTCTTCTCCCTCTTACAGTTTTTTTTAATTTACTTAATTTTTGATTTGTTTAAGTTTTAGTTTAGTTTTGTTTTAAATCATGTAACTAAAGAATTCTCACAGGAAGGCCATACTGATTCTATTTACTAAATGGATATTACTTATCTGTGCTCTTTTCCCACAAATTATTTTTTATTTTATTTATTTATTTTTTTTTGCGGTATGCGGGCCTCTCACTGTTGTGGCCTCTCCCGTTGCGGAGCGCAGGCTCAGCGGCCATGGCTCACGGGCCCAGCCGCTCCGCGGCATGTAGGATCTTCCCGGACCGGGGCTCGAACCCGTGTCCCCTGCATTGGCAGGCGGACTCTCAACCACTGCGCCACCAGGGAAGCCCACAAATTATATTTTTTAGTATTAGTTTGACATGGAAAGCAATTATTAGTTGGATAAAAATAGATCTTTAACAATTATATATGTGCTTATGCTTGTACTTGATAAACCTTCCTATTATTTCTAATACAGTTTCTGGTTTTCAGTATTTCTACTACCTTGGGTTTTTTGTTTGTTTTGTTTCTGAGTAAATAAGATAACTATTATCACTGAAAGGAGATATTTAAATAAGTAGAAATAAGTAGAGCATAAAACAAAAGGCCTAAGAAATCAAATAAATCACTATAAAAACTGCTCTAAAATGTTTAACTTCATCACTTTTTATATTATGGCATAACCATTGTTTGAGAGGCTTACTCAGGTCTGCAAAACTCAATAATGATTTTTATTTTAGTTGAACAGAGTAGTTAATAATCTGATAGGCAACCTACTATCTAAGATAGCACAACTTCCCGAGTTTTACCATGGATCACAGAAAAGTCAAAGCATCAGTTAACCATCTTCAATTTACATGCGCCCTTCCTGCGATGGTTAATTTTATGTCAGCTTGACTGGGCTAAGGGATGCCCAGATAATACTTTATTTCTGGGTGTGTTTGTGAGGGTATTTCCAGAAGAGAGTACCATTTGATTTAGTAGACTGAATAAAGAAGATCTGCCCTCACCAATGTGGGTGGTAGCATCAGTCTGTTGAGGGCCTGAATGGAAAAAAGAAAACATGAAAGAAGGAAGGGTGAATCCCCTCTCTTTTTCCTTGAGCTGGGATGTCATCCATCTTCTCCTGCCTCCAAGCACAGGAGCTCCTGCTTCTCAGCTCTTCAGACTTAGGCTGAATTACACCACCAGCCTTCCTGCTTCTCCAGCTCATTGTGTGTCTACTCCTTTAGAAAAGTTCCCAGAACTTCCTTTTGATTCTAACTGAAATATTCTTCATCTAATTATTATTAAATGCCATTTTTCCCCAATGTGTCTCAATGGAAACTAGAAATATTTTCACCACTGGCTTAAAAAGTTAGTGAATCAGGGCTTTAAAAGGGCAGAAAATGCACAGATGCACAATAAAAGTTTAAAGGGCAGGCCCTGACATTTTTGGAATACCCTTAGTGAATATTAAATAATAGAATTCTAAAGCTAGTACTAACTCAGGTTCAGTGCTTCCTTCTCTGTTGTGACTGTTGACTCTGCAGAACTCCCAGCTTTTCTTCATTCTGAGCAACACTGAAATGTGATGTTACTGCCACAGACTCTTCCTGTTTACTCTTTAAATTGTTTCAAATATTTTAAAGACTGAATTGGATTCTCCATGCAGCAATCTCATTGCTGCATTCTCTTGCATATCCAAGGACTCAAAGCACAGGTAAATAAAGCACCAATATAATGAAAAATGTTTTCTTTGATTTTATAGACTGGAGGTAAAGCAAGGGTAGAGAAAAGTTAAGGGAAGTGAACAAATTATACAGAAAGTTTTCATTATCTCCAAATTAAAAGATTCTTTATATTTACACTAAAATATGCAGAATAAAAATCAGACTGAGTACAGTTAAACATTTATGGTCTTCTTTTGTCTAAAATATTTCATAAAATCTGGAAATTTGAACAACTGATACTCAAACCTTTTCTTAACAAATTATGAAAATGTCTTAGTGCTTTACCTTTCTAGACTTAATATTGCTTTAGGAGCAACCCTTGGAATTTTTTTGATATTTACTATAAAGACATTTTGAATACAACATTTTTTAACTTACACTTCTGTCTCTAATTAAAGACACTTGGGAAAAATTTCAGTGTCTTGAGGCAGGAATGCATATACACATATATATATATATATAAAATATATATTTACGATGTATATTTACAATATACATTTAAATTTATATTTACAATATATATTTATATTTTATATATATTATATATAAATAAGTTATACACATATAATTTATTTTTATCTAATGGGTTGGTCCATGGAATTATGGAACTTATAAATCATGTTAGACTTTGTGTTATGCTGCTTTTTCATGTTTGCTGCCAGAAAGCTCAGAGCAAAGTTTGTAGTTCGTCTCCATTAAGTACATAGGACTTCATAGGATCCTACGGATCCTATGAGATGAGGATCCATAGGCTGAGGTCATAGGATGTCATAGGATGAGGTTTCTTGCCTCTTTCCCTTCCAAAGAAGATATTGAAGGAAATACAGAAGTGAGCTGGTTAAGTTTTTCCTTATCTGTACACTGATAAATAGAGATGAAAAAGTAGACTCTCTCCAGCCAGTGAAGAAATGTCCTCCAAAGTTCCTTTGGCAGATGCTAACCAAGGCTTTATTTTCAGGGATGGGAAGTTCAGAAGCTTAGAAAAAAAATTCATTTCATTACGTAGAAAAATTCAGCTCTTTTCAGTTTTTATATCAAACTTCATTGAAAACTCAAGGCATGTCATTGAAAGCTCTGAGTATTTGGAATGTCTTTTATTTTCTTTTTCCCAGTTAATCAATTATGATTATTTTTGAGATTTAAGTGGTGATTTACAAAGATAGACTTTATTAAGTTGTGCTATTTTGGGATATATGAGCATCCAAAAAGTTAAAGAAAAGACAAAGAAATAAAAATTAATAATATAGGAAATTTTCTGATGAATTTTAATTTTCAAAGGAAAAGAATAGCTATCAAAGCAGGTACATACAATCTTAGTAAAATGCAGAAGAGTGTCACAATGAAAGCATAGTGAAAGGAATGCTAGCATATAAATCAGCATTTGTTAAAATGAAGTGTTGGGAGATACCTAATATATGGTATATAGTAGATGCATTTGGGAGTACTGGGCTTAGCTCTGTTTCTTGGCTAAAATAATAATAAAAAAATTAGTTGGTAGATAGCACATTTCCATATAGGCATATATGGCTTAGAAAACTGATTTAAGGTTTAACTTCTTAGTTTATAAAGACTTTATTTTACAAACTTATAATTTTATTTTTTAATTGAAATATAGTTGATTTACAATGTTTTGTTGATTTCTGCTGTACAGCAAAGTGATTCAGATATATATACACATTTTATTGAATATTCTTTTCCATTATGGTTTACCTCAGGATATTGAATATAGTTCCATGTGCTATACAGCAATACGTTGTTTTTTATCCATTCTATATGTAAAAGTTTGCATCTACTAACCCCAAACTCCCAGCATGTCTCCCCACTTCCCCTCCCCCTTGGAAACTATAACTCTGTTCTCTATGTCAGTGAGTCTGTTTCTGTTTCATAGCTAGATTCATTTGTGAAATATTTTAGATTTCACATATAAGTGATAGCATATGGTATTTGTCTTCCTCTTTCTGACTTACCCACTTAGTATGATAACCTCTAATTGCATCCATGTTGCTGCAAATGGCATTATTTTGTTCTTTTTTATGGCTGAGTAATATTCCATTGTATATATGTACACATCTTATTTATCCATTCATTTGTTGATGGACATTTAGGTTGTTTGCATGTCTTGGCTATTGTGAATAGTGCTGCTATGAACATAGGGGTGCATGTATCTTTTTGAATTATGGTTTTTTCCAGATGTATGCTCAGGAGTGGGAATGCTGGATAATATAGTAATTCTATTTTTAGTTTTTTGAGTAACCACCATGCTATTTTCCATAGTGGCTGCACCAACTTACATTCCCACCGACAGTGGAGGGTTCCCTTTTCTCCATATCCTCTCCAGTGTTTGTTATTTGTAGACTTTTTAAAGATGGCCATTCTGACTGGTGTGAGGTGGTACCTCATTGTAGTTTTGATTTGCATTTCTCTAATAATTAGTGCTGTTGAGCTCTTTTCATGTGCCTATTGGTCATCTGTATTTCTTCTTTGGAGAAATGTCTAGGTCTTCTGCCCATTTTTCAGTTGGGTTGATTTTTTGTTGTTGAGTTGTATAAGCTGTTTGTATATTTTGGAAATTAAGCCCTTGTCGTTTGCATGGTTTGCAAATATTTTCTCCCATTCCGTAGTTTTGTTTTGTTTTGTTTATGGTTTCCTTCGCTGTGCAAAAGCTTGTACGTTTGATTAGGTCCCATTTGTTTATTTTTGTTTTTATTTCTATTGCCTAGGGAGACTGACCTAAGAAAACATTGGTATGATTTATGTCAGAGAATGTTTTGCGTATGATCTCTTCTAGGAGTTTTCGGGTGTCATGTCTTATGTTTAAGTCTTTAAGCCATGTTGAGTTTATTTTTGTGCACGGTGTGAGGGTGTGTTCTTATTTCACTGATTTACATGCGGCTGTCCAACTTTCCAGGCACCACTTGCTGAAGATACTGTCTTTTTCTCCATGTATATTCTTGTCTCCTTTGTCGAAGAGTAGTTGACCGTAGGTGTGTGGGTTTATTTCTGGGCTCTTTATTCTGTTCCATTGATCCATATGTCTGTGTTTGTGCCAGCACAACACTGTTTTGATTACTGAAGCTTTGTAGTATTGTACAGACTTAGAATTTTAGTAAGAACTTAGCATTCAAAACCAAACAAACAGGTTGGTTATATGTAGGAAAGATAGATCTTTCCAAATGTTCACCTTTGCAAACAATAAGTTCTATATTTACTTCAAATAGCAAATTTCATTAGCTGATGTTCAAGCTGCTTCCATGACTTGGTCAGACGTTGAGGACTCTGGTATAGGTATGATGCTTTGGATCTGTTTTAAAACTTAACATCTGGACATTTGTGTCTGTGATAGTCATAAAATTTAAAGATGTATATCTCAAGATTTGCAAATATTAGAATATGGAAATATATATTTTACAATATGTTCTCTGTACAATTGAAGTCTGTAGTATATGTCAGATTATTACTGACTTCTGGCAGGGATGGTTAGGTCTTAATGCAAGGGAAGTTTGCCTAATGCTTGGGCTTTTATGCATGTATTTTCCAAGGAACTGGCACAGGCTAGGATACTTGCTGAGAGAACAACTGGAATCAAGGGACTCAATCAGTTACAGGTGACAATGATTCTGGAATCCTAAAGAGGTTATTCTATAAAGGAGAAACTGAAAAGAATAATCATCATGATTGTCATCAAGGTGGTTTGTTATCTCTTCTTCTTGTCTATACATAATTTGTCAGTGGATTTTGTCTTTGGATCACTGAGTTACCTCTCTTTGCAGCTACACACCCATTAGGGAAAATTCTCGTAATACTGAAGACTTTTGAAATAATCCAGGATTGAAAGGAAGAGAGTTAGTTAGCTAGTATATGGCTAAAACTCACCAAAGTAAAACAGAGACCACAGCATTTAGGCCCTGCTTTATTTTGTCCATGGAGGATTAAAAAAGTAGGAATGCTTTAAGACATTCTGTCAACATCAAGTGAAAAGCAGAAATGTGAGGTGTCAGAGTCATAAAGACATTGATGTAGGATGTTTACTCTTTTGTCACCCTCTTTCCTTGGTGATCTCATGCAGTCCCAAGGCTCTCAATGCTTTTGATGTTCCTTTAACTCCCTGGCATGATGCTCCAGGCTATGTAAGTTGGATATTTAAAATGCACCTCAAATTTAGCATGTTCAAAACTGCACTGTTTCTTCCTTCACTCCTGTCACCAGCTCTCTGTTACTCCTTCTTCCTCTGGTTTTTATGGTCATAGTAAATTGCACCATCAGGAACACACTGTTCAAGTCAGAATATTACAGTCATCCTGGATCCTTTTCTCTCTTCCTCAAGTCTGACTGA
This sequence comes from Aethalodelphis obliquidens, assembly GCF_003676395.1. Lineage (NCBI taxonomy): Eukaryota > Metazoa > Chordata > Mammalia > Artiodactyla > Delphinidae > Aethalodelphis > Aethalodelphis obliquidens. The sequence continues at coordinate 7,931,250 of NW_020838008.1, forward strand.
CAACAATATTTGTCCAGTCTGACAACAATATTTGTCCTATTTCTAATTCATTCTCTTTGCTTCACTGAGACCAGCATACGTGACTATAATAAAATCCCACTAACTTCCTAACTTTCTCCCTCGCTTCTCTTGTCTTTTCTCTACACAATAGCCAGAGTTATCTTAAACATAAAACCAAAAAACAAAGCAAATAAAACAAATTTTAATTATGCCACTGTCTTGCTAAAATTAATTTTCTTATTTCAATTAGATATTTTAAAAATCTTTATTTTCTTCTTATTTCAGTTAGAATTAGATTACTTGTTGATAAATGTTAAGCAACCAGCTCTCTGGGGAATGAAAAAAAAAATCTCTGTTTTGTAGTGATTAGCTTAATGATTTCCTTTGTTTCAAAACTCCCACCAGTTTCAAGCCAGCATCGTCATGTGATATCACTGAATGTGGAGCTGGAAAGAGGTGTGCAGTAGCACTCCATTGCATTGCGTGTCCACCATATAGATACAATAGTTGTAAAATGTCTATTGTGATAACAGAAAACTATAGCAAAATAATTTAGGAAGTGGTGAGCTTTGATTGCCTTTGTTTCCAAAATGATTCATTTAGTTGTAAATTTAAATAATTTAACTAATTTAACCTTGAGTGTGGATGATGTTTAAAAACAGGCGTACAATACTTATGAAAATTTAGTGATCAGCTCTCAGAAACCTGTTTGAGCAGCTCTATCAATCACCCCACTGAACAAAATCCAAGACCTTTTCTCTGCCTAACAAAGTCCTTCATAACCTGGTTGCTACTTCACTCTCTATGATCATCTCAAGTCTTTGAGTCCCTCTTTTCCAGCTCAGTTGATTTCCTTTCTGGGGCTGAAGCACAGCAAATCTTTGTCTTCTCAGAAATTTTGTATCCAAAGTGATTTTTGGGTGGTTGTATTTTTGTTGAAACTGAAAAGAGCTTAGGGAAATGATTATCTCAAACTTGGGATACTTCATGCACCAAATGCATGAAATTACAAATCCACATATTTTTATTTCATCGTAAGAAACTCAACAATCCCCGAATTCACATAGTATTACAAACATCTGACAACAAGGCGATCTACTTTATTTCCATCGTCTGAATCTTATTAAATAATATTAACTTTAGTTATTTCCTACCATTTTCTCAGGTCCTTTATATAACTTAATTCTCCTCTTGCTTTTTGATTATTTTGCGGTAAATGTCTGAAATTTTCATTTGGATTAAGGATTTTTTTGACTTTTTTACAGTAGGAGATCTACCCACTGTAGAAGATATTATGCTGTACTGCTGCCATTCCCACCCTGGGGGATGGCTGCAGTCAGTGACTGGTCTCCATTGAGGGACAAAGGCCCTGTCACCTTGCCTCAATTTGGGGGCCATCCTAACTAGATCGCCTGAGGAATCTGTTGCAACTGCGTTACAGTTCGGCTAATCCCTTTGTCTGATTTTGACTCTTCCCAGGGAACTTGACCTAAGAAGTAGGTAGAATGGACACTAGTTTCCTTTACCAACACTCTACAATGAAAACTAAGTAGGTTTATGTGGATAATTTAGTAAAACCCTATCCACCTATACACTCCCCTTTCCAGCAACCTCCCACAAACACACTTCTTCAAGAATAATTGTTTTACTAGTATATACCACTCTTTATTTGCCAAATTCATCATTTCCATGATCACGATCCAGGAAGGTTCAAAGCAAATCCTGCTTTTATCCTACACTTAGCATCTTACCAGCACTTCTGCTTCTTTTCCTTAACCAGATAGCGTGGATGGAAACTCTAGCTGGGAATTCCTGAGATACCTTTAATCTGCTAGGTGTTTATTATTCTGTATTTAATACCTCTCTTTTGTCTCACTCTGGCCCTCTCAGCTTTTTTGGAATCCCCCGCTATATATTAACTGCTTATCTTAAGTGAACCATTACCTTCTTCATAAGATAATTATAAATTTAAATGAGCTGATTAGATAAAGCACCAGGCAAAATTGTTCTGGTACATATTAGGTGTTCGACAAGGGTATTTTGTTATCAGTAGGAACTATACCTTGGTCACGTAACTTCATCTATAAGAGGCTCATAATTCAGCAACCAAAGTCTGACAGTAAAGTAATAATCCTGGGAGTCTAAGAAACGCTCAAATGCATGTAACCTAAAGTAAAAACAAGATTCAAACTTGTCTTGCTAACTCCAAATCTTGCTCTGTTTTCAGTAATCTTTCCATCCACTTATATTAAGAGTAATATCAATCATAATTTTTAAAAGTATATAAAATCACAAAAACTTACATAAACATCAGTAATTGAGTCAGTATCTGTGTACTAATCACACTTCTATTATAGGGAAAGGTAACGTTGTATAGGCCACAGTGACAGCCCTCATTTTTTAGATTGTAAAAACATATGAGTTTCAAAAGTTGAAAATATCTAGCACATAAAACATAAGTTATTAAACAAAATTAATCCTGTCTTTGGATTTCTAATCACCAATTTGGTAACTTCTTTTGTCAAATTTTAGTTTAGCATGCTTCAAAAATCTTGGCAACTACAATGTGACATGGATGCATTTAAAACAGATTATCTTTTTGGATTTAAAAATGAAACAAGTGTAAATATTCAATATACCTTTGAGCGGCTTTTATGTCATCGTTACCATCCAAGTATGTACATAATAAAAAATTAGAAATCATGCTGAGATGCAATACACAGGATATGTGTTAAGAGAGAATTAAATATGGCAGAATATTAACAAATCAAGGGCAAACATATTTCAGTTCCAAAAGGACCGTGAAGGTCAGTGAGTTCAGAACTCCTCCCTTTTCAGTGATTTTATAATCAAAAGGGCATAATCTATTTGTTTTCAATTTTATTAAGTAAATTGTCCTTTTGCTGTGTCTTCCCCCGCTCCCTCCCAACAATGGTTACAAAAATAGCTATCCTAATTAGAACCAAATAATAATAACGAAGTATTATACTTATGAGGCATTTAATATTAGAGGGACAGGTAAAATTAAAAAGAAATGCTTATGAGATAATGACCTTATTATATAGGCACTATATTCTTTGATTTTTTCCAACAAAAGTGAAAGGAACTGCTATCAGAATATTTATTTGTCTTGTTTCCTCCTTTTTCCAGACATCCACCTAGTCCACATTTTCCAACCTCTTGTAGTTAGGATTAGTCATATAGTCTACTGAGTAGTGGCTCTCTACTAGGTCTGCCTTATAAACACCTCATACGCTGACTCTCATGTTACTTTTTCTTGGAAGTTTTATACATTAAACAACCTTGAGAGAACTATATATTAAAAATAGTGAAGCCCCAAGATGGAAAGAATCAAGATCTGTCAATCTTAGCAGAGGATAATGTTAACTCCCCACTGTTTTAAGTTTGATACTATATGGAAAACTAATTTCTATTCTATTAAGCCTCTGAAATTTGGGGACTTGACTTAATTATTATAGCAGCTAGCATTACCCTAATAATATTCTCATTCTCATTTTAACAATTATGGAACTTGATCACAGATAATTTTCTTGCCTTGGTAGATTCTACCAGATTTTCTCCTTGGACTAAGGAGTAAGAAAATATCCTTCTTTTCTCTTCCATTCACCATTCTAGATAAAATGAGGCATTAACTAACTTACTTTCTGTAGGCCTATACACTTTAAGCTTCTCTGTGTGTGTGTGTGTGTGTGTGTGTGTGTGTGTGTGTGTGTGTGTGTGTGTGTGTGTGTGTGTATTGAGTCACTGTGTGGTTATTTTTATTTATTTTGGTCAGTGTAGATGTACATAGCTTATAACTCAGTTATTTTCTGCATCCCATTATTTTTGCTTAATTTTCACTTGCGTCTTTGATTTTATTATTTCAGTGCTGGTCCACTTTGTATATTTTGCTCTCTTATTGCTATCAACAGTCTCTCTGATTATGTACAGTTTTATTTTCTTCCACATCCTGATTTTTTGTCTGCCATTTTCAATTCTCTTTAATGGTCTCCAGTGGCCATTGCTCACAGATTATGAAGTTTTTATGAGTGGAAAGAATTAAAAGGTTTAAAACCATTCTCAGGATAGGTTTTATAGTTGGGATTCTGGTAATGAAGGGACAAAGAACAAATAGAGAAATGGGATAACTGTCTACAGAGGCTGATGGTTCTATTTCTCATTGATAGACCAATAGATTGAAAACAATTGTATAAGGTATATAGAAGGAAATGCCTTCATAAAATCATGTAACTTGACAATAATTTAGAATGGAGGTATAATAAAGCCACACATCCTCAATTTCCTTATTTATAAACTTTGTTCCATCAGTGTTTTTCTCTATCCACTATTCCATCAGTGGCATAGCTACTTCCTGAGTTAGAAAACCATAATGGATCTCTATATCATACAGAGTTTGGAGGACTTATTCATTTTTCCTGCAAAAGTTAAAGTGCAAAACTTTCAGCCCATCAATCCTTTAGCAAGCTGTCCAAGGTGACATTTCATTAGCACATTTTGTCAGTGGATAAATCGTACAGCATGCTCTGAAGGGAAGGTGGAAAACATCTAGTCCTTTTTCATTAGATCCATCTGAACTTGAACCACTGGAGATTACATACAAAAAGCATGTGAGACAGAAGCAGCGCTATCCTGTCTATAAACTGCATTAATCATTCATCCCCTTCAGAGCATCTTAAGTCAGTGCCATGTCTCTGGTTAGGCCCCAAACTGGCTATTCAATTTTGAGCTGCATGACAGATACATTTCAAGGAAAATCAGAAACATAACGACTCCTGCCAGGCTTGATAAAGTCCTCATTCATCAATTAAGAGTTTCCAATATGCTCAGATGGATATGGAAAAATAAGGAAACTTGCGTGATAACACTTGATGATTTTCTCTATTCTTTCTCGACTTGCTGAATTCCTGGGAATAAGGATCACAAAAGCTTACTGAAAAACCTGGATTTAGAAGGACGTCCTACCATCTGAAGCAAGAGGGTTCCTTTCATATTCTGCCTAGATCAGGCTCTATCCAGAAGCAATTGATAAGGAAAAGTTTTATGGGCAACTTCATAATTCTCAGTGGTTTTAATTCACTTAAAGTTCTCACTCTCTTTTTTTTGTTTCTTGTAAGCATGAAAGTCTGTGGAAATAGGAGTTTACCCTTTACTCTCATGATTTCAATTTTGTTGGATCAAACCAGAGTGCTAGGACTATTTCCCAGTTTTAAATAGCTATAGGGTCAAAATGTTTCTGAAACATATGCTCAAATATAAATTTTTGTTCTATAATTCCATCCAGGGAATATTTCAAACCAAGAGTTTTTTTGTGTGTATAAAGTGGGGAGAATATATCTTTATAAAATGTACAGCATTTTCATTAGGCAAATTATCAAAGTGAATGAAAACTGATTATAAATGGAAGCTGTACCAGAAAACTAATAAGCATGATATCTGGTCAACCCCTAAGTGTATTGTGAGAAGTAGCCAGGACCACTAAAAAATATCCAATATCACTGAGGTCAGAATTTTTAGAAGCTAATGCTAATCAATGAGAACTTCGAGAAAAGAAAATACAATTTGTATTGCTTGCTTATATGAACCCATAGAGCTAGTCAATCAACAGATATATCCAAGATCTCATTGTGCCAAAGGTAACATTTGGCATTGTTGTGAGACTGCATCATGATTAAACTTTATTTCAAATTACTTCAAAGTGCTTTGTTTCCAATAAACGAATGGTTTTTCAAACTGTGCTCCTAAGAGCATCATGTAGCTATTCCTCAGGTGTTTCTAGAGCAAAGAGGGCAGATTGGAGCTCGGGTGGGGTTTGTGGGGAGCCTTCTAACATCAACTGAAACAAACGTACTGCTACATATAGGACGCTTCCTACTAAGGTTTCCTTCGGACAAAAATTCTGCATCTGAGAACCATTAGAAAACCACTGTAATAATTAAAATTGAGGATATCGTTTTTCTTTTACTGCCACAAGACACAATTTATTTTAAAAACACAAGCAGAAATTTCCATATCTGAATCTAAGCCAACCACTGGCTCAGAAAATTTGGATGAAATATCTTTATTGCATTGATGGAATTACTGAAATTGGTTTGATGATCAGTAGCATAGCCAACATCAACCCATTTATTAAAGTGATTAATCATGGTCTGTTATTAAGCAGACTCTCCAAATTTTTTTTTTCCCTCTTGGCATTTTGTCTTATTAAATAGAACTTAAAAGAAGTATCTTAATGATCTTTTTTGCTGTGAAAGTAAGTAAAGATTTACTCATGTTGATCTCAGTTAAGTTTCCTGGGGCCTATACTTGACATTTGTTTAGTGATTTTTACTTTTTATAAAGTGCCTTCATGACAATTTTATTTGATTTTCACAACTGTGAATTTTACATAGTGCCTAGTCAAGCTTTAAAGTCTTACTGCCCAGGTTCATCGGATGGATAAGGTGGCAGAGCTAGAATTTGATCTGGACCATCTGCCTCTTAGACCCTGGACTCTCTGTGCATAACCTTCCCATTTCTAAATGGGTCTAGCTCCAGAAGACTTATATGTGCATACGTTGTAAATAATGATATTCCATAGCCACATAGCTATGGATTGAGAAGAGTGGGAGAATAGTGGCCAAAAGAGAAAGCCTAGGAAGCTTCAGCCATACCCATACCCAAACTCTTTTAGTCTACTTTGTGAAGTCACTCCAAATAACAACAACAACGTCATCCTCATATATGGACAATTTACATTTTCTTCATGTCTTGTCTATTCAGATAGAAATCTCTTTCCTTGACACTCAAGGCAAAAATAGTCCCAAAACAAGATACGCACTAAATATTATAAGAAGTAGACTGGGTTTGGAAATACCTTGGAATAGTTCATGTTTCTAGTCAGACTGCTGCTTTGAATGTTTTAATTTACAGTTAGACAGGGATTAATTTGATGAGAACTGCTAGAAAAGAAAAGAATCTTATGTCACTTGACGGCAGGTTATTTGTACTGATAAGGGTATTTAGGGTTTATTATTATTGTTGTTATTGTTTTGAATAGGTGCATAAATGTCCAATGGAGTCAGGTTGGTTAGTGCCAGAGTGAGGGCAGTGTGCTAGTGTTGCCTGAAATTAGATGTCTTGGGTCAGGGCTCAGGTTCTGCTTGCTGTTTTAAACGACTAGGGTCACTTATAGGTTGCTTTAGGAAGGATACTACCACAAGTATTTTTCCCTATTAATAAATAAATTGTTTTTTTGCCTAATTGGTATACCAAAAATAAGCACAGTGAGGCAGAAAGATTACTAGACAGGAAATCAGGACCTCCACGACCTGTTCAGTGATAGATTTTAACCAAGTTTTAATCTTGGGTTGAGCTCTGGGCCTCAGTTTCCTCACTTATAACGTGAGTTGTGTGTACTGTATGCATCTAAGGTGGCTAAAACTTTAAGAGAGTCTACGTAAATAAACGGAAATCATGAAAAAACACAAATCCCATATTCCTTCTCTCTACTGTCAGTTCATTAAGTTTTCTTTGATTATGCCAGGCTGTTTATGACAAAATGATCACAAGAGAGCATGGACATAAAACCTTCCTCTTGCCACACTGCAAAGGTCATCACAAAGCATAAACACCAGAATGAGCAGTAAACTACTTATAAAGAAATATCCTAAAAAGCCTAGGAGTTAGTGAGGGGTAGAATTTATGTGTGAACGCCTAAGTTTATTTCCGAAACATCGGATATCACCATTTGCTTTTTTTGCTGGGTACTCCCCCAAATCACAGAGGTCAGCAGTAGAATGGGCTCCCCAAGATGTGGTTTGGGACATCACTGTAATCGTTGAAACAAGCTCAGTGCTAAGATACCAACTTGTCTCTACAGGAAGGTAATTTTTTTAAAGCTCCTACTCTGAGGAGTGCCTGTTTTATGGCTTGAAGTTAAGTTTGGCTATTTAAACAGGTGATTTTAATTTAAATAACAAAAAGATTAAGGAAGATACTAAACAGAGACTCCCACCCAACCTCCTGTTTCTGCAGATTGAGGTTTAACTGTGCTATAATAGTGCCCATGATAAACCCACTTACTATATGACCTAGTAGCAACACAGATGAATGAGGAAAAACCATTTGATTGAAAAATACAGCTTATTCACTGCTGACACTTCAAACTAAAAGTCGTAAGTTATGGTATGTTAGGTAAAATATTTCACTACTTGTAATAAAACCAGTTTCGATTAAGCCAAACAGGCAAATCATTAAAAAGAGGAAATGTTTCATTGAACCCAGGGGCAGGAATACGTATGATCTCAAGGTGGGACCTTGTTGGTTTATTTAATAGGTCAACATACTGGATCACAGAGTGCCCAGGTTAAACATTATGTATAGGTGTGTCTGAGAGGCCATTTCTGGATGAGATCAGCATTTGAAGTGGTGAACACAGTAAAGTGGTCAGCAAAGTGAATAAGGGAGGATGTGTCCCATTCCTGCCTGCCTGCTTGAGATGGGACATCTCATTTTATCTTCTCTTGCCCTTGGACTGAAATTGACACTATCACCTCTCCTGCTTCTCAGGCCTTCAAACTTGGACAGGAATTATACCGTCAGCTCTCCTGGGTCTCCAGCTTGCAGATGGTAGATCACAGGACTTCTCAGTCTTCATAATCACGTGAGTCAATTTTTTATAATAAACCTCTCTCGATAGATAGATAGATAGAGATAGATGAGAAATTGGTTCTGTTTCTCTGGAGAACTCTGGCTAAGACAGGGATTAAAACATCAGTCTTAAAGATCTGGGCAAATAATCCCTCTCTCTCCTGTTGACTTCTTTCTACCAGGGGTTTATTCCTTCAGCGGGGCTTGGGGTGGGGAATGGGGCTGGAGGACAGAAAGCAGCACTAGGAGAAGGAGATATGGCCCTAGACTAGGTAAACTGACCAAAGATGTCTAAAAACATTGCACACAAACACCAAAATCTCCCTGGTGATGTGTCTAGGAGAACAAATATATACTTGTTCCATGGATGTAATGCTTGCTCTGTCCTTATGGATCACATTTCCTAATGTGCTGGCACTGTGGTAGTGACACCAAAAAGAACACAGCAGACTTGAACTCAGGCTGGTGGAGGAGTCAGGCTTCTAACAAGGAAATGACAACAAAGTGGGATAAACGCTGTGAAAAAGGTGATCGCAGGGGTCCAGTGAGGCGTTAGGAGAACCAAATGAAATCAGGAGGTTGAAACAAGCTTTTCTGGAGTGATAACCCCAAGCCTTCTGGGCACTGCAAAAACACCCTGTTAACAACGTAAAAAGGCCCTGCTGTTGGGTATTAAATAATTAGTCCAGCATTCCTGTCCACTGGATAGGCTTTAATGAAATCTAAATGTTTAGGCTTTAGTAAATCCATGGTAAGGAATTGCCATAGATAACTAACACTACCACTGACTGCTCAGATATTAAAAGAATTAATGTCTTAATCTGTAAACCTGGCTCATAATTCTTTAAGTTTATTTTTACTGCATAATTACACTTTGCTTATACACGTTGCCGTAAAATTGGGGCAACACTGCAGATGCCATTCTTCTGCAATTCAGTTTTTGCCTCAATCAGGTTATTATAGCTGAGTTGGAAAAGATTTATTATAACTGTAAATATGAATAAACTACAGTGGAGTTTTATGGAAATATCTGTATTCTCACAATAATTTACTCGAAGAACAATACATTTTGCTATAATAAAAAGTACAGTAAAACATTGTTTCACTGTTCTCTTCCTTAAAGTAGGTATATTTCATGTCATATGTACATGCTGTAAATAGCACCTTCATTTCCAAATATGTACCTGCTGTTTAAACATTTTTGTTTAGTGAGTTTAGAAAACAGTTAAATTCAAATGCTGTGTTGAAGGGAAGGTTTAATCTTAAAGTGAACTTTACACAAAATGTCAGTGAGCTACTGGGACAAGGGTTAAGAGAAGAACTGGTAAAAAAACCAAAAGGCAGAAACCAATTAGTCATCTTCCAATTAGGTGTAGGTACTGAGAACTCATGTGTCTTACACTGTGGATGAAAAAGTACTAAAACACATGGTCTTTATTCTCATAGCAGCTCGTTATACCATTGCAGAGCCCTAATTTTAATATTCTCCTTTTATTCTGCTTTCCTAAAATATTGATACTTTGTCAGATGTTTCTCAAACAATGTATAAACACTCCTAGAAGCACATGGTAGAGTAGCAGGAGGTATCCTATACCACAGATAAAAATGGCATTGACTTATGATTTTTTCTACCTTAGTGCAAAAGTGATACTCATTCAGCAGAAACTGTACTTCAAATCTGGAATTTTGATCTTTTCCCAGACCAATGATCTCTGGTATGGTACTCTCTGTGATGCTGGGCAGTAGCAGCCACAAGATTACAAGGGTGAACTACTAACACACTTACAACCATTCTGTACCAGCACAACCATTGTGTTTTCAACTTTCAGTACAGTATTCAATAAATTCCATGATTTAACACTAGGATAAGATAGGCTGTGTGTGTTCGGTGATTTTACCCCATGTAGGCTAATGGAAGTGTTCTGAGCATGTTTAAGATAGGCGAGGCTAAGCTGCAATGTTTGCTGGGCTAGGTGTATTAACTGCATTTTTGACTTCTGATATTTTTAACTTAGCATGGGTTCATTGAAACCCCATCCTAAGTTGATGAAGATCTGTACTTTGAAATATCTACTTTATGTTACTTTCTTTCATATGCTCAGGTTCCTGAAAGTCATAATGTGGGAAAAATTCAAATATCAGTGATGTTCTTCTGTTTACTATGTATCTACTTAAATGCTTACTTCATGCTAGTCTGTATGCTTAGGTTAAATATCCTGTCCATAAGAAAGCTTCCAATTTAGTTTCCTGAATATCTGACTTCAGGTAAGCAAGGCTGGACCCACTAGAAGGAAATCTAGCAGAATTTTTATTTAATTATGACCTTACAACAAACCCTATCACAATTTCCCTGATTCTCCTCTAGGTTTTCCTCTAGAACCTCAAAATTTCTAGTTTCCAATTTCCCACATTAAATGCCTCCCATTAAGAATATATCCAATATTTCATTTTTCACAATCACTATCTTAATAGCTTGTGGAAACACATCAACCTTTCTACCATAGATACTCTCCACCAGCCTAGGATCCATTAGAAAAGAGGACAATGGAGTTACTTTAAATCACCATCTATTCCTTAACTACATGTATTCTTGGCATTCAAATCTCCCTTTATTATGTGATCCTAATGTCTTCATTGCTAATATGTTGTTAAGGAATTTTGCACTGATATGCCTGAGGAATTTTGGTTTGTGATTTTCTTTTGTTTTATAATGTCTTTGTGGGTATATGGTAATAGCATTATGCTGGCTATGACTTTTGTTTTCTATTTTGTTGGTTTCTGCTCTTTATTATTTTCTTTCACCATTTTGGGTTTCTTTGCTCTATTTTTGGAGCTTTTATAGTGGAAAGTTAGATCTTTTTCCTTTTCTCATATAAAGACTTAAAGCTATAAATTTCTTGCTAAGGACTTCTTTAGCTGCATTCTGTAACTGTTGATGTTGTATTTTTATGCTCAATCACTTAAAAATATTTTAAAATTTCTTGTGTGAATTCTTCTTTGACCCATGGTTTATTTAGAAGTGTATAGTTTGGACAGAGGAGACAAGATGGTGGAGTAGAGGACGTGAACTCATCTCTTCTTACGAAAATACCAAAATCACAACTAACTGCTGAGCAACCATCGACAAAAAAGTGCTGGAACCTACTAATAAAGATACCCTACATTCAAAGACAAAGAAGAAGCCACAAAGATAGATACAGCAGGAGGGGCGCAATACCTGCTGGGTGGGCAACCCACAAACTAGAAACTAATTATACCACAGAAGTTCGCCCACAGGAGTGAAAGTTCTAAGCCCCATGTCAGACTCCCCAGCCTGGGGTTCTGGCAACAGGAGGAGGAGCCCCTGGAGCATTTGAAGGCCAGCAGGGTTTGAAGGCCAGTGGGGTTTGACTGCAGGAATTCCACAGGACTGGGGGAAACAGAAACTCCACTCTTGGAGAGCACACACAAGGTCTCGTGCGCACCAGGAGACACAGAAAGTAGCAGTGACCTCATAAGACACTCAGCCAGACCTACCTGCTAATATTGGAGGTCTCCTGCAGAGGCTGGGGTCAGTTGTGGCTCACAATGGGGACAAAGACACTGGAAGGCCACCATTTTCTCCCCAAGACCTGGCCCCACGCAACAGACTGTAGGCTCCAGTGCTGGGACACCTCAGGCCAAACAACCAACAGGGTGGGAACACAGCCCCACCCATCAGCATACAGGCTGCTTAAAGTCTTCCTGAATAAACAGCTGCCTGATGATAAAAACACCCCCTGACCCGGCCCTGCCCACCAGAGGGATAAGACACAGCTCCACCCACCAATGGGCAGGTACCAGTCTTCCCACTAGGAAGCCTGCACAAGGCTCTTAGACAGCCTCATCCACTAGGGGCCAGACAGCAGAAGCAAGGAGAACTATAACGCTGCAGCCCGCAGAAGGGAAACCAAAATCACAGAAATGTAGAAAAAATAAGATGGCAAAGGAATGTGTGCCAGATGAAGAAATAAGATAAAACCCCAGAAGAACAACTAAGTGAAGTGGAGATAGGCAATCTCCCTGAGAAAGAATTCAGAGTAATGATAGCAAAGAAGATCCAAGATCTCAGAAAAAGCATGGAGGCACAGATTGAGAAGATGTAAGAAATGTTTAACAAAGACCCAGAAGAACTAAAGAACAAACAGAGATGAACAATACAATAGCTGAAATGAAAAATACACTAGAAGGAGTCAACAGCAGAATAACTGAGGCAGAAATATGGATAAGGGAGCTGGAAGACAGAATGATGGAAATCACTGCTGTGGAACAGAACAAAGACAAAAGAATGAAGAGAAATGAGGACAGTATAAGAGACCTCTGACAGTATAAGAGACCTCTGGGACAACATTAAATGCACCAACATTCACATTACAGGGGTCCCAGAAGGAGAAGAGAGAGAGAAAGGACTTGAGTAAATACTAGAAGAGATAATAGCTGAAAGCTTCCCTAACATGGGAAAGGAAACAGTCACCCAAGTCCAGGAAGTGCAGAGAGTCCCAGGAGGAATAAACCCAGGGAGGAACATGCTGAGACACAGAGTAATCAAATTGACAAAAATTAAAGATAAAGGAAAAATGTTAAAACCAACAAGGGTAAAGCAACAAATAACTTACAAGGGAACTCCCATTAGATTATCAGCTGATTTCTCAGCAGAAACTCTGCAGGCCAGAAGGGAGTGGCACAAAATATTTAAAGTGATGAAAGAGAAGAACCTACAACCAAAAATACTCTACCCAGCAAGGCTCTCATTCAGATTCAACAGAGAAATAAAAAGCTTTACAGAAAAGGAAAAGCTAAGAGAATTCAGCACCACCAGTTCAGCTTTGCAACAAATGCTAAAGGAACTTCTCTAGGTGGAAAAGAAAAGGCCACAACTAGAAACAAGAAATTTATGAATGGAAAAGCTCACCAGTAAAGGCAAACATACAGTAAAGGTAGGAAATCATCTGCACACAAATATTATATAAAAACCAGCAATTGTGAGAAGAGGAGAGCACAAATGCAGGATATTGGAAATGCATTTCAAATTAGAAGACCAGCAACTTAAAACTTTCTTGTTTATATATAGACTGCTATATCAAAACCTCATGGTAACCACAAACCTAAAGTCTGCAATAGATACACACACACAAAAAAGAAAAAGGAATCCAAATACAACACTAAAGTTAGCTAATCAAATCACGAGAGAAAAGAACAAAAGAGGAAGGGAAGAAAAAAGACCTACAAACACATACCCAAAACAATTAGCAGAAAGGCAATAAGAACATACATATCAGGGACTTCCCTGGTGGTGCAGTGGTTAAGAGTCCACCTGCCAACACAGGGGACACTGGGTCGAGTCCTGGTCTGGGAAGATCCCACATGCTGCGGAGCAACTAAGCCCATGTGCCACAACTACTGAGCCTGTGCTCTAGAGGCCACGAGCCACAACTACTGAGCCCACATGCCACAACAACTGAAGACCGCGTGCCTAGAGCCTGTGCTTCGCAACAAAGAGAAGCCACCACAATGAGAAGCCCGCACACTGCAACAAAGAGTAGCCCCCGCTCACCGCAACTAGAGAAAGTCCGTGCACAGCAACAAAGACCCAATGCAGCCAAAAAATAAATAAATGTATTAAAAAAAATACATATCAATAGTTCTCCAGGGTTGATCACATGCTGGGCCACAAAGTGAGCCTCAGTAAATTTAAGAAAATTGAAATTATATCAATCATCCTTTCTGACCAAAATACTATGATATTAGAAAACAACTACAAGGAAAAAACTGTAAAAAAAAACCCCACAAGCACATGGAGGCTAAACAACATGCTACTAAACAACCAATGGATCTGAAGAAATTGAAGAAATCAAAGAGTAAATTAAAAAATACCTAGAGACAAATGAAAATGAGAGCACAACAATCCAAAACCTATGGTGTGCAGCAAAAGCAGTTCTAAGAGGGAAGTGTATAGCAATACAATCTTACCTCAGGAAACAAGAAAAATCTCAAACAACCTAACTTTACACCTAAAACAACTAGAGAAAGAAGAACAAACAAAACCCAAAGTTAGTAGAAGGAACACCTCCAAACTCATTTTATGAGCCTACCATCACCCTGATATCACAACCAGAAAAAGATAACACAAAAAAGAAAATTATAGGCCAATATCACAGATGAACATAGACACAGAAATCCTCAACAAAATACTAGCAAACCAAATTCCACAACACATTAAAAGGATCATACACCATGATCAAGTGAGATTTATCCCAGGGATGCATGAATTTTTAAATATCTGCAAATGAACGTCAACAAATTGAAGAATAAAAACCACATGATCATCTCAATAGATGCAGAAAAAGCTTTTGACAAAATTCAACACCAATTTATGATAAAAACCCTCCAGAAAGTGGGCATAGAGGGAACATACCTCAACATAATAAAGGCCATATATGACAAACCCACAACAAACATCATTCTCAATGGTGAAAAACTGAAAGCATTTCCTCTAAGATTAGAAACAAGACAAGGATGTCCACTCTCACCACTATTATTCAACATAGTTTTGGAAGTCCCAGCCATGGCAATCAGAGAAGAAAAAGAAATAAAAGAATTCCAAGCTGGAAAAGAAGTTAAACTGTCACTGTTTGCAGATGATATGACACTATACATAGAAAATCCCAAAGATGCTACCAGGAAACTACTAGAGCTCATCAATGAATCTGGTAAAGTTGCAGGATACCAAATTAATATGCAGAGATCTCTTGCATTTCTATACGCTAACAATGGAAGTTCAGAAAGAGAAATTTAAGAAACCATCCCATTTACCACCACATCAAAAGGAATAAAACACCTAGGAATAAACCTACCTAAGGAGGCGAGACCTGTACTCTGAAAACTATAAGATGCTGATGAAAGAAATCAAAGATGAGACAAACAGATTGAAAGATATACTGTTTTCTTTGATTAGAAGAATCAATATTGTCAAAATGACTATACTACCCAAGGCAATCTACAGATTCAATGCAATCCCTATCAAATTACCAATGGCATTTTTCACAGAATTAGAACAAAAAAATCTTAAAATTTGTATGGAGACACAAAAGACCCCAAATAGACAAAGCAATCTTGAGAAAGAAAAACAGAGCTGGAGGAATCAGGCTCCCTGACTTCAGACTATGCTACAAAGCTACAGTCATCAAAACAGTAAGGTACTGGCACAGAAACAGAAATACAGATCAATGGAACAGGATAGAGAGCCCAGAAATAAACCTGCACACCTATGGTCAATTAATTTACGACAAAGGAGGCAAGACTATACAATGGAGAAAAGACAGTCTCTTCAATAAATGGTGCTGGGAAAACTGGACAGCTACACATTAAAAAAAATGAAATTAGAACATTCTTTAACACCATACCCAAAAATAAACTCAAAATGAATTAAATACCTAAATGAAGACCAGATATTTTAAAACTCTTAAAGGAAAACATAGCCAGAACACTCCCTGACATAAATCACAGCAATATCTTTTTCAATCCATCTCCTGGAGTAATGGAAATAAAAACAAAAATAAACAAATGGGACCTAATTAAACTCAAAAGCTTTTGCATAGCAAGGGAAACCATAAACACAACAAAAAGACAGCCCATAGAATGGGAGAAAATATTTGCAAACGATGTGACCAACACTGGATTAGTCTCCAAGATTTACAAACAGCTCATGTGGCTCAGTATCAAGAAAACAAACAACCCAGTCAATAAATTGGCAGAAGATCTAAATAGACATTTCTCCAAAGAAGACATAGATATGGCCAAGAGGCACATGAAAAAATGCTCAATAGTGCTAATTATTAGGGAAATGCAAATCAGACTACAATGAGATATCACTTCACACCAGTCAGAATGGCTATCATCAAAAAATCTACAAACAATAAATGCTGGAAAGGGTGTGGAGAAAAGGGAACCCTCCTACACTGTTGGTGAGAATGTAAATTGGTGTAGCCATTATGGAGAACAGAATGGAGGTTCCTTAAAAAATTAAAAACAGAGCTATCATATGATCCAGCAGTCCTACTCTTGGGCATATATTTGGAGAAAACCATGGTTTGAAAGGATACATGCACCCCAGTGTTCACTGCAGCACTGTTTACAATAGTCAAGACATGGAAGCAACATACATATCCATTGACAGATGAATGGGTAAATAAGATGTGGTACATATATTATCCAGCCATTAAAAAGAATGCAGTAATGCCATTTGCAGCAACATGGATGGACCTGAAGATTATCATACTAAGTGAATTAAGTCAGACAGAGAAAGACAACTATCATATGATATTGCTTATATGCAGAATCTAAAAAAACCCAAAAAGATACAAATGAACTTATTTACCAAACAGAAACAGAATCACAGACTTAGAGGATGAACTTATGGTTACGGAGTGGGGAGGTGGAGGCGGGATAGATTGGGAGTTTGGGATTGACATGTACACACTGCTGTATTTAAAATAGATAACCAACAAGGACCTACTGTATAGCACAGGGAACTCTGCTCAATATTCTGTAATAACCTAAATGGGAAAAGAATTTGAAAAAGAATAGATACTTGTATATGTATAACTGGATCACTTTGCTGTACATCTGAAATTAACACAACATTGTTAGTCAATGATACTCCAATATAAAATAAAAAATAATTTTTTAAAATTTAAAATTAAAAATTAATTTTAAAAAAACTGTATACTTTAATTTACGAATACTTGGGGTTTTGTAAACATGTTGTCATTGAACTTAAATTTAACGGTATCGTAGTTAGAAAACATACTGTGGTGTCAGTATTTAATTTTATTTAGATTTGTTTTGTGGCTTACCATATAGTGTCTATCTTATGAATATGCCATGTGTGCTTCAAAAAGTGTATTTTGTGTAGTTGTTGAGTACAGTGTTCTATGGCTGTTGATTCATGGTGGTTAACGGAGTGGTTTAGATCCTCTATATCATTACTGGTCTTTCTGTCTAGAGTTCTATTAATTGTGGAAAGAAAAGATTTTCCTAGCCTGACTCTTGGATTATCTATTTCTTCATTTATTTCTGTCAAACATTTCTTCATGCATTTTGAAATTCTCTTATTAGGCAATATATATTGTCTCATCTTTCTGACAAATTAACCATTTAATTGTTAAGAAATATCCCTCTTTTGCTTTAATAATACAATCTACTTTGTCTTGAAGTCTACTTTAGTTCATATAGCTATTCTAATCTTCTTATGCTTACAATTTCTATGCTATATTTTTCCACCCATTTATTTTCAACCTCCATGTGTCGTGTTGAAAATGCAATCTTATAGACAGCATGTGGTTGGATTTTGCATTTTTATCCATTCTGATACCCTCTTTTTGTGTGTTCATTCTGTTAATATATAATGTAATATTAATATAATTGGATTTAGGTTTATAAACTTTTATTTATTTTATGTTTGCCCCCTCTGTTTATTGTTTCTCTTTCCTCTTTCTTATTTTTGATACTTGGACGTTTTCAGATTTGTTATTTATTTATCACTTGGTTTTTAAGCTACATTTCTTTGCATTAATGTTTTTGTGTTTTCACTAGGATTTACAGTATGTATTGCTAACTCCTTATAGTCCACTTAGAGTTAATATTGTAGAACTTCTCATAAAAATGTAAAAGTCTTGCGATTTTGTAGGTCCATTTACCTCCAATCCACACTTCATGCAATTGCTGTCATATGTATCACATCTACACACTCTCTAAGCTCTCAAGATAATGCTGTAAGTTTTGCTTAACATAGTCATATGTGTTTTAAAGCAGTGAATATATAGTCTTACCATTTGCTATGTATTTCCTATTTCCAATGGTCTTCATTCATTCCAAAAGTTTGGAATTTCCATCTGCTATTTCCTTTCAGCCTGAAAAACTTATCATTTATTGAAGTGTCAGTATGCTGACAAAAAAATTATCTTTTATCTGAAAATGTCTTTATTTACCTTCATTTTGAAGAATAATTCCACTCGGTATACGATGCTATATTGACTGTTGACTGGCCTCTATTGTTTCTTATGAAATGTCAGTGATGTATAAACAGTATATTTGATAGCTAATTGAGTATCAGTCACCAAGTTCAGAGAAACTACTTCAAGTCAAAAAGTATCAGAGGAAGAGAAAGTGATTTAAAAAAGTGAGATGGGGGGAAGCGTCTAGAACAGAGGAGCAAAGACCTCCACAGACATTCTTCACATCAGAACAATTTAACTGGTGAAAATAATATATACAGAAAACAATCATTCCAAGTCTTCGGAATTGTCCTAAAGATATATAGAGACTGGAGAATCATTTATTCAGGAAAATTTACTGAATCTTGGGTAAGACTAGGGAGCGTCTGTGGCATTTGGGCCACTCTTTCCCTTCATCTCTCTGTGCTGCAAGAGTTCTACTCCCAATGTGTACCACCAAGAAGACAGGGCTTCCCTTTCTTGCCAGCTCCCAGCCTGGGCCTATGGTTTCACCCCAGAAGGAGCAGTCTACTAGCCTTTCTCATCCTCCACCAGCTCCATTTTATAGAAGCTCTAATTTCAGAGAAGCAGAGCAGGCCTGGTGTATTGGGTCTCTTTTCCCTGACTCAGCCTCCACTTGTAGGGAAAAAGCTCTCCTCCAGGTGCAGGAGGCCTGTAATACTGGAGAAACTGGAACCCTCATACACTCCTGGTGGGATTTTAAAATGGTGTAGCCACTTTGGGATTTTAAAATGGTGTAGCCACTTTTGCAAATATACATGCTTAGATAGTAGTTCCTCAAGAGGTTAAATAGAGAGTTATCATATGACTCAGCAATTGTACTCCCGAGTAAATATCCAAGAGAAATGAAAACAAATATCCACACAAAACTCGTATGTCAATATTCAGAACAGCATTATCTACAATAGTCCCAAAGTGGAAACAACCAAAATGTCTATCAACTGATGAATGGATAAATCAAATGTGGTATATTCATGCAGTGAAATGTTATTTGGCAATACGAATAGATAATACACGTGAAAACATGGAGGAACGTTGAAAATATTATGCTAACTGAAAGAAGGCAGTCACAAAGGTCACATATTTTGTGATTCCATTCATATGAAACGTCAAAAATAGGCAAATGTATACAGACAAAGTAGATTAGTGGTTGCTTAGGACTGGCAGAGGTGGGCACGGGAAAAATTAAGGTTAACTGCTAGCATGTATGGGGTTTCTTTTGTGGGAACCAATATGTTTGTAAATTAGATTGCAGTAGTGATGGCTGTGAATAGAATAAGAAAACACTGAATTGTATACTTTAAGTGGTGAATTGTGTGTATGTGAATTATAATAAATAAAACTTTAAAAAACTGACGAAAGCCCCACTCTTTTCAAACAAACATGTAAAAGAAATGAAAGGAAGAAAGCTGGATGACGTTTTATATCCCAATCTCCAACACAGAGAGAGCCTATGATTTTTGGTACAGAATAGCAGATATCAATCAGTGAGTATTTACTGAGTGCCTACTGAGTGTCCATTTTTGTCTAAGCCCTGGAGAGGACACAGGGAAATCTAGATGAAAACCTAAAAGCTCATCCAGCTATATGTTTTATCTATGTGATTGCAAATATCCAGATGGTTAAAGCTACTTTTGCAAATATAAATGCTTAGATAAAAATCATTCTCTCTTTAAGTCTTTCCCTCCATTCTGTTCTCTGTCTGTCAACATTTCACACGGACATCCAATTAACTGTGCTGCAAAATCCCACTTGGTAAGCAAGAACGTTGACTTCATTATGTTTTCATTACATTTCCAATAGTTTCTTCTGCAATGGAAATTAAGTTTATAGTATGATCAAAGACGTTAACGCACCACCTGTCCTATGTCATAATACTTACCCTTTTCAGTGGAATAAAGGCTATAGTGGGAATTCCTTTAAACAACCAAGGGTAGATAAGCGTATTATATTGCAGAGTTTTGAGACACTTTTCCTGCATATTTAGCTTTTTGCCTCCTCTTTCTTTCTTTGCTTCTATTTAGTTATTTAATCTGTTGATTTTTTCCATCACAACAAATATTATTTAAACCAATATTGTAGTGAAAATATTATTAAAAGTTACTTATAAAATATTGTAAAACTACTTCAGAATGTATAAAAATCGTGAACATTTCTTAAACCCCGCCAAAGTAGGCTGGATATTTCAAATACTTGGAAAATGTTACACAACGAATTTGGTAAACTTATTGAAACCTAGGTTAGTTATTTTCGTATGTATTTCAAGATCAATTATGCCTTAAGCAGGATTCTCACTTACTATTACAGTTACTTCTTTCCTGTAAGAAGTGGTTTTGAATGCAAAGGATTTCTGGGTCTGGTATATTAAAGAGAAAATAATGGTCACTGTGGATAAACTAGGTGGGGACAATATTTCCTAGGGTTATGGTAATCATTAGATGAGTTAATGCTTGTGAATTCCTTAGCACAGTGCCTGGAACATAGTTACTGCTCAATGAATGTTGGTTAGTCTTTACACTCTTTATATTATATATTAATTAACTGTTTATATTGTATTTAGCAAATATTTCTAATATTTATAAATAGTTGATGAAGTTGGGCTTCCCAGAGTTGCAAACCCTCCTGGAGTTGGCAGATGTCTTGCTTTTGTTCCACCACTCTCCCTCCTTGCACCTATTACCAGATACACTGATGGATCACAGCACTTTGACTTTAAGTATGTATCTTAAAATCAAGATGTTGTATCAATATCTTTCTCAACGCTGCTAGTAGTAGCACTAATGATGGATTTAATTTGACACATGAGATGAAAATTAGACACTGTCGAGCCATGTGGCAATCTGGGGTTGCAGGGGATTTGATGATGGAAGAACTTGCATGGTGCCTGTAACTTTTTCTTATCTGAAACTATTTCCACAGTTTTAGGAAACTTTCTGCTTAAAAAATATTCTCACAATGACCCCTGTGGACCACTTCCTTCTCCTTTTTACCTTTGACCTAAGAGATCCAGAACCAAATTCACTCATGGTTGAACTGAGAACCTTAAGGATGGAAAAAAATAAAATAGACTAGGGCATCTTTAAATTATTTTGATAACTTGTTAAACCTCATTTGTTTTCATGTCTGGAAGAAGACACGACTCTTCTCATTGTTTACTGAGGGTGCAATTACTATAAAATGGATCTAACCTCAAAGTGTTATGGCAGATACGGGGTTTCCAATTCTATATCCTGGCCTAAAAGGTTCTGATGTTTGGCAAACAAGAAAAAACAAAGAAACTCTGAAATAAGAGGTAGCATCCAAAATGCTAACTGGCAGTGGCTCTCCCAAATCCATCTACAATAAAATTAAAATATACCCACATCCTTAAAAAATCTAAAGTATTCAGGTATCTCTAATTCAGGCCTGACTAAGTAGATAGTAGATTATGGGGCATAAGGTTTCATAGGTATAAGATGATAAGAAATATCAAAAGCCTCATATTCAGTAGGATATTTTCCTTATTATTATTAACTGTATAAACCAATGTTAACTTTCCTAAAGTTTATAAATGAAAGTAAAAAAAAGAAACATCTGAGGGAATGTTACTCATGTGAATGTGTGTGTATGTGTGTGCATGTGAGAGAGGGGTGGGGGGAGAGAAATACAATCATAGCATCCAAAAATAAAGATATTGCTTAAAATGGTATATGTTGATAATTCCCACCTCTTCCTCTGTCCATTCTTTCTCATCATCTTACCTTTGCTTACTATAAATAACTATTTGTAATATTTTCTTGGATTTCTCTTCAAGATTATTTATTCTTATACAAGCAAACATGAAATATTTCCCACTGATTTTACATAAATGGTCACTTATTACGTAATTTTCTGGACATTATTTTTCACAAAATAATACACCCTGGAAATCTCTTTTCTTTTTCCTATACAGTAATTTAAAATATCCTAATTCTTAATTTTGACAAAACTGCATAACAGTTCATGATGTGGATGTACATGATGTTCATACTGTAACCAAATTTCTAATGATGGACATTAATCCAAAAAGTACAGAACTAGCTATTGGAGTACTAGACACTCTATCAAAAATGAATTCCAACAGATTTCTGGTTTCAACTGTGACATATAAAAAGCTTAAAAATCACTTCCATCCTTAAAACAATAAAAAGCTGAACAAACTGAAAATCAATGGATCTTTAAGGGAATCGATATCATAGGGCAAACTCCCACCCAGAAATCTGGAAAGATAGGCAAATACAGAGAAACAGAGCCAAGATAAGTTTACTTGAAGCAAAAGCTTCCGGAGACATAAACTGGTAGAAACATATGGTAATTTTCACTAATTGCTGGGGGCTGAGTATAGACTGGCTTGAAAGTGAGAAACTCCTAAGGCCCAGTCTTAGAGGAAACCCCATACTTTTATGAGTTTTAACTCAAAGAACTCTAACAGGTTCTCACAGTGAAGAGTCAAGGAAACTCCACTTGCATTTCTGACAGGGTAAGAAAAAAGTGAGCATTTGCAGTATGCCCAGAGAGATATCAAAAACAAAGGACTCCCTCCAAGAGAAAAGACTTTACCATAAAAGACTTTACCCAACCTAAGAGAAGGGCAGTTACCCAAATCCAGCCCCCTCTGTCCTTTCTTTCTCATCTAAGGTGGTGAAGGGTAAAGCTAAGAAACATTTGTGAAAGATGTAGGCCCACTAAAAGATAAAGATTGAATTACAAAATTAGATTATGCTTCCCCTCCCCCAACCTCACCACCGTATCATCAGGGCTCCAGTATAATAGCAGTGGATTACAGATGAAGGAGCTGCAAGAAACAGACTCTACTTAAGAGACTGTTCTTATGAAAACCCAAAGATAACGGGAGGCAAAGACAAAGACACTAGAGGAAGCCTCTATCGTCCACACGACAGAAAATATCAAACAGAGCCAAACTCCTAGCCAGATTAACATAAATCTTAACACTGATGGTCTATTTATCTCAGTTCCTATTACCCAATGCATTATATCTTGCTTTCTTTTTTAAAATAAATAAAACCCAAACAGAATAAATACCAAAAAAATAAAAATAAAAAAACCTGCACTAAGGCATATCCTACTCAAAATACAGAAAACCAAAGACAAAGAGAAAATCTTGAATGTAGCCAGAGGAATAAAACACCCTACCTATAGAGGAACAAAGAAAAGAGTTATAGTGGAGTTCTCATCAGAAACCATGCAAGCAAGAAGAAATTGGAGTGAAATACTTAATGTGTGGAAAGAGAAAAGCAAAACCCACTACACTCAAATTCTACAGTGAAATCAACCTTCAAAAGTGAAAGAGAAATAAAGACTTTCTCAGACAAACAAAAATTGAGGAAATTCATCATCAACACACATGTGTTGATGTAAACATGTTAAAAGAAATTCTTCAAGAAGAAGGAAAACGATACAGAAACTTATATCTACATTAAAGAAGGAAGTGCACCAGAGAAGGAATAAATGAAGGTAAAAATAAAATCTTTTATGTTTCTTATTCTTAATTGATCTAAGAGATTTTTCAAAGTAATTATTTTTTACAGAGTAATAACAGCAAAATGTATTGTGTGATTTTAGTATATGAATAAGGGAAATAAATGACAGCAATATTATAAGGGGAAGAAGGGAAGAACTGGGAATAATACTCTTTTACAAATACCTGGATATCTGTGAAATAATATAATGTTACTTGAAAGTGTCCTCAGATTCATTTAAAATATATTGCAAACCCTTAGGACACTACTAAAAATTTTTGTTAAGAAGTGTAATTGCTATGCTAAGAGAGGAGAGAAAATGGAATCATATACAATGCTCAACCAAAATCAGAGAAGGTAGTAAAAGACAAGAAAATATAAAAATAAACCAAGAGTAATTGCACTGATTAGACAACAGCCACAAACATAGTAGATGTTAATCCAGGTATACAAATAATCACTTTAAATGTGAAGGATCCATATATACCAATTAAAAGATGGGGTTTGTCAGATTGAAAAAAAATTAAAAGATACATTTAGGTCAAAATTAAAAGGATGGAGAAAGATATATCATGCTAATAAAAATCAAAATAAATTGAAGGAAGCTGTATTAATTCCAGATGGGGTACATTTCAGAACAAGGAAAATTATCAGAAATAAAGAGGGGTATTACATAATAATAAAGGGCTCAATTCTCCAAGAAGACATAACAATCCTTAACACGCATGTGCCTAATAACAGAAACCTGAAATACAAGAGACAAAAACTGATGGAACTGCAAGGAGAAGTAGACAAATCTGCTACTATGGCTGGATACTTTCACACCCTTATTTCAGTAGTTGATAGATTCAGCAGGTATCAAATATGAAAGGACACACTTGACCCAAAAATTGCTACCAATCAACTTGATATAATAGATATTTATAGAGTACTCAATCCCAAAACAATAGAATATACATTCCTCTCAAGCTCACATGGAATATCCTACAAGACAAACCATATTCTAAGTCAAGAAAAAAATATCTTAACAAATTTAAAAACAGAAATCATACAAAGTATTTTTTTCAAGCCATAATGGAATTAAACTAGAAATCAAAACCAGAAAGATAGTGAGAAGAAAACCCAGCATTTTGAGATTAAACAACATACTTCTAAATAACATGTGAGTCAGAGAAGAAGTCCCAAGAGAATTTTTTTAATTGAATTAAATGAAAATGGAAACAGAACTCATCAAAAGTTGTAGAATGCAGCAAAAACAGTTATTAGAAGGAAATTTATAGCATTACATTTATTGGAAAAGATGAAATATCTAAAACCAACAACTTAAGCTCCTATCTTAGAACATGTAAAAGAGAAAATTAAGCTTGCAGCAAACAGAGAAATTGTACAAATTGGAGAATAAATAAATAAAATTGAAAATAGGAATACTGTACAGAAAGTCAATAAAATCAAAATCAAATTCTTAGAAAAGATAAATAAAATTAATAATACTCTATCCATACTAGCCAAGAACAAAAGTAATGTTACTAAAATAAAAGAATCAAGGCAAAGATTTCACACCTTTCTCAAAAGTTAACTAGAAATACATCATCAACTTTATTAACAAATATATACAACTTTTAGAAAATAACACAGGAGAATATCTAGGTAACCTTCAGTTCGGTGATTCATTTTCAGGTACAACATAAAACATAAAATTCATGAAAGAAAAGATGATAAGTTGGACTTTGTTAAAATTGAAACCTTCTGCTATGCAAAGGCACTGTTAAAAGAATGAAAGGACAAGGCACAGACTGGGAGAAAATATTTGCTACTATTTAGTTGATAAAGAATTTGGTATCCAATATATACAAAGAATTTTTAAAACTTAATAATAAGGAAACAAATAACCCAACTTAAAAAAAAAGTGTAAGATCTGACTAGACACTTCAGTAAAGAAGATATACAGATGGTAAATAAGCTTATGAAAAGATGCTTAGCATCAGTTGTTATTAGAGAGTTGCAAATTGAGACAAAATGAGATACCACTACATACCTATTAGGATGGCTAAAATCTAAAACCTGTCAATACCAAATGGTGACAAGAATGTAGAGCAGCAAGAACTTCCATTCATTGCTAGTGGAAATACACAATGGTACAGCCACTTTGGAAGACAATTTGCTAGTTTCTTACAACACCAGATGTAATCCTATAATATGATCCAGCAATTGTAATCTTAGGTATTTATCCAACTTACTTGAAAAGTTATATATACAAAAAAACCTGTTCACAAATTTTTATAGGAGACTTAATCATAATTGCTTAGATTGAAACAACCAAGATATCCTTCAGTAGGTGAATGCATCAACACTATGGTATATCCATGCGGAACATTTTCCTGATCAAAAGCAATGATATATCAAGTCATGAAAAGATATAGAAGAACTTGAAATGAATATTGGTAAGTTAAAGAAGATAGTCTGGAAAGGCTGTACACTACATGATTCCAAATATTTGACATTCTGGAAAAGGCAAAACTATAGAGGCAATGAAAAATATCATTGCTGCCCAGAGGTTGGCAGGGGTGGGGGCAGTAGTTGAAGCATGAAAATATTTTAAGGCAGTGAGAATATTTTTTCTGATACTGTCATGGTGGACACATGTGATAGTCGTCAAAATCCATGGAACTGTACACTGGATAGAAACAAGCCAGGACTAAACTGTGGGAACCCAGTATTGACCCCTTCTGATGATTCTGATCCCCAAACTACAACTTAAGAAAGTTCTATAGAAAGATAGCTTAAATTAGAAGGTTGCAAACTATAGAGGGCACATAGCAAGGACGAATTCTAAGCAGTCCTTATCCTTGTTAAATTTTATATCACAGTGATTTGATGCCACTGTTTCAGTTATTTGAATGATATCATTCTATAGAGGAAAAAATAAGCATTTTCTCCTCTTTATAAGACATGGTTTTATTATTTCCATAAGCATGTATTGCTATGTCTAATTACTGCCAGAAGAAGGACTATAGATCATTGATTACAAAACTAGCCATGATTTTTTGGCAACCATTCCCCAAATGTTGGCTGCTTTAGGCTAATAATCTTTATATTTATAGAGCAAACAGAAGAATAAAAAAGCACAGTAGGCTGGGACAAAGAGACATATGCACTTGATTGACCCTTGAGGATGTAACTCTAACACAGTATAACAAATGGGTCTCATAATAATAATCATAGAACGTGCAATTAAAAATTGGAAGGCAGCTAAGGAAATATATAACCCAAGCACTGACAAATAACAATCAACATAACCCCAACACAAGAGCTGTGTTAAACAGAATTTTGAGGCCCTGTCCCAGAAGGAAGGAGCTGTGTAGTGGATCGGATATTTCTATTGGAGGCTCTGGAGGGAGCAGCAGTGCCATGGGTTTCCATCATGCCCTGCTTGATATCACCTAATATCTCATTTTACTAATTAGGAAACTGTACAGATTGACTATGTTTCTTCCCTAAATTCAGAAAGCTAGTAGAATCCCCTTTCTACAGAATCTCGTGGTGGTTATTTTAGATTCAGCTGACAAATAGGGCCAAATTCTCTGATGCTTTTAAATACATTGTCTCACATCCAAGATCAGGGTCAACTTCGACTTAAAAGAACTCAGGCTAGGTAAAAGCTGAGCACAAGTCCTAAATCTCCTAGTGGTCCAGGATATCCTTTGTTTCTCTAAATAGTAGAGGACCTTAACCCCCATTCATCGGCCCTTTAAAA
This sequence comes from Aethalodelphis obliquidens, assembly GCF_003676395.1. Lineage (NCBI taxonomy): Eukaryota > Metazoa > Chordata > Mammalia > Artiodactyla > Delphinidae > Aethalodelphis > Aethalodelphis obliquidens. The sequence goes on from NW_020838008.1 coordinate 7,959,185, forward strand.
AGCAGATACGTTGGCTCAGGAGTGAGGTCTAAGGAAAAGGAGGGAGGTAACATTCATTTAACAACTACATGTTCTGATGGTAGGTCAGGAAGTTTCATAAATTTCTCACAAAACACTTAGAGAATAGTGACATTATTCACTTTGGAAGATTTAAAAAAATCTGAGGCTCATACATTTAAATAATTTGCATAAAGTCTTACAGACAGAAAATGCCAAAATTAGATTTGGACTCAGGTGAGTTAAATTTAGATTGTGCTCTTTTTCCTTCATCCTAGTGCCACCTTGGCAAAGGGCAGAGAAACTTTACTGATCGCACACAAGTAGAAGGTAAGGAGGTAACAGTTGTATACTTGCTGCTTTCAACACAGTGCATATTAATAAAAGGGAGCAATTATGGGGGAAGTGACAGAAAAAAAGATGAATGAAAAAAGGGGAAAGCTGTAAAGAATCTTACACTTTAATAGTTCTATAAAACTAATATATATAAATATATGAAAACATTATTCTTATTCTTAAGAGATACCAGCTCAGAAATAGCAAAGAAAGACCTCATACTGTCTGTCATAATTTAGGATGAATCAGTGGCATTAATACTGACTTTTCAAAAAAAAAAGGACATTTAATTGATCTTTAGTCTTAAATCTCTGGACAGTGCAAAGAGTTCTGAAATATCAAGCTTTGGAGATATACATTTTTGGTATGGTACCATCACTGAATAATAGTAGTAGAAATGGAATAAATGGCATTTATAATTTCTTATTTTATTACTAAGATGTAAAATAGGTATAACTCTGCTCAAATACATGTCAATTAGTTACACAGGAAATAAAGGGAGATATCTCTGTGGCTACTTATTTACATGGTGTGAAAACATTGTCTAAAGACAAGGATAAAGATTTTGAGAAATATCTCGTTTCATTTCACAACTTTGGAACAGATAATTACACCACAGATCTGGGTTAAATAGACCTATACACCAAGGTTCTTGCTTAATTACTAGACATGTGTCTCTCAGAAAAGCTTTATATCTGCCAACTTACCACCTTGATAGCATGTTAAGTAAAGCAAGAACTTCACATAACTCATTTAGGCTCATTTTTCTCTTGATATTTTCTTTGGATTTTTCTTTGTTGGTCTATTTTTTAACCCTTCTGAATCTACTTTATCCTTTTCTATATAGTTGATGGATTTTTAGATTTCTCTTTTCAAGCATTCCATTCTTAACTAAGATTTCTTCCAGAAAGCACTTGGTTGGAATTCTCTTTCATTCTTAGTTTCTATAATGTAAAATGGGATAAAATATTTCCTCCTTAAGGTAAATATTTAATTGAAAAACAATGATGCCTCTGGCACATAGTAAGTACCCAAATGGCTCACCAGTATGAGATTCTAGAAGGAAGAGATCATATTTTATTTATCTTTTAGCTCAGTGTCTGTCCTGTAGAACTTGCTAACTGAATGTTTGTTGAATGGATAGGGACACAAAGATTGAAAAATTAAAACAAACAAAACATAAACTAATGTCTTTCCCTCCTGGACTTTATAGAAAATAAGGTGGGAAAGATATATGCAATAAAATAACTTCAATACAGAGACATAAACAACATAATTGAAGTATGTGTTGAAGTGCTATAAAATCCCAGACATATAAAGGATTATAACAAATCACATTTGCAATATTGCTTTACTTGGAATCTCCCATGCAGCAACACATGCGGAATGGTGAGAGGGACCTTCAGGGATCTGTATATGCTCATGAAGCCTTGATATTCTTACAAGGACAAGCTCTCAGTAGGGTGTGGTTCTGTGTGTATCTGTGGAGAGCGGAGGGGGTGTGGGAAATTCCACCCAGGCTCTCCTCCGGCCATTGTGCTCGCCATACTTCCCCATGATCCCTCAAATTAACTGCACTGAGAAGGCCATGTGCATCAATCATATTCTTCCAAAAATGAAATTAGTTAAGTTGGTAAGGAAGCAGAGATAAGGAAGAATTAATTGCTCTCTTTGGATGGTCTTTCTCTAACCACAGGCAGACAAGTCTGCTAAAAGTGGAAGAATCTCTATTCTTTATAAACATCCTCCATGAATTTCTCAATTCTCTTTTTAGAGGAGACACAAGGGATCTTCCTTAAACTATGGAATAACACATCCCCTTCCTTAGGGCTACAGTGTAATATCTTTCAGTGTCAGGGGAAGAAGGAACTTGAATAATCTTCTCCTCTTGTGCTTTTTTATATTATACATTTCCCTTTCTGGAATAATTGTCATGAGGTGGTAAAACTTGGGACTTGGTAAAACATTGGCTCTAAGTGCTTGGCTTCTAAGTGCTTAAGTTCTGGGAAATACCAAAAGAAGGACATGGCCCAGGGAAAACAGATAAAGGGTATGAAAAGGTTAAATATGGCTGCTGGCTTTGAATAAGGAAGGTTAGAAGAGATAGAGATTCAGGATTGTAACCCTATTAGGAAATGGAATGTAAATTTTGCTGCTCTATCTCTTGCATTTTAGTTTCAGAGATCACAATGTTGATACTGGAGTTGATGGGGAAATGATTTGGCTGAGTAAGAGAAGCTAACAGCTTAGTTTCTTCTTTTTTTTATAAATTTATTTATTTATTTATTTTTGGCTTCATTGGGTCTTCATTGCCATGTGCGGGCTTTCTCTAGTTGCAGCGAGCGGGGGCTACTCTTCTTCACAGTGCACGGGCTTCTCATTGCGGTGACTTCTCTTGTTGCGGAGCATGGGCTCTAGGCACGCAGGCTTCAGTAGTTGTAGCACGCAGGCTCAGCAGCTGTGGCACATGGGCTTAGTTGCTCCACGTTATGTGGGATCTTCCCGGACCAGGGCTTGAACCCGTGTCCCCTGCATTGGCAGGCGGATTCTTAACCATTGTGCCACCAGGGAAGCCCTAACAGCTTACCCTTACCACTACTTTTAGACCCATCTCCACAAAGTTCTAAGGTGGCATGAAATAACTGACTGTCAGAACTTTGGAGTCTCTGTGCTCTTAGACCCCACTTTCCAAGATAGAGAATGTACACTCAGCCCCTCTAAAGGTGCTGAGTGTTTATCACTGAAAACAGAAACGAGTGGTGTTAGCCACAATGATGAGAGAGAGGCAGGGACAGATAGAAGACCTCCATGAGCCAATTTTCTACCTTGATAATCCCCACTGCCTTTTCTAATACAGTATTTACTACTTGGTGATGGAGGGGGCTATTGGGGTGGTGGAAATATTCTAAAATAATTCCTTATTGTGATCCATGGATTTTTCTTTCTGCTTATACTATATTCATTTCCCATAGCATTGGTCAAATAAGGCATCAGAGGAACAGAAGAAAATAGAGGGAAAAATATTAAGTATTCACTTTGTACATGTGACAATACATGTATTATCTTCTTTTAATCTTCACAGCAAACATGCAAGATTTATGTAATCATTCCCATTTTACAAAACAGAAAACTGAGACTCAGAGATAAGTAACTTAATTTAGCTGACTCAGTCAGAATTCAAAACCTGGATTCTGACTTCAAAGGTTGTGAATGTATTTTACCACTCTCTGAGATACTCAAAATACTTAAGCATTTTAGAAAGACAGATGGTCAAGTTTCAAGGTCTATAAAGTGTAATCTGATATACAGAGTTTTACCTTACTTATTCTGATTTACATTACTACTTTCTTTTACAAGTCCTCCTAGTTTCATTTCCAATTTGATGACTCTCTTAGGCCCGAACAGTCTAAACTTGGGGATTACTATCCTTTCTTGTATTCAGTAGGCACTCTCATTTTAAATCCCTATGTTCCATATCACAGCTGTTTTGCTAAGTTCCTCAGTGAAGTAATCACAAATGGAAACTCTTAATCCTGTTCATTAGCCCTTTGCTATTTCTGCTCCTAAAATGTCTACTCTTTTCTGTCTTCACAAGATTCACTAAAATCCCAGAGTCAAAGCATGGCTATTTCTCTTCTTCGATTATCAACTAAGATTGTAATTTATGTCATAAATAGAAAATGGTATCAGATTTAAAAAATTTTATTAGATTGTAGCCCTAAGCCCTTTTTCAGGAAAACTCAGCTTTCACAGTGTGACCCCTGTGCATGTGTATTCCACCAAGTTCAAAGTCTAGAAGGGCCTTGCTTCTTGTTGGGAAAGAACAGAGTCTGACTAAGAAGATTCCCATGCCAAGTATGTGTCCTACATTGTCCCTTGCCTTTCTTAACTGAACTATTTAGTGACAGCTCTCGGTCTATGTCTCACTCCTGCTCTAACTCTGAAGGTAATGCCAACTCTACAAAAGAGGGTCCATGTTCAACTCATCTGGAAATATCATAGGACGATGGGATACTGAATTAATGGTACTTGATACTGATTTTAATGCACCCAGATACTTAACACTCTAAGCATAAACACCAAGTGTGATTGTGTTTTATATGACTGGCATTTTCTCTCCATAAATGATGATTATTGTAACAAGCTGTTGCCCTATGGGTATTTTTCTTTTGTAACGTATGTTGATTAACAGCAGAGGGCGTAAGAAATTATGCATAAATGAATGTAGATGAAATAAAATGTGAGCAAATTGTAAAGGAGAGTCCACACATGGTTCTCTCTATTCCTATTACAGTTTCTAGCTAAATAAATGATGATAATTTGACCCAATTTGTTCTCCTCATACTAAATAGTATTTTCCACTGCATTTTGAAAGAGTGAGAAGAAGGTCTGGGAACCAGGGTTCATGTGGAATTGCCATGGAAACGGCAGTCACACTCAGCCAATGAAAAGCTTCCAACATGCTCCTGCAACTTCACTCTACTTCCAAATTTAGTGATTTAAAACACCTGTTCTCTAACACATGATTACTGTGATTTAATGGAGGTTTATTAGAGCTGAAAATAGGACGGATTTTTTTATTCAAGGTGTTGAATATTGGTGTGCATTATCAATTTCTGAAAAGGGTAAAATTCTCTCCAACTGATATTTCCATATCTATGAAATTCTTATTCTCCTGTATTTGGTGATTTTAAAAGGCAGAATGAGGTGAAGTAAGCATCCTTGATGTTATCTTGTTGATATACAAATAAATAAGGCTACAGTCAATACTAAATTCCATAAAAAAGATATATTTAGACTGAATCCCAAGTACATCTAGTGCATTAGATATCCACAGTGCTGACATTCATACAGAGATGAACCCTTCTAATGTCTGCTGTGACTTTATTCATTTCTTACCTCTGATCTCTACCTCTGTCTCTGTGGTTCGTGCTCCAGGATGCATGTGTATGTTTTCTCAGGTGTTTCGTATATATTTAAAATCAGAACTTATAGCATGTATTTTCTCTTGTGAAATGCAAAGATCAGTTTTATTTTGATTGTTTTGATGCTAGTATAAATGCTAAGGTTTGCAAAGGCCAGCTAATTGTTTGCAACTATTTGCCTTACTTTGTATAACTGAACAATATATATATATATAATATATATATACACTTTGTTTATAATAATATAATATATATACACTTTGTTTTTTCAAAATATTTTTAATGCAAAAATAAACCATTCCATGTGACAGAAGGGGTTCCAGGATATAAATACATGGGAACATTCTGAAATTAATAATTTTTAATAAAGCTATAAGATATTGGAAATATGCCCAGAAACAATGCATAAAAATGTATGTGATATTTATAGATATTAAGACTGTTTTATTTTAATATTATCAAGGAGCACTGTAATTATTGTGATTCCTCCAAAATATAGGGGAAAAAAGCAAAGTAAATTACAAAATTTTTAAAAATTACAGAAATTTGGAAAGTATAGTCTATGTATTAAGAATGCAGTAAGAATCATTGTACTTAAAATAGGACCACTGACACTGAAAGATGATTGCTGTTTATGTATATATCAATGATCTACTTAGCCATATAAAATAGGATTGTCTGTTGACAATGCCTCATAGACAAATTATTGTGTATAACTAGTTCACATTTATCTTCAGCAAAGGCTGAAAATCCAAATGTTCATGAAAAATAAATGTTAAAAAATTGAAATGCATTTATACTGTCTATAGATGTGAGACCAAAGCATTTAGTCTATTTAGATTTTCTGGAGGCAAAATAATGACTTTTCACAAATAAGAATGTTATCTAAAACACTATTTCTCTATTTTTGTGTGCCATATGAAGACATACAGTAAAAACTTCCAGGCCTTCACAAACACTTTCATTGAATCCCTCTTGACAATCTAATTCTGGACTGGAAGAAGCATGCATGACTTTTTTTTTTTTTTTTTTTTTTTGCGGTACGCGGGCCTCTCACTGTTGTGGCCTCTCCCATTGTGGAGCACAGGCTCCGGACGCGCAGGCCCAGCGGCCATGGCTCACGGGCCCAGCCGCTCCGTGGCATGTGGGATATTCCCGGACCGGGGCACGAACCCATGTCCCCTGCATCGGCGGACGGACTCTCAACCACTGCACCACCAGGGAAGCCCCGGTTTTATATCTTTTGACAATCATATTTTAAAGCAGTTATTATACTAGTGGTTGCAATGTGGTGATTTAAAAATTATTATTATTATTCCAAGGAAGCCCCATGATTTTTTTATCATGACTATTTTCTTCCTAAATAAAATAGGCTATTTACATCCTCAAGATTGCTATTCTTGATCAACCCTTTTAATATATCCATTCATGGTCTCTATTCTGGAAGACCACTGTTATTTCCATAATCTACTGTTAAGAATGTATCTTTTTTTTCTACTTCATTTTTTTAAATTGAAGTATAGTTGATTTACAATGTTGTATTAATTTCTGCTGTACAGCAAAGTGATTCATATATATATATATATATATATATATTCTTTTTTAAAAAAATTCTTTTCCATTATGGTTTCTCACAGGATACTGAATATAGTCCTCTGTGCTATACAGTAGGACCTTGTTGTTAGTCCATTCTATATATAATAGCTTACATCTGTGAACCCCAACTTCCCACTCCATCCCTCTCCCAACCCCCTCCCCCTTGGCAACCACAGGTCTGTTCTCTATGTTCATGAGATTGTTGCTGTTTTCACAGGTACATTCAGAAATAAAAGAAAGGGAATGTATAAAAACAATACCTTTTAAAATCACACCCCCCAAAATAATATACTTAGGAATAAACCTGACCAAGGACATGAAAGAACTATAAAACATTAATAAAGGAAATTAAAGAGGATTCAAAGGAATGGAAAGATATCTCATGCTCTTGGATTAGAAGAATTAATATTTTTAAAATTGCAATACTACCCAAAGCAATCTATAGATTTAATGTGGTCCCTAACAAATTACCCATGACATTTTTCACAGAACTAGAACAAATAATCCTAAAATTTATATAGAACAATAAAAGACCCAGAATTGCCAAAGCAATCCCGTGGAAAAAGAACAAAGCAGGAGGCATAACCCTCCCAGACTTCAGACAGTACTGCAAAGCTACAGTAATAAAAACAGCATAGTACTGGCATAAAAACAGACATATGGATCGATGGAACAGAATAGAGATCCCAGAAATAAACCCACACACCTACGGTCAATTACTCTTTGACAAAGGAGGAAAGATTATACAATGGGAAAAAGACAGTCTCTTCAGTAAGCTGTTGGGAAAGCTGGACAGCCACATGTAAATCAATGAACCTAGAACACACCCTCACACCATACACAAAAATAAACTCAACATGCCTTAAAGACTTAAACATAAGACATGACACCATAAAACTCCTAGAAGAGATTGTAGGCAGAACATTCTCTGACATAAATCATACCAATGTTCTCTTAGGTCAGTCTCTCAAGGCAATAGAAATAAAAACAAAAATAAACAGATGGGACCTAATCAAATGTACAAGCTTTTGCACAGCAAAGGAAACCATAAACAAAATGAAAAGACAACCTACAGAATGGGAGGAAATTTTTGCAAATGATGTGACCGACAAGGGGTTAATTTCCAAAGCATACAAACAGCTCATACAACTCAAGAAACAGAAAAACAAACAACCAAATCGAAAAATGGGAAGAATCCCTAAATACACATTTCTCCAAAGAAGACATACAGATGGCCAACAGGCACATGAAAATGCTCAACATCGCTTATCTTAGAGAAATGCAAATCAAAACTACAATGAGGTACCACCTCACACTGGTCAGAATGGCCATCATTAAAAAGTCTACAGGTAACAAATGCTGGAGAGGATTTGGAGAAAAGAGAACACTCCTACACTGTTAGTGGAATGTAAGTTGGTATAGCCACTATGGAAAACAGTATGGAGGTTCTTCAGAAAACTAAAAATAGAATCACATGATCCAGCAATCCCATTCCTGGGCATATACCCAGACAAAACTGTAATTAAAAAAGATACATGCACCCCTATGTTCATAACAGCACTATTCACAATAGCCAAGACATGGAAACAACCTAAATATCCATCAACAGATGAATGGATAAAGAAGATGTGAAACATATATACAATGGAATACTACTCAGCCATAAAAAAGAACGAAATAATGCCATCTGCAGCAACACGGATGCAACTAGAGATTATCACACTAAGTGAAGTAAGTCAGAAAGAGAAAGACAAGTACCATATGATATCATTTATATGTGGAATCTAAAATATGAAACAAATGAACCTACCTAAGAATGTATCTTTTTAAAACTCTGCCAGGCATCCAACTGGCTAGTCATCCATTCATTCATTCATCTCTCCATACTTCTAACAAATACGTTTTTAATGGATACTATATGCCAATGCAATGTGCTTATTAGCCCTATGAATATAACAATGGAGAAGAAAAAAGCCTACAGGTGGCTCAAGAGAAATTACTTTCAATGTAATTCTAATAAAGATTAGTTAGAAAGCTTTGAGCATTTTTCTGTGAGAGACTATATTTATTTTGGGGTGTGATCGTGTCATTGTGCAGGTATTTCTAATTATCAAAGAATTAACAATTGATAAGGATTGCTAAAAGGATATGTCTTTGTGCACTGAAGACCTATATCAGGAAGAATCATGCATTGCACATCTTCATATTTATGTTCATATACTCAATAATTCTTTGGTCCTGATGCTCTATGATGAGAAAAGAGAGGATTGGTTCACTGATGACTGTAGGTTACCCAACAATAGAATATCTACTTTCCTTTGATGTTCCCATAACTACATTATAATCCTTTTAAAATTTTTATTTTACTAGCAAATGCTCTGGATATTACTGAGAAAAGTATACTTTGATATCTATTGATTTGATGTATATATTGCTATGGGTAGGGGTAAGCAAATCTGATGGTTACACTGGGATTACAGGAGGCAATAATGTGGCATAATGGGCACAGACAGACCATACTTGTAATGGGCAGCCTGTTAACTTGTCTTTCTCATCCTTCACTCCTCACCTTTCTTTCTTTGGATAGTGAGAATTCCTTCTGGGATTCTATAGTTTTTCACCAGTATCCAGTATATTTAAATTTAAAAAATTCTTTTTGGTTTACATGAGTACCACAGTTGGGAAAGAGAGGCAGGAAAATTAGTCATTGTCAGTCATCACCACTGAAAAGTCCTGCAAACATACACATACGAAGGAGATTTTTAAATAGCATGCGACACAAAACCAAGTGACCTTGTGTTACGAGGTTTGCTTCAACTTACTCTGCTGTTTGTAAAATTTTGACCTATCTCAAGAACCTCATTTGATTTTCTCAATCCATTTTTCTTGCCACTAAGATCATCTTAAAAGCATCAACTAGGTAGACTGGTCCTTGAGAAATGGGATTCTGATAACCCTTTCTGTATATTAGCTCTAAGGTCAGGTCATTTAAATTTCAGTTTTGGGGCATTTGGCATATAAAGAGAGAGGGAGAGAGAGATAAAAAGAAGAAATGTATTTTGAGAGGAATTCCACAGCCATATGATGAAAACTGAACATTAGTCTATATTCTATTGCCTACAGCACCAGGCACTAGCATTTATAGTTTTTAATATTATACATAGTAAGAAATACATTTCACAACATAATCCAATATACACATCTATATGTATGTGCCTGTGTACACACCCACACATATATATAATCAGTAACATCCCAAAACAATGCTTACTCTTACTATGATAAACTCTGTATTTTGATATTTTCTATTCTAAATTGTCATAATTAAAATATACTTACATGAGACTCACCAAACCAATTTAATGACACAATAAAGACCCATAATTTGAAAAACATTGGCCTAAAGTATGACTGCTAATCAGTCTCTCTTAACATAAATTGCAGGTACAAATTGAGTGTTTCTTAACCTTTAGAGCAAGTCTTCACCCTGGGGTACTGTACCATGTGAATATCGCCATGTGAATATTTAGGGAATCAATTTTCAAATCCTCAGCTTTCACAGTGTTCTTTTCTAAATTTGATTTGTCCGATAACTGGCGTAAGAATGGTCCCTCTTCTTCCTTTCAAAACATTCTTTTTCCCATTTTTCAAAAAGACAAAAACCCCTCACATATCATGAATCCATGCATTCCCTTTTAAAAATTCCCTCACCCTCACCTCAACACACATGCATTGAAATATGTTGGTTTAGGGAGGCTCTTTTAGTGGTCCTCAATTTATATTTATTGTAAATTTGGTGATGGGGTTGCTTATTGTCAAAGAATGAATTGCTCTTGAGGGAAGGTTTACAAAAGCAAGACAAAGTTTCAAATCTTAACACAGATTTTTTTTCCCCACACGTATGTTAGAAACACTGATTCCACTGATAAAATCCATTAAAGGCTCTGTCACAGTATCTGTCATCTGATCCTAATTCTCTGAAACAATAATATGGACAGTCATTTAAAAAAATTTTCTATGGGGCTTCCCTAGTGGTGCAGTGGTTGAGAGTCCGCCTGCCGATGCAGGGGACACGGGTCCGTGCCCCGGTCCGGGAAGATCTCACATGCCCCAGAGCAGCTGGGCCCGTGAGCCATGGCCGCTGAGCCTGCGCGTCCGGAGCCTGTGCTCCGCAACGTTAGAGGCCACAACAGTGAGAGGCCTGCGTACCGCAAAAAAAAAAAAAAAATTCTATGATGTAAGATACTATTAAAATAAAATTTTTGTATCTTAAATTACCATTTCATTTACAAAGCATAGTCAATGAATCCAAAGAATATAAATATATTACATATTTTGACACATAAATAATATATATAAAAAGGTAATTTGGGGGAAATGATTTTTTGATGACATATATTGAACTTTGTATATCTTCATTATTTATCAGTTCATGAATATTAATTACTGGTAGAATGAAACAGGGTTTGAATCAATTCTATCCCACTTTCCCATTTTAATAAAAGCAGTAAGTGTATTTGTTTTTGTAAAATAGTAGATAGGAATATTAAAAGGCATACGGAGATAGACTTTTTTTATAATTGCTAACTTGCTCAGTTTTTGGAAACTGAATTACATGACACGGTATGGCATAAAAATTATTTTTAATGACCTTTCACTGAATGACTAGGTTAGAAGATAATTTAAAATGTTTCAAAGCAATGAATTGGAAACCCCCTTAATTGCACAAAAATATGTTAATCATGAAGTTCACTTACTTTCTTAATTTGAGGGGAATATTCTAAAAAGGTTTAAACAGCCTGTTATTATTAGGGAGTCTTTTTAAGCATGAATTGTCCAGAAAGGGTTGGAAAATATTAATTAATTTAAATACATTTTCCCCATAAACCAGAGAGCTAGCTCTGTCATGTATCTTCTTATAAGGGCACTTATCTCATTATGAAGGCTCCACTCTGATGATCTCATCTAAACCTAATCACTTCCCAAAAGGCCCCATCGCCAAACACCATCATACTGAGGGCTAGGGCTTCAACATATGAATTCTGGGGGGACAAAATGCAGTTCATAGCACCTAGTAACTATGTTATGCTTTTAGGATGATTTGTTTATATTTTGTTAAGTGTTCCTAGTTGCCATGCTTTATAGAGCATGAAGGTTGGTCCAAATAACCAAACTTAATAATACTACAGAAGGAAGACTCCTCTCGAAGGAGTTTACTCGAATTCTGTGCAAGTTCATATAGATCATTATTCTTTTCATGCTCCTCAAGTGTAAGGATTTATTGTATATTACTTGTATATCCGTCAAGATGTCTATAGGTATATATCTTTTAAGGTAATGTATCCAATATTCATATGGAAAATATGGGTAAGTAAAAGTGAAATAAAAACATTTGCAATCACATCACCAAGTGATGAGTTATTAATATACTATAATTGATTATGATAGCATTTTCTGCACACATGTATATACATTCTTCCTTTCAAGTAGAGTTTTTTTACTCATGGATCCTTTTTAACTTAAAATATTAGGACTTTTTTGTGTCATTAATATTATCCTTTGGTCTATATTGGAATAACTACATAATATGTCATTCCATGAATGCACCATTAATCAATCTCAGTTGTTAGATATTTAGACATTCAGAGCTTTTTAAAAAGTGTTCATGACAATTGTGTGTGTGTGTGTGTGTACACTGGTTTCTAATTGCTTCATATTTATTTCTCCATTTAAATAGAACTTTTCCTTTTTGAATTCCACTGAGAAGTAAATTTAATAATACATTGCTAGTAGGGTCTTGATTGTTTTATTTACCCACATGTTATTATTGTAACTTTCAAAAACGATAGGAGTTAGTTTTTGATTGAGTATAATGAAAGAAGGTACACCATGGTATCTTCACATTCTTAAATAAATTGGGTCTTACTAAGCTGTAGTCGTTTGCAATTTTTTTGCATATGTTTTTAAGTACCAAAAAAGACAGAATGAGTTTCTTTCTTCCCATTGTCAAATGAATATATTACACAGCCTCTTCAAAATTAAGTAGAGGTTTGATCATTCACATAATATGTCCACTCTGATCATTTTCAAACAAGAAAGCATTTTTCAGCTCAGTGAATATGATTATAAGAAATGTGTAGTCTTATGAGAAAGGCTTATTTAAAGTTCCTTTGACTATAAAAAGATACCATGATCACCACCACCACCATGTTTCAAATCAATAAGTCCAGAGATGCAAATAGAAGAGTTATTAAAAATTAATCTCTACATTAAAATGCCTGTATGACTAATAGCAAGTAAAAAATATATATGGTGTCATAAATCTTTGCACTGGCACTAAACCCCTCTTCTCATAAAAACATTGTGATGTGCATGCACTGGTTATGCCTTGGAATTTATGAACAACAAATAGCAACATGACAGGAAAAAATATCATACTCTGAAAGAAAAATGGAGAAAGCAGAAGGAATTTAAATAGCAGATTGGCTCAAGGAGGAAATGGACTTAAGACAGACCTCTGATGCTCAGAGACATTTTACTTTTCTTGAGTGGTACACCAGAAAGAGTACACATAGGCTAAGCAATTTAACTAATAAATACGTCTCATAGAAAGACATTATTGTGTACTTTTTCTTTCTCTTTCTTCAATACTTTTGTATTCACAGGGGATGTTAGAAGAAACATTTGATTAATTTAAAACTAAAGCATGAATATTGCTAAAGAGAAAAAAAAACACATAGTGAGGCTTTGAGTGTCATATTCTCATGTAACTTTTTGTAGATATGATTTGCTATACATTCTCTATAAAAAACCTTTTACACCTTTTTAGGATATGTAACTGTTTAATGCATAGGGCAGAAGAGGGTGAAATGATCAAAGAGACGGGATTCAGGGTAACTGTAATAATTTGAATTTACAAGAATCAGAATTATTCAATGGATCAGTTAAGGTATTTTTATCTCAACTGCAAGTGACTCAAATCCGACTAAAATCCAGCTTCAATTTTTCCAAGCCAATAAGAGGAGATACAAGAAAAGAATTTAGAAGTTTTTCCCTGTTATAGAGTGAATGTTTGTATCTCCCAATTGAACAAAATTTAAATGTTGAAGCCCTACCTACAGATGTGACAATATATTTAAAGTTAGGGCCTTGACCAAAGTAATTAAGGTTAAATAAGGTCATAAAGGTAGGGCCCAGATCTGATTTGATTAGTTTCCTTAAAAGAAGAGAGTCCAGAGAGCTTGATGTCTTTCTCTCTTTGCACATGCAAAGGAGGTCATGTGAATACACAGCCTCAAAGGCAGCTGTCTGGAAACCCGGAAGAGACTCTCACCAGAAACTGAATTGACTGGCACCTTGATATTGGACTTCCTGGCCTTTGGAACTGGGAGAAATAAATGTCTGTTATTTAAACTACCCAGTCTGTGGTATTCTGCTATGGCAACGTGAGCAGACTACGACATTCTCTGCCTGTCTTACAACCAGAGTGCCATCAATATCACCTCCTAACAGTCATTGATCTTCCCAGTGGCTTTTTATTTTTTGTGTCCCTTTCTCAAATTCATGCTTCATGCTTGCATTTATAGCTTCTCTAGTTTCTACTTCCAGGAAGGGAGCCAGACGCCTAAGCTAGCTCTCCATCTTGTCAGTGCCTTTTGCTTTTTCCACATGCATAATGGGGAAGATCATATGGCCCTAATAAATTATTGAGTGTAGTGATTAAATATGCTTCCGTTCCTGTCAGAAGCAAACATTTCAGCAACCTATGGACTTCGGGGTGCTGTTAAAAACTCTGGCCAGCATGAATTCTGTACTCGTTATTATAGTGATTAGGATGGTAGTTGGTTTCTGTTTATCTTCCTCAGAAAGACCATCTTATTTAAGAACCATCTATGAAAAACACTCAAAAATATAAATTACTCTTCAAGTGTTATGCGTACAAAGGGACCATATGACTTTCATAACATAACTGCTACACATATAATTGTGAAATTAAAAGTTATAATTTTCAATAGTAAACTCCATATATCTCATTTGGGGATCAGAGTCAACCATAATACTTTACCATTTATGTGGGAAATATGTTACTCCTCTAGAGTTCTCATTCATAATGTCTTGCATAATGGACACTTGGTGGGGAGTATTCTGTTTTCATTTTTCAGGTCACATTCTCATTTCTGTGTATCCTTAAGCATATATCAATGCACTCTGAATACTTTGGATTGTAAATATGAGTCCTTCTCTGGAGTTATGTGATGTGAATATTTAAGTCAATATAATTGAGAATAGAGATTTGTGTTATTTGGATACAAAAAAGGTATTATGTTTGGGCCAGAATTTTGGGTGATGCCAATAATCATAATTCTTCGTGATTGATTGACATTCATTTATTCATTAAGAAAGAAATTAAATAGTTACTGTGTATCACATACTTTTCTAGCCAGTTTGTTGAATATGAAAATGCATAAGATATGAAATCTCACTTTCCACAGATTAAGAGCAAGGGGAATTTATGTAATGGAGGTAGGACATACCAAAAATATGTAATGTAATTATTATTTGGAAATGAAAATATTGAAGAGATTGAAATCAGCTTCAGAGATCAACTGGGATACAAAAATGTATGTAAGTTTTCTAGGCAGAGAAGTATGGTAAGAAATTCTTAGCAGAAGAATTGGTAACTGTAACAAAGAATGTTATATGTTAATGAAAGAGAGAGGGAAGAGGAGAAAGGGAGAGAGGGAGAGGAAGGAAGGAAGGGAGGAAAGAGGGAGGGAGGGAGGAAAATATGGAGTATTTGGGAACACTGGGAAATTCCATGTGCAGAGATTATATTGCAGGTATTATGATGTAAAGATTGATCTGAATGTAAGAGAAGCTCCTGACAAGGTGGCATTATGGTTCGGGTTTAGAAAGAATGAAACTAATTAACTAAATCCTAAGGAGACCTTGAAAAGGAAAAGCCAAAATGCAAAGCCATGTTCCTCAAATCATGGGATGCTCCTGAGTGAAGTGATAAGTTGAAAGGTAAAGTTTGTAGGACTTTCTTGAGAAGGTGAGACAGGAACCTCGGGGTTTTCTTGGGCTGTGAGTGCACTGTAATGGCTTAAAGGCACACAATGAGAGACAACACTTCTGGACTCTTCATTCTACACCCAGTCTTGGGGGAAGGCAGAGCTGGACTGTGGTTCTGGTAAAACCCAATCTAGACATCGTGAAGGACAAGGCAGGGGTACAATTTAAGTAGAAGGCTGAGAAAAATATATTGAACATTGGTCAATTTATAGAGCTACATCCACTACATCCTCTCTGTTTGAAGAATATGTTTCTAAAAGAATCTGCTTACCATTTTGTATGTGGAAATATTGTGTGTACATTTAACCTCTGAAATACATTAACACTAAATTTACCTTAAATATTCTTAAATACAATAGGACAATCAAAGAAAAATGATGACAAATAAATGATAGGTTTGTTTATTATAGGTAAGTTGAACACATGCATTTAAAACGTTTAAAACGTTAACTAAGTACCAGTCTTCTCTTTTCTTTTCAGTTTGTTGTTCAATAAAGTTCAGTGAAGATCTACACTTTGAATCTTATTCCTAACTCTGTTTATGTGACCTTGGACAAATCACCTTACCTCACCATAGTTGGCCATTATTTATAAAATGGGAATCATGGTCATAACTACTTTGTAGGGTGGTATAAGGATTACATGTATAGATACATACAAGGGAATTCGAATTTTGCCTAACACACAGTAAATTCTTAAAATATAACTCCTCTAACATCTCTTTCATGTTCAAAATCTTAATAATTGACACTCTTCAGCTCCCTTGGTTTTGCATACCCTAAACTCTTATCCATAAACAAAGTTTTGCTCCACAAGAGCAGGGACACCTGTCAGGAAGCCCATTTCCTAACCGCTCTCTTCGGCTTCCCTACTTACTCGCCTTCTGAGTTGAGAACTGCCAGACTCAAACTTGAGGTAGATGTGATTTTCAGACCTGCAAATTATCTTCCTGTTAGAGGTGACCTTTGCCTTTTTGGGCAAAACCAATTTTCATTCTTGAGCCAGTGGCCAGATATACCCGACAGTCCTATGGACCTTTAACAGACAGGTTTGTTACTGAAAATTCCCAGCCTCCGAGGAGCTCACACTTGTCTCAAATCCTGGGTGACAGAGGTAAAATTGCCCCTTTTGCTACCTGAGCCTCCTTTTGAGAGGGCTTCGCCCCCACATACACCAGGTGAGTTGCTCTGTGTTTGCTCCCACTAGTAGCACGCGGAGGCTCACAGTGGTGTGATAGTTGTCTGTAAGCAGTCTGGAGTTGACATTCTAGCCAAGCAATGCATAAGGCCCCAGGTACCCTTGTTGCTTGCTTCCTAGCCTTTATCATACTAGTCAACTACAAGTTCAGAAACTGCAGTCATTTATGTATTTATTTTTTCTCCTCCTCTGTCCTTTCATCAATGTCTGCATGCTCTCTGATGGCCTTACAGCACTATGTATGTGTAGGGGAAGGGCAGGGGGTGTGTGCTTAAGTTACAACACCCTAACTCCACCTCCACAGACCCAATGTCCTATCTTTCACCCCTGTATGTGTATCATAAATTAAGCTTATTGGTTAATGCTACTCCCCTCCCCCAATAACCGCACCAACCCCACGTACACTCATTAACCTTCCATTTATACATAAGAACACAGCTAGTTAACTAGCTAGCCAGCTAAAGATATCAATCTATATATCTATGTGCCCTTAACATGATTCTACTGTGAGCATTATCTTAATGCTTATTTTTTACATTAAAATACCTGAACTTTCCAGGTGGACAAATAGAGATCTACATTGTCATTTTAATTATTGAGGCATATCGACGCTATGACTATACATTTGTACTTTTGTAAGCAATGTGAAGAAGAGCAGTGGTTTCTTAATATAACCATTTGAATTTAAGAATGAAAAACTGAGAGAAAAGAGGCATATTATAAATCTATGCAACATTATTTTATGGGAAAACAGAATAACTTAAAAAGTTGTACTAATAATCTTAACTAGTATCATCTAATCATATATCATAAAAGATTAAATCACAAAGATTGAGGTACTTAACTACCGATATTGTGTTGGTAATTAATGAAGCCTTACTGAAAATACTTTAGCTCTACTGAGCCTACAATATAAGGAGATTCAGTCTTAAAATACTGACTGGTTTGGGGGCAAACCAACTTTTGTAGGTTGCCTAAAACTGCTTGGAAGTGACAGTCACTTTCTTGTGAAAGAAAAATGCAAACGTTGACACAGTCAACATCATTGTGGATTTACTGCACATTTTGCCTTATGCTAAGCACTATACAATCATTCTTTTGTTTAATCCCCTGTAACCCATAATTAGATATTTTAGATAGTAGAACAAAGATATAGAAAGATTAGGGGGGCTCTATATCGTATACTTATTATGTGATATCTTTAAGAACCTAAGCCAGGTTTACCGATTCCAAAGACTATGTGCTGTCAATGATTCATTTGAGAGGTTGGCTAGAAGGTTGGTTTCTTGAATCTGATAAGCATTTGGAGGTTTCAAACCCACAGAAACCCAAAAGTAAAAACAGAATTTAAAAATTTATAAATTATTGGGTGAAACCAGATGACAGACATAATTTCAATCAAAGTTCCATTAAAGAATACAGAATCATACAGCATAACACAGCAAAATTTGTTTTTGTATGTGTGTGTATATATATATATTTTTTTTCTAATATTTACCTTCTTATTTAACTTTGCCATCCTCAAAAGAATCTTCATGGATAGAATTTCATATTATGCTCTACATTTGGTATGAAGGAGATAGTTGGTGTTTTCATAAATACCCAAAGCCCAGAAGAAGGCTTATTTCTTTCTGAGTGAACAGATACCTGTACCTTCTTAAAGAAGACTAGCAAACTGGGGACTGCAGGGGGCAGGGCCCAGAGCAGCTTGGCAGTTTTGCACAGAGTTTTAAAAAAGCCGATAAGTTCCTTTTGGCCTTTCTAAAAGACAAACACTTTGCAGAAAAGCTGTGCAAAGGGAAACTATCAAAAATCATTCTTGTAGAACAGTGAGGCAGTGAGGCAAGCACTAACTCCCTCATGGTTTTAGAGTCAGTAATAGAAATTAACAGTGCCATATGCAGCCCGATTATGCACTTTAAGATCCCCTCATGGTTTATAGCGTGCATTACAGTATACAGCAGCAATTTTTGCTAAGCTAGTCACAGTTATATTCGTTTCCACAAAATTAAAAGATCCTAAGGACATAAAGAATACCAAGCCAGAGGTGGGGGAGAGGCCATGTGAGCATTAAAGAACCTTTTTCATCTGGGTTTATCTGACATCCTCCAACCCACTGGCATCAATTCTCTCTAGTTCCTTACTGCCATCTTCACCTCCCTCTAGAAATAAATATTTTACTGCTAAACTAAATTATATTATCTGCTCTGCTGGTCTAAGTTAGCAATTTATTCTATATGTTCACCATCTTTGTGTGAAATAAGTCTCCCTGAATTTTCTATTTTCTCTTAAGCACTCTAATTTTTGAAGATAGCCAAAAACTCTGCCTAGCTAGAATAGGCAGAAAGAGGTTAGTAGTTCTGTCAATGACTCACATCATCATCCATGGATAGGAGAAACCTAAGGGATTTTTTCTGAAATTCAGTTTAAAATTAGTAAATTAATTTGTTAATTTAGTTTACAAATTGTGCCAGAAGGTTTTTGGTCATCAGTGTTCATTTATGAGATGGAATAACATGGGTATTTAGGAATTAAAGCAGAAACAGATGTGTTAAAGTGCTACCTGTCTTACATGGGTATGTCATAATACTTGCACTGTGTATTTTGCTCAATATTTCCAGTTTAAAATACAGTGTATATTATATAGCATATCTACATGAAACAATCTGTTTTGCTGAGAGTGGAGGAAAACTAACACTTATTGGATTCCTACCTTAATAAACACTTAGGTAGCTTTACATTTCATTTATTTTAGACCCATAAAAATTCTCTGTGGTGAAATTATCAACCTTCATTTTCCAAATGAAGAAAATGGAGACCCAAGAGATTTAGTTATACCTTGCTATAATATCTGTTGACAAGTTGACCGCCAGCATGGTTTCATTTCCTTTAAGTCAGAGAAATATCACCAGTTATCTCTCTGTATTACAACTCTCCAAGCTTCAAAGTCAGTTAAAGGGGATTACCTACTTTGATGAAGATGGTTCTTTGGGCATGGATATATAAATGCAGGTATGTGCTACCCTCTAAAACTTTCTGTGGCTAGCAAGGACTGGCCAAGATTCAGTAGCAACTGTAACTTTGGCTGGAACCTACAGTAATCGAATAATCTTAAAGCTATGGACCAATGAAACAGAGTTTTCTCCTATACTTTCAAAGGAAGTACCAAAATTATGTTATAGAATTTGCAAATGCAAAGAGTGAAGTAGCTGGAGATATAATATTACAGGTACCTCAGAGATTCAGAATAGCAACAGCCTTTATTGCTTTTAGACAGGCTCCCTAACAACCATGCTATTACTTTCTACCTTTTTACTCAACTTTTTCATTTAAGCAAGGCTATAACAGCTGTTGACATCATCAGCTCTCTTTATTGTCAATTTTTTCTGTTATTTTAATGACCAATATCTGCCCAATTATTTCATTATATTAAGCAGCTGATCTGACTTGGATGATCGAATGGCCAAATATTACTTTTGTTTTAAATGAATTACTCTTGCTTTATAGCCAGAGCCTGAACATAGCATGAACTAGTTACCACTGAAGGGTTCAAGTCAACACCAGATATAAGATCAGTAAATGTAACACAGCAAAGCAAAGAGTGAATTTTATCTCTTATATATTTTCTAACTTTGTTCTGATCATTTCATCCACGTCAGTTGTCCTGCTACCCAGCTTGTATAGAGTTTGTTTGATATGCCAGGCATTGTGGTAATTTTCACACGATATTTCATTTAAACTAACACATTCATGAGTTAGGTGCTATTATTATCCCCATTTTTCTTGCAGAAACAAATTATCAGAAAAGTTATATACCACATCCAAGGTTACATACGAAGTTGTAGAACAGGAATTCAAACCTAGGTTTTTCTGACAGCAGAGCCTATGCTTGAAATTAGCGCTTCTCTAACTTAAATATGCCCACAAGTTACTAAGGGATCTTACTGATTTTATGACTTGGTAGGTCTAGAATATGGCATGAATTCTCTGTTTCTATCAACCTCTCAAGTGATATCCATGCTGCTAGTTCTCAGACTACATTTGAATAGCAAAGCTCTAAATCTCCATACCACCTCCCCATTTCTTTAGCATCTACAGAGGGAAACAGCAAATGATTTTACTAGGAGAGAGTGAGATAAATAAGAATTCTCTTCCTTATGTTCTTTCCTGAACTCCTTTCTTCCAATAAGCACGCCCCACCGCCACACCCAACCACCACCTTCATGTGTCTTCCTTTAATCACTCAGGGACCAAATAGGCCTGGGCTGCATGTTCTTGTTTTTTAAGTTTTGTTTTTTGTTTGTTTGTGGTTTGTTTGGCTGATAGCCTCCACTGCTTTCCCCCAGCAAAGATTTATTCTTTCAGGTCTTTACGTATACTTAAAAAAACAGCTGATTAGTTTGTACTTCAGCTTCATCAAAACACCTTTTGCTTTACTTCAGAAAACTGATTTCCTTTAGCAACGAGGAAAAACTATCTAAATATGAATCTATTCATCTTAATTACAAATAAAGAGAGGTGGAACTAAAAGTTATGTTAACATTTTTAAAAGGAGGCTTACAACTGAGTCTCATGAGATTTGTCCTTTTTGGGGTTGTAGGAAATGAGGTTAATCCAATCATTCTTAAATTATAGGAAATGGGCCACCACCTGGGCTGATCCAGATCAGACTTTATCCACAAAAACACATTTCCCTAAAACCCAATCAGAAAAGAAGTAATAGAGGGAGAGTTTAAGCCACACTTTTAAGTTCTTAACTGGAGGATATTAGCTAATCTTTTTGACTTCAATGAGACAGCTGCTTACCCAACTTCCTTGTTATTCTTTGTAGATTTCAACACCTCTCTAATTTTTATGTGGTCCCTAAAACCTCACTGGACCTTTTTTTTTTAATACAGATAGATTTTAATAGAATACATTAAATCATATTCTTTCTTCTTTCCCTGTTAGTTGCTTGATAAGTTTTTTCCTATTTTGTTTTCTCTCGTGATGAATCCTGCATACATCATGCTTCTTATAAGCATTCTTTAAATCACTTTGTCCTCTCTCACAGTTGGCATTTTTAAAAGTCTGATGATTTTCTGTTGTTTCCTTTAGAACTTGGCCTCATGAGCATTTTAAATCTAATGATGTTATGATCACTCGATCTTAGATGCTCCCAATGTGAAGCTTATTTAACATACTTGGCATTCTTTCAGGGAGTAAGTCCAGAATTCACTGGAGTCATGATGGCTGCTCAACAGACTATAGAGAAAAGCAATCCTGCTATATAGGCCCTGAGGAAACATGGAGTCTCTTCTTTCCCCAGTGCTGCCAAAGCTAGTTTCTCTAGTAATATACCAGCAATGGAAATTCTCATGCAGGACCTATTTTTAGCATGAATCTTGCAATATAACCCAGTTTCTTGTTCTAAAGTCTTGGGTGAAAATCAGATGAGGAAGCAAGTCTTTTGCGTCTGTTTCCTTATAACCATCTGTTGTTCTGGCTAGCTTAGTACCTTTGATTCTCCTCATTCCTTTTTACTTTTCAAAATCAACAGTTCTGGACTTGAAGCTGCTTTTGATGCCCCTTGAACTGTTACATGACCAATGGGCTGAGTTTTCAAAAGCGGATGTAGGGGAAATATGCATGCAGTAAGTATACTGACTCCATTTTATTTTTATCCACAAATTCTGCTGAACACATGGTCGCAGTAAAAATCCAGTCCATACACTTGTATATGCAATTGCTTTAAAGTAACAAACTTTATAATAGAGGAAAATAATGTTCAAAATTTAGCAGGCATAAAAAAATACATAAAATTTTCCTCAAATCTTTCCATCCAGGAAAGACGATAGAAAATCTCTAACTTTCTGCTCTATTAATAACATATTATGTTTTTATATTATGTATATTATTATAGTATAATAATACATTATTGTATAATCCTTGTCCCTTTAAAAATGGCTTTATTCTTGTTCTGCCAACCAAACAGTTAATTTGGACTCTCAATTGCAATTTTGTTTTGTAATATTATGGAATCATCTTGATCTGATAACATTTATAACCAAGAGAGCAGAGTTCTGGGAATTGGAAATTAAGTCTGTTTGGATATAGGAAATCAAGAGAGTTCCATCGTTTTCCTTTAATAGATGTTAGTTCAGTTTCACTCAAGAGAGAATAAAAGAATAAATATTTAAGCAAATGTTCTAAACAAACGTTTCAAAAATATACAGATTATTTAAGGCATGGCTGCTGAATTAGATCTCATTGAGACCTAATGATGGTTCATATATGCCAAGACACATTCTAAGAACTTCCTGTCATATAGATTAGGTATTATGTTTAAGTTCAGTTAGTATTAGCTGTTATAATAAAGATATTTCAAAATTTTACTAGCTTGACACAACAGGCTAATTTCTCATATTATCAAAACAATGTGTACTTTCACATCTAGACAAGTTGGGGCAAAGGAGATCAGATTTCATACTACTCTCTTAAATAAATAAAAACAATATATAAACAATGGTTGTTCAGACACTGAATATCAAGTAGTGAAGGGCACTGATCTCTGAGAGGGGGGGAAACAAACCTGATGAGCCCAACATTTGCCTCAGCTTATAATCTATAGACAGTTTCCAGGTAATGATGAAATGAGAAAAAGCCCAGAACTTGCTGGGCCTCCTAAATTAAGAAGACAGAGTTGAGGATTTAGGAAGACCAAAGTGGCTAGAATTCACAGGGCAGTGTACTTGAAAAAAGTACGCAGCTTAGAGTGATGGCCTCAGAAATCTTCAGAGAATTCAACTTAAGCTATCACCTAAATACAGATAAATACATGTATGTGAGACAACTATTTGAAGTTAGAAAAGGAATGACAGAAATGGAACAAAGCAAACAATATACGCAGTTTACACAGGACTGGTTATAGCTCACTTCAACTGACAAAGTAAAGAAACCTCATAATACATGGGCTACTGGGAAGAGTATTTGGAAGTATGCGGTCTCAGTTGTAGGGTCAAAGTAGTCTTTGACCCAAAGTAGTAGACTAGAGGTTGCTCTGGTACCACCTAACAATTTAAAACAAGCCTTTAAAAAATAACATTGTTAACAATTAACTGCATCCCAGAGCAAAGCCCATTAACAGTTACAGTAATAAGAAGATAAACAGATACCAACAAAGTAATCTCATAATATCTAGCATCTAATCAAAGAATACCAGGAATGTATAGAAGCACAAAAATAGAACTGATGAAAGGAGGAATATCAGTCAGTCAAAACCAATGAGGAAATGACACAGATGATAAAATTAGTAGATGAGAATATTAAGATAGTTGTAAAGAAATAAAAAAAATGAATAACAATTAAAATGGGTATAATAAACGTATTCTATGGCAGATATTAAAAAGATAGCAATAAAATCATAATGGAGATAAAAAATTCAATGGATATGATACACAGCGGAAGAAACACTGTGCAAGATTAGTAAAACTGAGGACATAACAATAAATATAATCTAAAATGAAAGAGAGAAGAAAAGACTAAAAAATTGTCAGAGCATTAGGAAATAATAAGATATCTTGATGTACCCTAATATAGCTGTAATTGTCAATCCCAGAGAAGGACAGGCACAGAAAAAAATATTGAAAGAAAAAGTAACTACAATTTCCAAATTTGTTGGAAATAACAAATTTATAGATTGAAGTAGCTCAACCAACCCCAAGTAGAAGAAACATGATGAAGACTATAAAAAGGAATACTGTAAGCAAATTGCTTAAATGCAGAGATAAAATCTTAAAGGAATTCAAAGTAAAACAAACATTTTACACAGAATAACAGAGATAAAGATGACAGCTGACTTCTGTTTGAAACAACAAAAGCTGGAAGGCAGACCAGAAACATCACTAAAGTGCTGAAATTAAAAAAAAATCTGTCAACTCAGAATTGTATTTTCAGGGAAAATATCTTTAAAAAAAAAGGCAAAATATAGATTATTTTAGAAATAAAATAGCTAAAAAAATCACTACCAGCAGAGCAGCAGCATGCCAAGATATGTTAAAGAAGAAAAAAGACACCCGATGGAAATATGGACCTCAACAAAGAAATAAAGTGCCAGAAATTATAAACAGGGAGAGAATGTCAATACATGTGTTTAAAATCTCTTTTTAAGGATAACTAACATTTAAAAGCAAAATAGTAACAATTTTCTAATATATATATATTCTATTCCATACCTTTCTCAAAATCCATTTCTTTCTTTCATTATATCTATCTTAATATATTTGTTGGAGAATAAAACCTTAACTTTTATCACAGGTAATTTCAAAACTGGATCAATAACATGTGTGGCAACAAAATCACACTGGCTGGAAGAGAAGTGAGTGAACAGTTGTAAAGTGCTTATTCCCTATGTGAAATGCTATGATATTACTTGAAAGTCAAATGAGATAAGTTAATTATATATCCTATAAATCATAAAAGAAACTAAAAAAATACAGTATAGCCATTAAACCTGTGAAGGGGACGAAATAAAACCTTAAAAAGTACTCAATACAGAAAGCGGCAGAATAAAAGAAGGAAAAGGGAACAAAGAACAGAGAAGACAAATATAAACCAAATAGAAAAATGACAGATTTGAATGCATCATAGCAATAATCATATGCATCATAGCAATAATCATATAAATAGTTTTAAACACCCCAAACAAAAGGAAAAGATTTTAAGATTGGATAAAAGAGTAAGACCAAACTATAGGGGGCTTACTTTAAATATTAAGACACAAATAGGTTAAAAATTTAAAGGATGAAAGAAAATTTTATGCTAGCTCTGTTCAAAAGAAAGTTTGTACTGGCTATTTTAATTTTAGAGAATATAGGTTTTCAATCAGGAAAAAATAGGATGACCTTCATGATGTTATCAATAAGATGTAATTATCCTTAATGTTTATCTTCCTAACAGAAGAGGTTCTAACTATATGAAATCAAAATTCATGAAAACTAAAGAAATAGACAAATCCATTAACTACAGTCAGTTTCGATATAGGAGATTTCAATACTCCTTTAGCAATAATGGACAGACCTATACAAAGGTAGGAAGGATACAGAAGGTTTAAACAGCATGAATCATTAACTTGACCCACTGACATTTACAGAATACTTATATTATTCAAACATATATGTCTTTCCTTTGTCAGCTGAGAGGCCCTAGAGGCAACAACACCCCCGTAACAATGATCATACTTAATGCCTAGATGTTGGGTTTTTTTTTTAGTTACTTAACAGTATCATTCCAATATGATTTATTTAATTTTGAGTGTTCTCATATGGTTATTTTTTTATTTTTAAATTTTTTAACACCTTTATTGGAATATAATTGTGGTGTGTTAGTTTCTGCTTTATAACAAAGTGAATAAGCTATACATATATCCCCATATCTCCTCTCTCTTGCGTCTCCCTCCCGCCCTTCCTATCCCACCCCTCTAGGTGGTCACAAAGCACCCGAGCTGATCTCCCTGTGTTATGTGGCTGCTTCCCACTAGCTATCTATTTTACATCTGGTAGTGTATATATGTCCATGCCACTCTCTCACTTCGTCCCAGCTTACCCTTCCCCCTCCCCTTGTCCTCAAATCCATTCTCTATGTCTGCATCTTTACTCCTGTCCTGCCCCTAGGTTCTTCAGAACCATTTTTTTTTTTTTTTTTTTTTTTTTTAGATTCAGTATATATCTATTAGCATATGGTATTAGATTTTCTCTTTGTGACTTACTTCACTATGTATGACAGTCTCTAGGTCTATCCACCTCACTACAAATAACTCAATTTCGTTTCTTTTTATGGCTGAGTAATATTCCATTGTATATATGTGCCACATGTTCTTTATCCATTCATTTGTCGATGGACACT
Organism: Aethalodelphis obliquidens; assembly: GCF_003676395.1. NCBI lineage: Eukaryota > Metazoa > Chordata > Mammalia > Artiodactyla > Delphinidae > Aethalodelphis > Aethalodelphis obliquidens. Next base: position 7,986,193 of record NW_020838008.1, read on the forward strand.
TAGGTTGCTTCCATGTCCTGGCTATTGTAAATAGAGCTGCAATGAACACTGTGGTACATGACTCTTTTTGAATAATGGTTTTCTCAGGGTATATGCCGAGTAGTGGGATTGTTGGGTCATATGGCAGTTCTATTTTTAGTTTTTTGAGGAACCTCTATACTGTTCTCCATAGTGGCTGTATCAATTTACATTCCCACCAACAGTACAACAGGGTTCCCTTTTCTCCACACCCTCTCCAGGATTTATTGTTTGTAGTTTTTTTTGATGATGGCCATTCTGACCAGTGTGAGGTGATACCTCATTGTAGTTTTGATTTGCATTTCTCTAATGATTAGTGATGTTGAGCATCCTTTCATGTGTTTCTTGCCAATCTGTATATCTTCTTTGGAGAAATGTCTATTTAGGTCTTCTGCCCATTTTTTGATTGGATTGTTTGTTTTTTTGATAATGAACTGCATAAGCTGCTTGTATAAGTTTTATAGTGTCTGGCCATACAATTAGGTCTTTAATCCATTTTGAGTTTATTTTTGTTGTGAGTGTTCTAATTTCATTCTTTTACATGTAGTTGTCCAGTTTTCCCAGCACCACTTACTGAAGAGGATGTCTTTTCTCCATTGTATATTCTTGCCTCCTTTATCAAAGATAAGGTGACATATGTGCGTGGGTTTATCTCTGGGCTTTCTATCCTGTTCCATTGATCTATATTTCTGTTTTTGTGCCACTACCATACTCTCTTGATTACTGTAGCTTTGTAGTATAGTGTGAAGTCAGGGAGTCTGACTCCTCCAGCTCTGTTTTTGTTTCTCAAGATTGCTTTGGCTATTTGGGGTCTTTTGTGTTTCCATACAAATTGTGAAATTTTTTTGTTCTAGTTCTGTGAAAAATGCCAGTGGTAGTTTGATAGGGATTGCATTGAATCTGTAGATTGCTTTGGGTAGTAGAGTCATTTTCACAATGTGGATTCTTCCAATCCAAGGACATGGTATATCTCTCCATCTATTTGTATCATCTTTAATTTCTTTCGTCAGTGTCTTATAGTTTTCTGCATAGAGGTCTTTTGTTTCCTTAGGTAGGTTTATTCCTAGGTCTTTTTTTTTGTGCGGTACGTGGGCCTCTCACTGTTCTGGCCTCTCCCGTTGAGGAGCACAGGCTCCGGACGCACAGGCCCAGTGGCCATGGCTCACAGGCCTAGCCGCCCCGTGGCACGTGGGATCTTTCCGGACCAGGGCACAAACCCATGTCCCCTGCATCAGCAGGCGGACTCTCAACCACTGAGCCACCAAGGAAGCCCCCACGCCACCAGTGAAGCCCCTTAGGTCTTTTATTCTTTTTGTTGCAATGGTAAATGGGAGTGTTTCCTTAATTTCTCTTTCAGATTTTTCATCATTAGTGTATAGGAATGCAAGAGATTTCTGTGTATTAATACTGTATCCTGCTACTTTACCAAATTCATTGATTAGCTCTAGTAGTTTTCTGACAGCATCCTTAGGATTCTTTATGTATAGTATCATGTCATCTGCAAACAGTGACAGTTTTACTTCTTCTTTTCTGATTTGGATTCCTTTTATTCCTTTTTCTTCTTGATTGCCGTGGCTAGGACTTCCAAAACTATGTTGAATAATAGTGGTGAGAGTGGGCAACCTTGTCTCGTTCCTGATTTTAGTGGAAATGGTTTCAGTTCTTCACCACTGAGAACGATGTTGGCTGTGGGTTTGTCATATATGGCCTTTATTATGTTGAGGTAAGACCCTTCTATGCCTACTTTCTGGAGAGTTTTTATCATAAATGGGTGTTGAACTTTGTCAAAAGCTTTTTCTGCATGTATTGAGATGATCATATGGTTTTTCTCCTTCAGTTTGTTAATGTGGTGTATCACATTGATTGATTTGCGTATATTGAAGAATCCTTGCATTCCTGGGATACACCCCACTTGATCATGGGGTATGATGCTTCTAATGTGCTGTTGGATTTTGTTTGCTAGTATTTTCTTGAGGATTTTTGCATCTATGTTCATCAGTGATATTGGCCTGTAGTTTTCTTTCTTTGTGACATCTTTGTCTGGTTTTGGTATCAGGGTGATGGTGGCCTTGTAGAATGAGTTTGGGAGTGTTCCTCCCTCTGCTATATTTTGGAAGAGTTTGAGAAGGATAGGTGTTAGCTCTTCTCTAAATGTTTGATAGAATTCGCCTGTGAAGCCACCTGGTCCTGGGCTTTTGTTTGTTGGAAGATTTTTAATCACAGTTACAATTTCAGTGCTTGTGATTGGTCTGCTTATATTTCCTATTTCTTTTAGGTTCAGTCTCAGGAGGTTGTGCTTTTCTAAGAATTTGTCCATTTCTTACAGGTTGTCCATTTTATTGGCATACAGCTGCTTGCAGTAACGCTCATGATCCTTTGTATTTCTGCAGTGTCATTTGTTACTTCTCCTTTTTCATTTCTAACTCTATTGATTTGAGTCTTCTCCCTCTTTTTCTTGATGAGGCTGGCTAATGCTTTATCAATTTTGTTTATCTTCTCAAAGAACCAGCTTTTAGTATTATTGATCTTTGCTATCATTTCCTTCATTTCTTTTTCATTAATTTCTGATGTGATCTTTATGATTCTTTCGTTCTGCTACCTTTGGGGATTTTTTGTTCTTCTTTCTCTACTTGCTTTAGGTGTAAGTTTAGGTTGTTTATTTGAGATGTTTCTTGTTTCTTGAGGTAGGATTGTATTGCCATAAACTTCCCTCTTAGAACTGCTTTTGCCGCATCCCATAAGTTTTGTGTTGTTGTATTTCCATTGTCATTTTTTTCTAGGTATTTTTTGATTTCCTCTTTGATTTCTTCAGTGATCTCTTGGTTATTTAGTAGTGTATTGTTTAGCTTCCATGTGTTTGTATTTTTTACAGATTTTTTCCTGTAATTGACATCTAGTCTCATAGCGTTGTGGTCAGAAATATACTTGATACGTTTTCAATTTTCTTAAATTTACTAAGGCTTGATTTGTGACCCAAGATATGATCTATCCTGGAGAATGTTCCATGAGCACTTGAGAAGAAAGTGCAATCTGTTGTTTTTGGATGGAATGTCCTATAAATATCAATTAAGTCCATCTTTTTTAATGTATCATTTAAAGCTTGTGTTTCCTTATTTATTTTCATTTTGGATGATCTGTCCATTGGTGAAAGTGGGGTGTTAAAGTCCCCTACTATGAATGTGTTACTGTCGATTTCCCCTTTTATGGCTGTTAATATTTGCCTTATGTATTGAGATGCTCCTATGTTGTATGTATAAATATTTATAATTGTTATATCTTCTTCTTGGATTGATCCCTTGATCATTATGTAGTGTCCTTCTTTGTCTCTTGTAATAGTCTTTATTTTAAAGTCTATTTTGTCTGATATGAGAATTGCTATTCCAGCTTTCTTTTGATTTCCATTTGCATGGAATATCTTTTTCCATCCCCTCCCTTTCAGTTTGTACGTGTCCCTAGGTCTGAAGTGGGTCTCTTGTACACAGCATATATACGAGTCTTGTTTTTGTATCTATTCAGCCAGTCTATGTCTTTTGGTTGGAGCATTTAATCTATTTATATTTAAGGTAGTTATTGATATGTATGTTCCTATTACCATTTTCTTAATTGTTTTGGGTTTGTTATCGTAGGTCTTTTCCTCCTCTTGTGTTTCCTGCCTAGAGAAGTTCCTTTAGCATTTGTTGTAGAGCTAGTTTGGTGGTGCTGAATTCTCTTTGCTTTTGCTTATCTGTCAAGGTTTTAATTTCTCCATTGAATCTGAATGAGATCCTTGCTGGGTAGAGTAATCTTGGCTGTAGGTTTTTCCCTTCATCACTTTAATTATGTCCTGCCACTCCCTTCTGGCCTGTATAGTTTCTGCTGAAAGATCAGCTGTTAACCTTATGAGGATTCCCTTGTATGTTAATTGTTGCTTTTCCCTTGCTGCTTTTAATATTTTTTCACTGTATTTAAGTTTTGATAGTTTGATTAATATGTGTCTTGGCATGTTTCTCCTTGGATTTATCCTGTATGGGCCTCTCTGTGCTTCCTGGACTTGACTATTTCCTTACCCATAGTACGGAAATTTTCAACTATAGTCTCTTCAAATATTTTCTCAGTCCCTTTTTTTCTCTTCTTCTTCTAGGACCGCTATAATTTGGATGTTGGTGTGTTTAATATTGCCCCAGAGGTCTTTGAGATTGTCCTCAATTCTTTCCATTCTTTTTTCTTTATTCTGCTCTATGGTAGTTATTTCCACTATTTTATCTTCCAGGTCACTTATCTGTTCTTCTGCCTCAGTTATACTACTATTGATTCCTTCTAGAGAATTTTAAATTTCATTTATTGTTTTGTTCATCATTGTTTGTTTGCTCTTTAATTCTTCGAGGTCCTTGTTAAAAGTTTCTTGTATTTTTTCCATTCTACATCCAACTTTCTGGATCATCTTTACTATCATTACTCTGAATTCTTTTTCAGGTAGATTGCCTATTTCCTCTTCATTTGTTTGGTCTGGTGGGTTTTTACCTTGCTCCTTCATCTGTTGTGTACTTCTCTGTCTTATTTTGCTTAACTTACTGTGTTTGGGGTCTACTTTTCACAGGCTGCAGGTTCGTAGTTCCCATTGTTTTTGGTGTCTGCTCCCAGAGGGCAAAGTTACTTCAGTGAGTTGTGTAGGCTTCCTGGTGGAGGGTACTGGTGCCTGTGTTCTGGTGGATGACACTGGATCTTATTTTTCTGGTGGGCAGGACCACATCTGGCGGTGTGTTTTGGGGTGCTGTGATCTTATTATGATTTTAGGCAGTCTCTCTGCTAATGGGTGGGGTTGTGTTCCTGTCTTGCTAGTTGTTTGGCATAGGGTGTCCAGCACTGTAGCTTGCTGGTCATTGAGTGGAGCTGGGCCTTAGCATTGAGATGGAGATCTCTGGGAGAGGTTTCGCCATTTGATATCACGTGGGGCCAGGAGGTCTCTGGTGGACCAATGTCCTGAACTCGGCTCTCCCACCTCAGAGGCTCAGACCTGACACCCGACCAGAGCACCAAAACCCTGTCAGCCACCCAGCTCAGAAGAAAAAGGAGAAAAAAAAAAGAAAGAAAAAATAAATACATAAAATAAAGTTACTAAAATGGAAAAAATTATTAAAAATAATAAAATTAAAAAGTAATAAAATAAAAAGGAGAGAAAGAAAGAAGAGAGCAACCAAACCAAAAAAAAATCCACCAATGATAACAAGTGATTAAAAAGTATGTTAAAAAAAAAAGAAAAAACAAAACCGACAGTCAGAACCCTAGGACAAATGGCAAAATCACACAAAGAAACATACACATACACACTCAGAAAAAGAGAAAAAGGAAAAAAATATATGAAAAGGAAGACAGCAACCAAATCAATAAACAAACCTACCAATGATAATAAGCTCTAAATACTAAACTAAGATAAACATAAAACCAGAAACAAATTAGATGCAGAAAGCAAACCCCAAGTCTACATTTGCTCCCAAAGTCCACTGCCTCAATTTTTGAATGATTCATTGTCTATTCAGGTATTCCACAGATGCAGGGTACATCAAGTTGACTGTGGAGATTTAATCCTCTGCTCCTGAGGCTGCACAAAGAAATTTCCCTTTCTCTTTTTTGTTCTCACATTCCTGGGATTCAGCTTTGGATTTGGCCCTGCCTCTGCATGTAGGTTGCTTGAGGGTGTCTGTTCCCCGGCCAGACAGGATGAGGTTAAAGGAGCGGCTGATTAGGGGGCTCTGGCTCACTCAGGCTGGGGGAAGGGAGGGGTATGGAATGCGGGGCAAACCTGTAGCGGCAGAGGCCAGTGTGACGTTGCAACAGCCTGAGGCATGCTGTGTGTTCTCCTGGGGAAGTTGTCTGTGGATCACAGGACCCTGGTAGTGGCGGGCTGCACAGGCTCCCGGGAGGGGACGTGTGGATAGTGACCTGTGCTTGCACACAGCCTTCTTGGTGGCGGCAGCAGCAGCCTTAGCGTCTCATGCCCGTCTCTGGTGTCTGCACTCATAGCCGCGGCTCGCGCCTGTCTGGAGCTTGTTTAGGCAGTGCTCTGAATCCTCTCTCCTTGTGCACCCCGAAACAATGGTCTCTTGCCTCTTAGGCAGTTCCAGGCTTTTTCCTGGACTCCCTCCTGGCCAGCTGTGGTGCACTAGCCCCCTTCAGGCTGTGTTCAAGCAGCCAACCCCAGTCCTCTCCCTGGGATCTGACCTCCGAAGCCCGAGCCTCAGCTCCCAGCCCCAAACCATCCCGGCTGGTGAGCAGACAAGCCTCCTGGGCTGGTGAGTGCTGGTCAACATTGATCCTCTGTGAGGGAATCTCTCCACTTTGCCCTCTGCACCCCTGTTGCTGCGCTCTCCTCCGTGCCTCAGAAGCTTCCCCTCTGCCCACACCCCGTCTCTGCCAGTGAAGGGGCTTCCTAGTGTGTGGAGACTTTTCCTCCTTCACAGCTCCCTCCCGCTGGTGCAGGTCCCATCCCTATTCTTTTGCCTCTGTTTTTCCTTTTTTCTTTTACCCTACCCAGGTACGTGGGGGAATTTCTTGCCTTTTGGGGAGTCTGAGGTCTTCTGCCAGAGTTCAGTAGGTGTTCTGTAGGAGTTGTTCCACATGTAGATGCAGTTTTGATGTATTTGTGGGGAGCAAGGAGCAAGACATCTTACCCCTCCACCGTCTTGAAGGAGCCCCCTAGATCTTGATTTTTATAAAAATTCTCCAATAAGAGGAACCAGAAAAATGGCATATTCTAGGACTGGAAAATACAGGATGATCCCAGATGTCTTGTCTCAAAAATTAAGGAAGTGCTCAAAAAAAAAAAAAAAAAAAATCAACCAGTCAGTAAACAAACAAACCTACAATGTTGGTGGTGTGTCAAAAAAACACAAAAGGCAACTGAAAGAACTCCCAGTGGCTAAAGCTGGAACAATTTCACCAACAAAATAAAGTAGTATTGGATTATAATCAAAAGTAACCCAAATTATAAAGTAAATATCTATAAATTCATACTGATATAAATTATTGAATACAGTTACATGCAGGAGACAGTACAAATCTTTCAAGCAGCAGAACTCCAAATAACTTATGTAGACACTTTGCCTTAGAGGAGGTGAAGCATAAACCCACTCCTTAAATAGGGGCTGCGCATGTGACTTCTTTCCAGAGGATAGTATGAAAAACAGGAAAAGAGAGTAATATTACAGTGGAGAACCCTGTCAAGCACTATCTCAGTCATGTGACCAGGTCCAGCATAAGCAGTGATAAGTGTTGAAAGTATGGTCCCTTGATATGATATGAAGAAAAAGGCACTTTAGCTCCATGATCATCCCATAGTATTATGTGTTTATTACTTTTTATTGATGACCTTATTTCATTTTATGTACATACCATAATCTGTTTACCCATTTCCATGTTGATGGACATGTGGGCTGTTTCCTATTTTGGTTTTACAAATAAAGCTGGTATGGACATTTATTTTAGGTGGGCATTCACTTTCCTCACTTTTGGATAAATACCTGGAAGTGGAATGACTGGACTCAATGGCAGACATATGTTTAACTTTTAAAATTGTTCTCTAAGTGGTTTGTGTTTGTGTGTGTGTATTTTGTTCTGTCCATCATTGCTAGAGGAGTATTGAAATCTCTTATATTAAAATCTGACTGTACTTATTAATTTATCTATTTCTTATTTCATTTCTGTTAAGTTTGACTTTCTCTATTTTGAAACGTCTATTAGGAAACATTAAGGATTATTATATCTTCTTGATTAATTGACCCCTTTAATATTATGAAAATCCTTCTCTTTTCTCATAAACCTATATTCTCTAATATTAAAATAGCCAATAAAGGAGAGAAGTAAAGGGGATCTCCAAATTGATGGTTTAGGTTATTCCCAAGATAATAAGATGAAAATTATACCTCACACAGAAAGGACAACCAGTCTACGTTTTTTCCATGTAATTCAATATACATGAAAGTGGAGGGTTCTTTCCTTATTGTACCATACTTTAAACCTGAAAAATTAGCATAGACTACTTTCTTCCAAAACAAAGAAGAAAACCAAGAAGGAAAAAAATCCTTAATTTAGGGAAACAGGATCTCTGATCCTGAGACAAAGGGAATAGCATGCTCTAGGATGAAAAGGGCTATCTCCAAAGATGAAAAACTAAACTGACTAGCAGATGTGATGCTTTTGTGAAAAATTGTGCTGAAATGATAATAGAAGGTGTTAGAAGATTTAATAATAGGTAAAAGGAAAATTAAAGAAAAAAAGGCAAATTTTAACTTCAAGTGCAACAAAAAATGTGGGAAAAATAAAGATAATACACACACTGGTTGTGAATAATATTTAGGAAGACATAAAAATGTAAATATGGAATATACATTGAAGCAAAAATTGTATTATAGTAATATTGGGTATACTGGAAGAAATGCAGAGAGGACACCAGTGTAACAATTTAATTGTCATCTGCAATCATAGAAAGTCAATATGTAATGTGCAAATCTGATGAACAAAAAAAGGTCAATATATGTTTACTGCTTGAAAACATAAAGATATGTAAGTTCTAGGATATGGTAGTTAAAATAGTCTCAATTATTTGCCTCTTGAGAGGCAAATAAATCAGTTCTTTACTTTAATAAAGTTCTGCAAAGGAGAACATAGCTGAGAAAAATTTGGTTGCCCCCCACTGCTAACCAGAAAGCCTTTCCTTCTTTACAAATAGATTTCTTATTTCCCTTTTCCTACTTTACGTATATTAGGTAATCAAAATTGATCACATTTTGAAAAAGAAAGGTGATGCTCTCTTTATTAGATGTCTAACATACTCTTTCAAAAAAGATGGAATTATTAATTCAAGGAATTGTTCCTAGGAAGAAGGCATAATTTATTTATTATAACACTCACGTGTCCTCTGCTAAAACACTAAAAAAATGTTGTCTAAAAAGGATATATAACCAAAAAAAAAGTCCTTTTTAAGGTTTTCTAATTCCTTGTTTTTATTTTTTAGAGTGGTAGCCCTTAAGAAAAATAAACCGCATATAATCATTGGTATTATGGACAAAGTCTCCAGACTAAATCATGATAACACCAGTAGAGAAAACCAATGGTTGCCTTAATAAATTAAGCCTTGTGGTTGATAAATGTTTCCCCACAAATACATTTTCCCTATTGTCAAAATTTATACCTTTAATTCTTTCAAATAAAGGGCTTTTGTTTCACATTTGTTTCTTAACACATCATATGCATAAAAATTCCTATAGGATCCAGACATAACCTGTATACAACCAGACATTGCCTATGGATGGTGAATATTTCTTTGTCTATTGTTATTTTTATGGAAAAAGGAAACACCTTGTAGAAGAAGTGGGGTAGAAGTTAGGAAATCATAGCAATAGTAAATTATTTTTACCAGCATGATTTTTTAATTGTTATGTTCTGAAATTTATAGGAACTATATAGTGTCTAGTTTTCAAAACAACCCCAAGCATACAAATTAAAGTGAGTGAGACCAGCTCTACTCCTTTAGAGTTAGTCTGGCTCAAACATCCTGTGACAATTATGATAAGAATCTATTTACTGGACACAGATAGGAAGGATGATGACTTTATCCATCCACCAGGAATCAATGGAATAACAGTGGTTTCTGAGGTATTTTGTCAAATAAATAACACCAAGGTTGAACTACTTGAAGTGAAAAGCTGTCATTCTGAGACATGCACTGAGGAAAAGGGTTTCAAAAATGATAAATATGAAGTAAAAATTGCATGTTCAGGGAAAACTGAAGATGAACTAGGATGTGAAGAACTTTTTTGGATGTAAGATCCCGTTCCTGATAATACGTATTTAGAAACACATTTTCCAGGCTATATTTTGAATGATTTTATATATATGCATATTTATAAATAAATATATATTTATGGAGAGATATATTGTGAATGAAAGGAACAAATTTCAAATACTGCATAATACACATTTCTCCAAGTTAAGAATAAAGATTGAAGTAGACTTGTCTTTCTAAAACATTGTGTTCACACCAGCTAATACTCATGTTAGTGCATTCCTTGCTTCCTTTCTTCCTTCCTTCCTTCCTCCCTCCTCCCTTCTCTCTCTCGCTTTCTTTCTTTCCTTCTTTCTCAGGCTAGCTGACAAATTTGACATAATTATACCATTATTTGGCATGGAGACTGTCACAGATCTGAAATTCCAAGTTTTTTATTCTTCATATGTCAGAGTTATTTTTCCCACAACATAAAATGATTCATTTCTCTCTCCTTTTCTGTGCCTACTCTATGACAACAGGGTGGACTCCAAGCTACTTAGTATAGTCAGAAAAACTCTTTAGATCTTGGCTAGAGTCCAACATTGAGGAATAAATTTCAGTTATTTTCAGTCATAACTGAATATACTCTAGACCAGAGGTTGATTACTTCTTTGTATATGTGGCACACTCAAAATTAAGAGCTCTTGGTAGCACATTCAAAGGTATAAAACATATTCAAATCAACATTAAACAGCAGCAATGATTACAGTTCAATCTCTAATGTAGTATAATATCTCAAATATTTTATACAAATTTTCACTATCAGGACACAAGTCACTCTTGTCATCTTTTAGCAATGAGATGATCCATTGAGCTATACAATTCTCTAGAAGCAAAATTTGTCCTTGTTAGTTATGCTGTCTTTTTGTGTATGTGCATGGTTGATGTCTCACACAGATTTACAACTCTTATTTCTGATAAGCTTCATCCTTCTTTTCAGTGAAACAAACTTGGAGACACAACAGCCTGCCAAAACACACTTAGTGAGAACAACCATTTTAGACATATTGAACTTCTTGCATTTGCTTAAAAATATATTGTGTCTTTTCTTTGCCTCAAGTTATTCCTTGAATCAATGTCCAGTCCTTCACAGTGTGGGACCATGTGTGACTGCACAAGTGTCACACCCATGAAGCTGGCTTGCCCAGGAGGAAAGAAAAATATCCCAATGCGTCACTCTCCTCCCTCAGTTAGAACATTTTCTGTTGTTCCCCACTTGCTGAATTGAATGAGGAGCCGAAAATAAGGGAATATACTTATATAAACAGGACATTCTGATGATACATGGACAGAGAAAGAAGAAGGATATGTAGCATACCCTGTCTTCCCAATAAGCTGAAGTTGTTTACCATCCAGTTTACTAAGATTCACATTCCTACTGCATGTAGTAAAGAATTAACTTCTGTAGATTTGCTTGAAGTAAATAGAAAAGAAAAACACAACCTGATACAAAATGCAAATTGAATGCTGATAAGAGAGGTAGATAAAGAGAAGCTCATCCTGTCACGAACATGCTAAAAATGTTTAGAAAGTCACTGTGGTATTATAACTTCATGTAGTACAACCACCCATTTGCATACAATAGAATCTATACTAACCTTGTTGTCTTCTTTTCTAACATAGGATAATAAATAATCTCTTAGTATAAGCATATTTATTTTGTGATCACCCTCTAACAAAGTAAGGATTAGAGCATTAAATGGTGAACTATTTTTCTAAACTATAAAGTGAGGGGGAAATCACATTTGCATAGTATAAAAGATAATACTTAGGAGAATTGATGACTGGCTACCATGTACTAATTTACCTCTGTATATTTCAACCCTTAGCTTTTCCCACCTATATAAACTCTGTCAGAAATATTTTTATTTCATAGAGTTTTATATTTTTCTGGCATTATGTTCTCTCACACACAAACTTAGAAATATATATAGATGTAGAGATTCAGAAGTACTCATTTTAATATTATTAATGTTTTTGTTTGAAAATTTACACTTATATAGAATATGTATGTACTGAACATGTATATACAAACATATGAACTTATTATAAGATAAATGTGTTTATATACAGTTGAGAGATCACCCAATACACACTTAAGAATGACTCAGGAATTATATATTAAAAATTTTGGGGAAATTCTATGATTCTGTAGCTATCATTCATTCATTAATGAGTTTATTCAGCAACTATTTATTGAATGCTACTTTGGGCCAGATATTATGGAAAATACTGAGAAGAAAGAAGAATAAAATTTTCCCTACCCTTTAAGAACTGAATATTCTCTAATTATATTAATAGGAATATGTAAAAAGTAACTTTAAGACATGTAAACAATTAATAGAAATATATATTGTTATTTGTTGTATATCTCCACTGTTAGAATGCAAGCTTCACAAGGGCAAAAGGGCAGAACTGTTTCCATTTTATTCATTGCTAAATCTCCTGTTCATCATATGCCAATAAAATGGACAACCTAGAAGAAATGGACAGATTCTTAAATAGGTACAATCTCCCAAGAGTGAACCAGGTAGAAATAGAAAATATGAACAGACCAATTACAGTAGTGAACTTGAATCAGTCATTAAAACACTCCCAACAAACAAAAGTTCAGGACCAGATGACTTCACAGGTGAGTGCCACCAAACATTTAGAGAAAAGTTAACACCTATCCTTCTCAAACTATTCCAAAAATTGCAGAGGAAGGGACACTTTGGAACTCATTCTATGAAGCCACTATCACCCTGATACCAAAACTAGATAAAGATATCACAAAAAAATAAAATTATAGGCCAATATCACTGATGAACATAGATGCAAAAATTCTCAAGAAAATGTTAGCACACTGAATCCAAAAATACATTAAAAGGATCATACATCATAATCAAGTGGGATAAATCAATGTGACACACCACATTAACAAACTGAAGAATAAAAACCATATGATCATCTCAATAGATGCAGAAAAAGCTTTTAACAAAATTCAAAATCAATTTTTCATAAAAACTCTCCAAAAGTAGGCACAGAGAGAACATACCTCAACATAATAAAGGCCATATATGACAAACCCACAGCAAACATCACACTCAATGGTGAAAAGCAAAAAGTATTTCCTCTAAGAACAAGACAAGGATGCCCACTCTCACCACTCTTATTCAACATAGTATTGGAAGTTCTAGCCAAAGAAATCAGAGAAAAAAAAGAAGTAAAGAGAATCCAAATTGGAAGGAAGAAGTAAAACTGTCACTATTTGCAGATGACAGGATACTATACACAGAAAATCCTAAAGATGCCACCAGAAAACTATTAGAACTCATCAATAAAGTTGGTAAAGTTGCAGGATACAAAATTAATTTACAGAAATCTGTTGCACTTCTATACACTAACAATGAAAGGTCAGAAAGGGAAATTAGGGAAAGAATCTCATTTACCATCACATTGAAAAGAATTAAAAAATCTAGGAATAAACCTACCTAAGGAGGTAAAAGACCTGTACTAAGAAAACTATAAGACAATGATGAAAGAAATTGAAAATAACACAAACAGATGGAAAAAGAAACCATGTTCATGGACTGGAAGAATTAATATTGTTAAATTGACCATACTACCAAAGGCAATCTAGAGTTGCAATGCAATCTCTATCAAAATACCAATGGCATTTTTCACAGAACTAGAAAAAAATAATTTAAAAACGTGTATGGAAACAAAAAAGACCCCAAGTACCCAAAACAATCTTGAGAAAGAAGAATGGAGATGGAGGAATCATGCTCCCTGACTTCAGACTATACTACAAAGTTACAGTAACCAAAGCAGTTTGGTACGGGCACAAAAACAGACACATAGATCAATGGAACAGGATAGAGAGCCCAGAAATAAACCCACACACTTATAGTCAATTCATCTATGAAAAAGGAGGCAAGAATATACAATGGAGAAAAGACAGTCTCTTCAATAAATGGTGCTGAGAAAACTGGACAGCTACATGTAACAGAATCAGATTAGAACATTCTCTAACACCATATACAGAAAAAAACTCAAAATGAATTAAAGACCTAAATATAAAACTGAATACTATAAAACTCCTAGAGGAAACCAAAGGCAGAACAAAGCAGGAGGCATAACCCTCCCAGACTTCAGACAATACTGCAAAGCTACAGTAATAAAAATAGCATGGTATTGGCACAAAAACTGACATATAGATCAATGGAACAAAATAGAGAGCCCAGAAATAAACCCATACACCTAAGGTCAATTAACCTTCAACAAAGGAGACAAGAATATACAATGGGAAAAAGACAGTCTCTTCAGCAAGTGGTGTTGGGAAAGTTGGACAGCCACATGTAAATCAATGAAGTTAGAACACACCCTCTCACCATACACAAAAATAAACTCAACATGGTTTAAAGACTTAGACATGACACCATAAAACTCCTAGAAGAGATCATAGAAAAAACATTCTCAGGCATAAATTGTACCAATTTTTTTAGGTCAGTCTCCCAAGGCAATAGAAATAAAAACAAAAATAAACAAATGGGACCTAATTAAACTTACAAGCTTCTGCACAGCAAAGGAAACCATCAACAAAACAAAAAGACAACTTACTGAATAGAAGAAAATATTTGCAAATGATATGACCAATAAGGGATTAATATCCAACATATATAAACAGCTCATGCAACTCAATATCAAAAAAAAGCCACCACTCAAAAAATGGTCAGAAGACCTGAATAGATATTTTTCCATAGAAGACACACAGATGGCCATCACGCACATGAAAAGATGTTCAACATTGCTAATCATCAGGGAAATGCAAATCAAAACCATAATGAGATATCACCTCAGCCCTGTCAGAATGCCTGTCATCAAAATGAACACAAATAACAAATGTTGGTGAGGATGTAGAGAAAAGGAAATCCTCCTATACTGTTGGTGGGAATGCAAATTGGTGCAGTCACTGTGGAAAACAATATGGAGGTTTCTCAAAGAACTAAAAATAGAACTAAAATATGACCCAGTAATTTCACTCCTGGGTATATATTTGAAAAAGCAAAAACACTAATTAGAAAAGATACATGCACCCCAATGTTCAGAGCAGCATTATTTATAATTGCCAAGATATGGAAGCAACCTAAATATCTATCAACAGATGGATAAAGACGTGTGTGTGTGTATGTACACACGCACACACACACACAATGGAATACTACTCAGTCATAAAATAATGAAAGTTTGCTATTTGCAGCAACGTGGACAGACTTGAAGGGTGTTGCGCTAAGTGTGATAAGTCAGACAGAGAAAGACAAATACAGTGTGGTATCACTTATATGTGCAATCTAAAAAATATAACAATCTAGTGAATGTAACAAAAAAGAAACAGACTCACAGATATAGAGAACAAACCAGTAGTTACCAGTGGGGAGAAGGGAGGGGAGAGGGGCAATATAGCAGTAGAGGATTAAGAGGTACAAACTATTATGTATAAAATGAGCTACCAGGATATATTATACAGCATGGGAAATATAGCCAATATTTTATAATAGCTAAAATCGAGTATAAGCTTTGGAAATTGTGAATCACTATACTGTACACCTGTAACATATAATATTTTATAGCAAGTATACCTCAATTTAAAAAAAAGAAAAAAGAATGATAAAAATAATGTTACATAAAATTCACTATTTACTAGATGCCAGACTCTGCTAAGCATTTTACATGTAGTTATTGATTAATCTATATCATTGTTTCATGATAACGTTACTATTTGTGGTTCCACTTTATAAGTTAAAAAAAGGAACAAGAGAAAGAATAAGAAATCCTCACAAGGTAGCAGAAAAGAGCATGAGTCTTGTCTCAAGCAGACACCAAATTCCTTGGTTTAAACCACTAGACGACATTGTCACTTACAGAATTCTCAGAGCATATGGGAATTAATTACTAAAGCATGAGTGAAGCCTGGCGAATAAGGAAGTGTATGAGTCATTCAGAGAAACACAAATATTTTAAGATACTGCCGAGAGTGTGCCTATGAGAAAGTGTGCGGATAAGCCTGAAAATATAGCTTAATCACATTATGAAACATATGAAGCCCATGCTGAAGATTCTGTGTGTTATCCCAAGGGAGATGCAGAGCTACTAAAACGTGTATTGAAGAAATAACATAAGGGGAGTTGCATGTTTATTGATTAAATAAGTAAATTCTTCCAAATATTAATTTTGGATAACATGCCAAAAATGTGGAAGAACAGATCTTTACTTATTTAAATGCAAACATATTTATCTTACTTTAAAAACAAATCTCTTTATCTCTCTTAATTTGCTTAAATACTAATTTATTTAGTATGATATGTTTTAAATATCATCAGATTATATTGCAACAAAATCTGCACATATTTCCAAAAGCCTGAGATAACACAAGTTAAATAATTTCTCCTATTAGAATGGAAAGAACAAAGCTCAGAGAAACATGACTGAAAACATGTTTACATTATATATCTCTTCTGGGAAATTCCTTACTGCCTTTTGATAGAACATTAAATTAAAACCTTCTATCAAATTTCTAAAGTTTTTACATTTAATGGAACATACTACTTATCTTTAGAGAAGGATATTTTTTAATAATAAGATTTTATAAATCTATCAAGAAAGTCCTTGTGCTATGTGCAATAAAAGGAAAATCAACTGGTGAATAGAAAAGCTTCATATCAATATTAAATAATTCATGATTCTGTTATACCCAGGCCCACGACATTTTATAGTCACTTTTTCTCTGTCAGATGTGTGCGTGTGTGTAAAATTACAATATATGTAATAAATATGTAAAGTTATGTGTAAGGTTTTATATATATATATATATCTTTAATATATATGTAAAGTTACATATATATCATTAATAAGGAAAATCTTATATATATTTAATAAGGAAAATATAGCTTTCAATGAAATTTTATATCTTGTAATTTTATTCCTGTCATTCTTTGATAAGTGAGAAATGTCTATAACTACCAATTTCAATTGAAAGTGATTGTCACGGAATTTTCTTTAATTAGTTTTGTTAAACTGGAGCTACGTTTCCTAGAATCTCCTACCCTGTATTGTTCTGGGTTAATGTGGGTAGACAAGGTACAACTGTAAGATCTGGGAGGCAGAGTGAAGCAACAGCCATTGCTCTCTGCAGGAACTAGGGGCTGGCTATGGTGACATGCAGAAGGGCTGGCAGATTCTAGTTTGTACTTGCTTTCCTCTCCTCTGTTTTCAGTTCTTTCAACTGACCAGTTCTTTCTACTGACCAGTAAAAGGCCCAGGTCCATGACAAGATGCTTTGCTGCAGATATATACACTTCACTCAGTTTTCTCCACCACTTTCTCCTTTGCAGGCCCAATTGGCCTGTCAGATTCACTGGCTGTGGCCCCTGGGTCTTCCTCCTACCCCTGTAGACTTCCCTAGCTTGTTTATACATTTGTGTAGTTTGATTCCCTTACCTGATAACTCACAATGGTTCTGCTTCCCTGAGTGAACACCAACACTAAATTTTTTTTCCTAACTCCTTAGTTGGGAAAATTTATAAGGAGGAAAAAAAATGGGGAGGAAAATTTAAGAACTACTGAAGGTAAATATATAAAGAAAAAAATGTTAGCTCATCAGTTTAGTCAGTTTTAACCTCTCACACTTCAGCATGCCTTCTGGGATTCTTATCAAATCTAGTATAATTGATTGGTGATTTTATTGTTTCCCTTAAATATTGAATTTACAATGTATATATGTCATCATGAAGAAACTGTCATGCAAAATCACCCAAAGTTTTATTTGCATAATTTTAAATCTCATTAGTCTTTATGACACCTTTGTCTATTCACCTTCATTCTCAAATATTTATATCCTTTTAATGAATTCCCTCTACAAACATTCAGTGGGATGGGAAAAGGGGGAAGAATTAAATAATTGTTTTTAGAAGTAATTTTTTTTTCCATACACAGCAATATAAATGTCAATTTCTATAAGCCACAAATTTCATTCAGAAAGACTTTTACCTTTCTGTAAAAGGGTTAATGATTCAAATACTAGACCTTAATTATAAATTTTAAATTTGTAGTGAAGACATTAGTAATGGCATTATTTTAAACTTAGTTTCCAGCCTTTTGGTTAAAAAGGTGCTCTTTGAACAACCCTATAGATGGTACCATGGATAGCACATCACAATGGAGCACTGCTGTCTCTTAAATGGTAAAAAACAAAAAAAAAAAACAAAAAAAAAACAAAAACCTTCTCCAAAGACAATCCCCTCCCCCTTTTACTTCCAAGAAAGTTTTCTGGTGGCAGAGAATTGTTTGCCAATAAGACTAGGTTTTCCTTAGAGGAAAATGCTGATAGCAGAAGTGGATTTGGGTACTAAGTCTTGAGTCAGCTAAAAAATGGAAAAGTTGGGCTTCCCTGGTGGCGCAGTGGTTGAGAGTCCACCTGCCGATGCAGGGGACACGGGTTCGTGCCCCAGTCCGGGAAGATCCCACATGCCGCGGAGCGGCTGGGCCCGTGAGCCATGGCCGCTGAGCATGCGCGTCTGGAGCCTGTGCTCTGCAATGGGAGAGGCCACAACAGTGAGAGGCCTGCGTACCGCAAAAAAACAAAACAAAACAAAAACAAACAAACAAAAAAAATAGAAAAGTTCACTCTGGGACCCAACACTGATCCATTAATTTTGAAGGGGCCTGAAATGCTTTCAGTTCAGTAATGGACCACTGGATATTATTAGAAGTAAAATCAAATTCTCTGGAATAAAGCTTCCTTAATTTAATCCTATTATATTCACAAAGATTAGGGTCAAACAATGATTTCACAGCCAACGGCCAATAAAGACACCAGAAAGCAAGCATGAAAAACAAGTAACTGATTCTGATCTTAAATGACTACAGATATTGAGATTATCAAATATATAATATAAAACAACTATGTAAGAAATATTTAAAGAAAAAAGGCAATTAGAAGAATTGCAACAAAAGGCATTAGAATTAAACAAAAAGATTTGAAAACTATAAAGAAATAAAAATTTTCTAGATGTAAAATAAAATCCTTGAGAAAAAGTCAATGGATGTATTAATTTGTAGATAATGAGCGACTGAAGAAAGAATAATAAAACTGTATCTGAAGAAATCACCCAGATTTAAGCAACTCCCCGAAAAGATGAAAATCAGGAAATAATTAAGAGATATGGGGGACAGCATGAAAATGTATAGTATACATTTAATTGATGTTGTAGGGGAAGAGAACTGAAAAAACGAATTGAGGAAAAACAGCTACAAATTTTCCCAGTACTGACAGAAATGGTAATATAAATGAAAAATTTATGAATCTATATTCTGAATGGCACAAATAAAAAATAAATCAGACCCATATTCATTATATTGAAACTTCAGAACATAAAGGAAAAGAGCCTTAAAAGTAGACATAGAGAAAATCCAGGTCATTCATAAATAAACAACAATTAGAAAGACAACAGTTTTTTTGGTATCAACAAATGATACCAAAAGAAAGTGGAAAACATTACCAAGGTGTTGTGAAAAGTAAATGTCAACTTAGAATTGTGTACCTACTAAAACTACCCTTCAAAAATGTAGAAATTTGCTAGATTCCCTAATTACGAAGTTTGAAAATACCAGCTATTAAAGGAATGTACATCAGTGAGAATGTACTGATTGGGGGTGAATTGTACAATTTCTCGGGAAAATCTTAGTATTACCTTATAATATTAAATACATATTGATTGATCCAACATTTCTACATACACACAAAAAAATTAAGATAAAAATATGTATAGCAGCACTACACATTAAAAAACAAAATAAAACTAAAAACATTCTAACAACTTACCACAAGAAAATAGATAAAGAAATTGTGATGTGTCACAACAGACTACTGCACAAGAATGAAATGACTGAACTCCAGCTATATACCACAAGACAAAGAAAACGTTGAAACATAATATTGAGAGAAAACTGAAGTGCCAGAAAACTACATAATTTGAAATAATTTTTTTAAAGTTTTCAAACAGAAAACATCCCAAATTATATTGCTTATGCTAACATATATGCATGCTAAAATTAAAACAAAAACAAGAACAACAAAAAAAGAAAGTAAAAATACACAATACAATATACTTGTTCCCTCTAGAAGGGAAACAAGCAGATAGCACAGGAGAATACAATCATGACCCAAGTTATAAATGATATTCTCATTCTTGGACTGCATATGGGGTTAATGAGTCTTCATTTAATTGTTAATCAACACTATAAAATTAAAATATAATACATTTTAGCTAAATAAATATGTATATAAATATTTGAATTTAATTATCTTTTTTTTTTTACTCTGAAGTAATTATCCTTTCCAGGATAATTTCTTAAAGAAATGTATTTGGCATGATTTTTATGATCCAAATTTTGTAGTTAATTCAACTGCTCACTATCATTCTTAGATTCCCTAGAAAAACGTTAAAGTTTTTCTTTCTTGATGTTTTATCATTGGATAACAATGGTTCCCTGGTACTGAGTCATAAATTCTAAGGGCATACTAAGGAATTTACCCTAGGTAATCATTAGGTACATTTAATTAGATAATTATTTCTAGAAAAAATGGATGTGCCACTTAAATGCACATTCAATGTATGTGGCCCACTGCTGGTATCTGTATTACCCAAGTGAGCTAAATGGAGACATGTGGAATTCTCAAGGATCCACTTGAAATTTGTTCCCTTAAAGTATAGCTTGTATTTTTTGGAATAAGGGTTATTTATTTTCTCATACAAAACTATGAAATAGTTTAGTATTCACTAATACCATTATTTCTTAATGAGCTAGGCTATGGCGACAGAGCACTTTAAAAGTCAGTTCTAGACGATTTTAGGTGATGATATAAAATTAAAATCATTTTCTAATCCTGTCTTAAAGCTGAGATTGGATCCAGACCTGAGAAACTATTTCCTTGTTACTGTCTTGGGCCCCAGTTGGATCTCAGTGACCTTCCAGAAAAGAAGGTATTTACTATATTGAATGTATAGACTCTTCATTTTAACATTCTATGAGGATAAAAAGAATAGGAATAAATTAGAGATAAGACTTTATAATTAATTCATTGATATAACTAAAGTCAAATACTCCTGCTTCTGTAGAATACCTCATAGTTTTATTTCTCTATGGCAATTCCTTTCTTAGTCTTAGAAAGTGAATAGTGATATCTGCATAGCACAGTGTTTCTCTATAACTATGAGGCTAGGTGAGTCAAATGATAGCACATGAGAAGGGGTAAAACTTCCAGAAGTCCTCATATGTGTATGTGAAGGCATACAGGTACTCCAGTGACCACAAATCTGGGGAATGAGTAATGGCAAGGGTGGGTCAGAGAGGGGGTGTAAGGGATACACATAGAGTATATGAACTATTTTGACCCTATTAATCCATGCACAAAACAACATACCAATTCACTTTTCAGTTTTTAAATGCTTTACACAGTTGTTGTACTGTAGATATCAATGTTATCTGGGTCTACACTGGGTAACAGAAAAACAATAAAACCTTACCTACCTTCTCAATGGGAAGCAGCATCCTTGCCTTGGCTTTTCCACCAAATATGTATTTAATAGAATCCACACAATGGCTAACAGGTCCCACCTCTAACCTTACCTTGAGTAGACATTACTGGAGCAGGTGGACATCATTTTTATCATCTATAAAATGGGTAATAAAATATCTGCCCTGCCAACACAACTGGATTGTGATGTGAGGTTTTAAGTGAACTACTCAATACAATATAAAGCATGGTATGGCATAACTTATGATTACTACTATGAATATCACTTGGGGACTGAGATAAATCACTTTCTTTGATAACAAGATAGTACATATATTTGTAGATGGCAGCCTTCTTCATATCTGAACTCAAGACATGGTAAACATGCTAGGTTAGGTCCCATTATACCTAGAACATGGGAAAGATGTGAATGATCATCATTTGGGTTGGAATCTACAAGGTCACATTAAAAGGCTACTTCAGTAATAGTTCAAAACTATAGATAGACTGTCTCCCAGATATCTTCAATTCCTGTAAATAAAAAAGGAACTCCATGGCTAGAACCTCAACCAGTTTGATTGAGCAATTATTCTCTTGGGCAAAAAATGCTATTACAGGTGAGAAAGAAACCTTTAGTTGTTGACTACTGGATTGATTTATGCCAAACTATAGAGTGATATAAAAGCCAGTGCGGTGATTCTCCATAAATGATACATATTACCTTGACATGTTGGGAAGAAATTGGTATGAAGTCCTGTGCCAGTGCAGCATACGGGCTCTGGAGTCAGAAACGATCTGGGTTCAAATCCGCTACTCACCTCTTAACAGTATTGGGATTTGGGGCCAGGTGCTCAAACTCTGTCTTCTTTATGGTCTCCATCCATCAAGGTGGAAGTAATAACCATGTTACCTCTTTAGGTTGCTGTGAGGATAAATAAGAAAATATAAGTAAGGTAATTAATTAGGTGCTTCGAATATTGCAGTTTAATGATAATGAGCGCAGGATTTGGAGCCAGATGGCTTCTGTTTGAATCTTGGCATTGGAGCTTGCCAGATGTGTGGCCCTTGGCAATTTGCTTAAACACTCTTTGGCTCAATTTCTTAAATTATAAAAATAGCAAGGGTAATGATTGTACGTACTTCATGAAGATTAAGCTAATTACTATTTTAAAGTGGGGACTTCACTGGTAGTGCAGTGGTTAAGAATCCGCCTGCCAACGCAGGGAACACGGGTTTGAGCCCTGGTCCGGGAAGATCCCACATGCCGCGGAGCAACTAAGCCCATGCACCACAACTACTGAGCCTGCGCTCTAGAGCCTGCAAGCCACAACGACTGAGCCCACGTGCCACAACTACTGAAGCCCACACACCTAGAGCCCGTGCTCCACAACAAGAGAAGCCACTGCAATGAGAAGCCCATGCACCGCAACTAGTAGCCCCCACTTGCTGCAACTAGAGAAAGCACGTGTGCAGCAACAAAGACCCAATGCAGCCAAAAATAAAATACATACATAAAAAAAATTGAGTTAAAAAAATACATATTTTAAAGTGTTTAAAACAGTACCTAGCACTATAGCACATAGTAAGTGCTGTAAGTTTTTTTTAAAATAAGATGAAAATGCAATTAACAATTCTTACCATTAGCAAAACCAGATTAATATATTTTTTAGTATTTTCCCTAGTTCTTGGGGCTAGGTTGCTTTACGTATGGTATAGCTCCTACTCAGAAAATCAAATTGTTCAGGTAATATTCTCTGAGAAATAAAGGGAAGAAGTTTCCACAAAGCTGAAACCAAAGGCTATGGTCTAGCTGTGAATACTCGCAGCTGGCTCTCCTTAAAAGGTTAGAGGATTAGAATGTTAATAATTTTGTATTTCTTAAGCAAATATGTTCAAACATGCAACAAGCAGCTGTTCCCAT
This sequence comes from Aethalodelphis obliquidens, assembly GCF_003676395.1. Taxonomy (NCBI): domain Eukaryota; kingdom Metazoa; phylum Chordata; class Mammalia; order Artiodactyla; family Delphinidae; genus Aethalodelphis; species Aethalodelphis obliquidens. The sequence goes on from NW_020838008.1 coordinate 8,009,491, forward strand.
GGAAAAATGAGCCAGCGACAAGTTTCATCATCTAAAAGGAAAGCTATTTTTGAACAAATGAGAGCACAAAAAAAGTGCTATTTTTGAAATGCTTTTTAATAACAGAAAACATAAATATTTTTTGCAGCTCTTTAATTCAGAAAACAGCTTGCATAATGCTTTTGAACTTGAACAGAGTAGATAAAAGCTTATCCCAAATCCTAGAACTACAAATTCTTAGGAAATTCTAAGAAAAAAATTTATTCTTTGTGTCATGGTTGAAGCTGAGGTCAATATACATAGGAAAAACTTTGGATAATTTAAAACAGCGTTTCTTAATCTTTTCATTATCGCCCCCTTAAATAGCTTTTTCAGACGTTTTTTCTAATTGCCTCTCACATGTAATTTTGATACCATAAATACAATATATATATATGTTTATGTACTGTATGTATACTTGTGACTTAAAAATAAAAAGATTTTTTCACCCCAGGAACCAATTTTCTTCTCAATGGGGGCAATATCACCCACCTCCTTTGAGAATTCATGGCTTAAAGTAATAACTTGCCAAGGAAGTGTCTTTGTTTCTGGTCTTCGTATGGACCAGAGTGTCATTAGCTTCATATAACTGTCTTCACCAGGTTCCTTGGTTAACATTGTTCCTGTTTTGTTTACTTGTTTGGTTTGTTTTATTTTGCTTGGTTTCATTTATTTTGTATCAAGAAACCTATTTTAGACTTTCTAGCTGCAAGTCTACGAAGTCTATGTTTAATTGAGCATGGACAAAGATTTGCTAAAACAAATTCTTTATTATACTTTCCATAATTTTCTGTTCAATTGTCATATAAAAGAGGCATAAGTAATGGGGAGATTATATAACCTCTCTATGCCTCAGTATCTGTAAGTGAGGACAGTAATAATACCTACCTCTAGGGGTTGCAAAGCTTAAATGAGTTAATATGAATATGTTTTTAGAACAGTGTCTGGTAAACAGTAAGCAGTACATCTTCTTATTTTTATTTTTCATTAAAATGAGCTTAAGACCTTATATTACTTTACCTTATAAAGATACAGGTTTAGGTTATGAAATCAAGTAGAAAGAGTAGTGTCAAGACACAGAAGGGTTGAGGCAAAAAAAAAAAAAGTGCTGGGAACTAAGTCCTCTGTCAGGTGCTACATGTCTCTTTCATGTCTGATTCATTCTTCGTACACAGGTTATTTCCTCTATTCTCACAACTGGTTCTCCACTCTAAAGTTTACATGATCCTATATCTATCATTTCAAATCCAATTTCAAATTTCTTTCAGGGAGTGTCTGATTGGCTCAGCTGTCCTTTCCTTATCCAAACTTCTGTGGTCAGTGATGTTGGGACAGGTATAGCAGACTTGGTAGAGAAACACAGATTTTGAGGATGAGTGACAATTATGAAATAGAAAGGATTTCTTGGAGTGGACAAATATGCAAAAGTTGTTTATCTCCATTGGGTAAGAGACAACAGCACTGAATCATTATTTATGAGGTGTTAACTTCAAATTCTTACATATATTAATATTCCCAAATATAAAGGAAATTGATAATGACAAACGAAATTGAAATATACTAACACAAGCAGTTGGAATATTTACAAGGACAACATATCACATTGGCAAGACTAACAGTTTGACTACACAATGCCCCAGATATCATAAAGGAATAAACTCTCTTTTATGTAAGGCAGCTGAATAATAAAAACATATCAGAAGTGTGATAAAATGTTTGTTTAAACGTGTTAAAAAATTTCTCCATGCTCAGTTAAATATAAAATAAAATGAGACCCTCAAATGTCATAGCTCTCTTCAAATATCATGATCTTAATTTACTTGGGTTGCTGGAAAGAAGTGAGCTGTATGTACTTCTCTACCTTCTTTACTTTTGAAATATCCTGTATAAAATATCTACTGTGAAAATAATTTTAGGAAAAATGTGACAGAATTCTACTTGATATTTTGCATCAATTAAACATGTTTACTCTTGTTGTGTTGAAAAAATTTTACACTGTGTAAGAATAACAGCATACTGTGAAAGTTCAAAATGGTAATATCTCAGAAACATATTGCGTGATAGTGTTTAAAAATAGTCCCCCAAAATGGAAGTGCTTGAAAATAAAATCTTGAGAAAACATTGCTTCTCTTATTCAGACACACTGGACATTAAGCAACAGGAAAGAGAAAATGTATTTAACATCACAACAAAATCAAAGATTGCAATCCTATTTTGTGGCATTCCAGATAGCTCAAACCCTACTGGAAACAGACTATATAGTATATGTTCATGGGAAGATTATATGGGCTTCAACCACCCTAACTGTCACACTAGTCTAGTGTACTATCACAGTACTTCAAATGAGAGAGACAGAAAGGACTTTTTTACACTGTACATCTAGTGAAATTTATCTGAGTCCAGTTGAGATTAAGTTGAGGGTAGAATTCCATGGAAAGACTTTCTGCTTAGAATAACTTTGCCATGATATAAGAAAGCAAGTTGATTCAATTGTCAACACAAGAATATTTATTCAATATATTATAGGTATCATTAGAAAAATTGGATTACAAAAAATATAAATAATATAAACTCCATTAAAACATTTCCCCCAAAATACTCATGAAAATATTTATAATCAAAATCAGGTCACTATAGTCTACATCATTTTGTATTAAAGATAATTAAGAAAACTATTCATTTTGAGAGTTATTTGTTTTAAATACAAACTTTGAGAAGCAAGAAGAACTACAATCCTGCAGCCTGTGGAACAAAAACTACATTCACAGAAAGACAGAGAAGATGAAAGGCAGAGGGCTATGTACCAGATGAAGGAACAAGATAAAACCACAGAAAAACAACTAAATGAAGTGGAGATAAGCAATCTTCCAGAAAAAGAATTCAGAATAATGAGAGTGAAGATGATCCAGGACCTCGGAAAAAGACTGGAGACAAAGATGGAGAAGATGTAAGAAACATTTAACAAAGACCTAGAAGAATTAAAGAACAAGCAAACAGAGATGAACAGTACAATATGTGAAATGAAAAATACACTAGAAGGAATCAATAGCAGAATAACTGACGCAGAAGAACGGATAAGTGACCTGGAAGACAGAATGGTGGAATTCACTGCTGCGGAACAGAATAAAGAAAAAAGAATGAAAAGAAATGAAGACAGCCTAAGAGACCTCTGGGACAATACTAAACGCAACAACATTTGCATTATAGGGGTCCCAGAAGGAGAAGAGAGAGAGAAAGGACCAGATATATTTCTGAAGAGATTATAGTTGAAAACTTCCCTAACATGGGAAAGGAAATAGCCACCCAAGTCCAGGAAATGCAGAGAGTCTCATACAGGATAAACCCAAGGAGAAACATGCCAAGACACATAGTAATCAAATTGGCAAAAATTAAAGACAAAGAAAAATTATTGACAGCAGCAAGGGAAAAATGACAAATAAAACACAAGGGAACTCCCATAAGGTTAACAACTGAGTTCTCAGCAGAAAGTCTACAAGCCAGAAGGGAGTGGCATGATATACTTAAAGTGATGAAAGGGAAGAACCTATAACCAAGATTACTCTAGCCAGCAAGGATCTCATTCAGATTCGATGGAGAAATCAAAAGCTTTACATACAAGCAAAAGCTAAGAGAATTCAGCACCACCAAACCAGCTCTACAATAAATGCTAAAGGAACTTCTCTAAGTGGGAAACACAAGAGAATTAAAGGACCTACAAAAACAAACCCAAAACAATTAAGAAAATGGTAATGGCAACATACATATCGATAATTACCTTAAACATGAATGGATTAAATGCTCCAACCAAAAGCCACAGGCTTCCTGAATGGATACCAAAAAAAGACCCATATATATGCTGTCTACAAGAAACCCACTTCAGACCTAGGGACACATACAGACTGAAAGTGAGGGGATGGAAAAAGATATTCCATGCAAATGGAAATCAAAAGAAAGCTGGAATAGCAACACTCACATGAGACAAAATAGACTTTAAAATAAAGAATACTACAAGAGACAAGGAAGGACACTACATAATGATCAAAGGATCAATCCAAGAAGAAGATATAACAATTATAAATATATATGCACCCAACACAGGAGCACCTCAATACATAAGGCAACTGCTAACATCTATAAAAGAGGAAATCGACAGTAACACAATAATAGAGGGGAAATTTAACACCTCACTTACACCAATGGACAGAACATCCAAACAAAAATTAATAAGGAAACACAAGCTTTAAATGACAAAATAGACCAGATAGATTTAATGGATAGTTATAGGACATTCCATGCAAAAATAGCAAATTACACTTTCTTCTCAAGTGCACATGGAACATTCTCCAGGATAGATCACATCTTGGGTCACAAATCAAGCCACAGTAAATTTAAGAAAATTGAAATCATATCAAGCATCTTTTCTGACCACAGCGCTATGAGATTAGTAATCAATTACAGGGAAAAGAAAAACGCAAAAAACACAAACACATGGAGGCTAAACAATATGTTACTAAATAACCAAGAGATCACTGAAGAAATCAAAGAGGAAATCAAAAAATACCTAGGGACAAATGACAATGAAAAAACGATGATCCAAAACCTATGCGATGCAGCAAAAGCAGTTCTAAGAGGGAAGTTTATAGCTATACAAGCCTACCTCAAGAAACAAGAAAAATCTCAAATAAATAATCTAAACTTACACCTAAAGGAACTTGAGAAAGAAGAACAAACAAAATCCAAAGTTAGCAGAAGGAAAGAAATCATAAAAATCAGAGCAGAAATAAATGAAATAGAAACAAAGAAAACAACGGCAAAGATCAATAAAACTAAAGGCTGGTTCTTTGAGAAGTTAAGCAAAATTGATAAACCATTAGCCAGACTCATCAAGAAAAAGAGGGAAAGGACTCAAATCAATTACATTAGAAATGAAAAAGGAGAAGTTACAACAGACATGGCAAAAATACAAAGCATCCTAAGAGACTACTACAAGCAAGTTTATGCCAATAAAATGGACAACCTGGAAGAAATGGATAAATTCTTAGAAAGGTATAACCTTCCAAGACTGAACCAGAAAGAAATAGGAAATATGAACAGACCAATCACAAGTAATGAAATTGAAACTGCCATTAATAATCTTCCAACAAACAAAAGTCCAGGACCGGATGGCTTCACAGGTGAATTCTATCAAACAATTAGAGAAGAGCTAACACCCATCCTTCTCAAACTCTTCCAAAATATAGCAGAGGGAAGAACACTCCCAAACTCACTCCCTTAGGCCACCTTCACCCTGATACCAAAAGACACAAAGATACTACAAAGAAAGAAAATTACAGACCAATATCACTGATGAATATAGATGCAAAAATCCTCAACAAAATACTAGCAAACAGAATCTAACAACACATTAAAAGGATCATACACCATGATCACGTGGGATTTTTCCCAGAGATGCAAGGATTCTTCAATATACACAAATCAATCAATGTGATACACCATATTAACATAATGAAAAATAAAAACCTTATGATCATCTCAATAGACGCAGAAAAAGCTTTTGACAAAATTCAACACCTATTTATGATAAAAACTCTCCAGAAAGTGGGCACAGAGGGAACCTACTTCAACATAATAAAGGCCATATACGACAAACGCACAGCAAATATCATTCTCAGTGGTGAAAAACTGAAAGCATTTCCTCTAAGATCAGGAACAAGGCAAGGATGTCCACTCTCACCACTATTATTCAACATAGTTTTGGAAGTCTAGGAATGGCAATCAGAGAAGAAAAAGAAATAAAAGGAATACAAATTGCAAAAGAAGAAGTAAAACTGTCACTGTTTGCAGATGACATGATACTACACATAGAGAATCCTAAAGATGCCACCAGAAAACTACTAGAGGTAATCAATGAATTTGGTAAAGTTGCAGGATACAAAATTAATGCACAGAAATCTCTTGCATTCCTATACACTAATGATGAAAAATCTGAAAGAGAAATTAAGGAAACACTCCCATTTGCCATTGCAACAAAAAGAATAAAATACCTAGGAATAAACCTACCTAGGGAGACAAAGACCTATATGCAGAAAACTATAAGATACTGATGAAAGAAATTAAAGATGATACCAACAGATGGAGAGATATACCATGTTCTTGGATTGGAAGAATCAATATTGTGAAAATGACTATACTATCCAAAGCAATCTACAGATTCAATGCAATCACTATCAAATTACCAATGGCATTTTTTATGGAGCTAGAACAAAAAATATTAAAATTTGTATGGAGACACAAAAGACCCTGAATAGCCAAAGCAGTCTTGAGGGAAAAAAACGGAGCTGGAGGAATCAGACTCCCTGACTTTAGACTATACTACAAAGCTACAGTAATAAAGACAATATGGTACTGGCACAAAAACAGAAATATACATCAATGGAACAGGATAGAAAGCCCAGAGATAAACCCACGCACCTGTTGTCAACTAATCTATGACAAAGGAGGCAAGGACATATAATGGAGAAAAGACAGTCTCTTCAATAGGTGGTGCTGGGAAAACTGGACAGCTACATGTAAAAGAATGAAATTAGAACACTCCCTAACACCATACACAAAAATAAACTCAAAATGGATTTGAGACCTAAATTTAAGACCAGACACTATAAAACTCTTAGAAGAAAACACAGGAAGAACACTCTTTGACATAAATCACAGCAAGATCTTTTTTGATCCACCTCCTAGAGTAATGGAAATAAAAACAAAAATAAACAAATGGGACCGAATGAAACTTCAAAGCTTTTGCACAGCAAAGGAAACCATTAACAAGATGAAAAGACAACCCTCAGAATGGGAGAAAATATTTGCAAATGTATCAACGGACAAAGGATTAATCTCCAAAATATATAAACAGCTCATGCAGCTCAATGTTAAAGAAACAAACAACCCAATCCAAAAATGGGCAGAAGACCTAAATAAACATTTCTCCAAAGAAGACATACAGATGGCAAGAAGCACATGAAAAAGCTGCTCAACATCATTAATTATTAGAGAAATGCAAATCAAAACTACAATGAGGTATTAACTCACACCAGTTGGAATGGGCATCATCAGAAAATCTACAAACAACAAATGCTGGAGAGGGTGTGGAGAAAAGGGAACCCTCTTGCACTGTTGGTGGGAATGTAAATTGATATAGCCACTATGTAGAACAGTACGGAGGTTCCTTAAAAAACTAAAAATAGAATTACCATATGACCCAGCAATCCCACTACTGGGCATATACCCAGAGAAAACCATAATTCAAAAAGACACATGCACCTCAATGTTCATTGCAGCACTCTTTACAATAGCCAGGTCATGGAAGCAACCTAAATGGCCATCAACAGACGAATGGATAAAGAAGATGTGGTACAATATATAACGGAATATTACTCAGCTATAAAAAGGAACGAAATTGGGTCATATGTAGAGACGTGGATTCCTCTAGAGACTGTCATACAGCGTGAAGTAAGTCAGAAAGTGAAAAACAAATATCATATATTAACGCATATATGTGGAACCTAGAAAATGGTACAGATGAACCCGTTTGCAGGGCAGAAATTGTGACACAGAAGTAGAGAACAAACGTTTGGACACCAAGGGGGGAAAGCGGCGTGGGGTGGTGGTGGTGGTGTGATGAATTGAGAGACTGGGATTAACATGTATATACTGATGTGTATAAAATGGATGACTGTAAGAACCTGCTATATAAAAAAATAAATTAAATTAAATTAAAATAAAAAAGATCCCCATAAATATAAAAATGGGCAAATACTTGAACAGATACTTTCCAGAAGACGGTATATGAATGAGGCATAAGTACATGAAAAACTGTTCAGTGTCATTAGTTAACAGGGAAATGCAAAAAATAAAAACTTAAAAAAAATACATAAATAAAAACAAAGTAATTTTGTCCAGGTGGGGATATTGTGTCCTTTTTTTTTCTTTACAATTAACATGTTAAAATTCCTTTAGACTGGTATCTCATGTTCTTAAATGGTTTTTCTATGTTTGTTTAAACGAAGTGTTTTTTTGACAACTTTTATACCCTGATTCTTTAGTCATCCAAAAAATACCTTTAAAATATGAAATAAATTGCTTAAACAAAGTCCAGAGAAATAATTCAATAAAAATGGAAAAGTAAAACCTTTGTCATCTAAAAAAATTTCATTAACAAGAGGGATAGAAATGCAGCATACTTTCTAGAACCATAGTCTTTTACAGATAGACAATATTTCTAGCCATTATCTGATAAAATTCCTCATTTTATGTATAAGGACACAATCTAGTGAAGTGTTTTTGCTCAAAAGTAGATAGCTATTAGACCGCCAAGGAACACAGATTTCTTATTACTTGAAGCAATGTTCTACTAAACACATTTAATCTTTCTTTCATTTCATACCAAATTTCATAGTACATGAAGATGACCTTCTTAAAATTTCTCACTTCAAATAAACATATTCCCATATTGTCTCATCCCTCAAACTACACATTTAATATCATGTCTTCCTTCACCTTTACCAAATAAAAGTGAAAAATTGGCAAGGAAGTAAAGCCAGTTTTCCTTTCTATCATGCTTCCAGTCACTGCTGGCCAAAAACTTTTTACATTTTCTAGGAAGATTGGATTAGGCTTTGAAGTAAGACTTTTCTCAACTTTATCTGAAAAATAAAATGGATCCCTAATTAGCATGTGTGTTCCTGAGTGAAAACAAATCCCTTAAGAATACACATGCAGCAACTAAGAATGTTATGAATAAAATCCACATCATATCCCACCTTTCAAAGTATATACTTTGGTGTACAGTATGACACTCTAGCTGGGCTTTGTATTTTTTTTTTTTTTTTTTTTTTGCGGTACATAGGCCTCTCACTGTTGTGGCCTCTCCCATTGTGGAGCACAGGCTCCGGACGCGCAGGCTCAGTGGCCATGGCTCACGGGCCCAGCTGCTCCGTGGCATGTGGGATCTTCCCAGACCGGGGCACGAACCCTCGTCCCCTGCATCGGCAGGCGGACTCCCATCCACTGCGCCACCAGGGAAGCCTGGGCTTTGTATTTTAATGCTTCATTGAAGTAACATGGACATACAATAAGCTGCACATATTGAAAGTGGGATAATTGATAAGTACTCTTAATTCTGTTACATTGACTTACATGAATATATTTGCACGAATACCACACTGTACTTATTACTGTGGCTTTACAGTGAGTTTTGAAATCATGTAGTATAAATCCTCCAACTTTACTGTTTTTGAAGAATTATTTTAGCTATTCTTGGTGTGTTGAATTTCCAATACATTTTAGAATCAGCTTTTTGAATTCTAAAATAATTCTCTGGGGATTTTGATAACAATTGCATTGAATTTGTAAATAAATTTGGATTAAATTACCTTCCTGACAATATTGTTTCTTCCACCTTTTGAACATGAAAAGTCTGTTAATTTATATCTTTAATTTCTCTTAGTGTATTTTTCAGTGTACAAATCTTGATCTATTTTTGGTTAAATTTGCTCTTAAGTACTTTATATTTTGATGTTATTGTAAATGGAACTGTTTTCTTCATTCCTTTTTTAGGTGCTTTATTGTTAGCATACAGAAATTTAATTGATTTTTGTATCTTGATCTTGTGTCCTATGGACTTGCTAAAGTTGTGTATTAGTTACAGTAGTTTTGTTATGTATGTATTTCTTAGAATTTGCTATATAAAAGCTATGTCATCTGCAAATAAAGAGATTTTTTTTCCTCCCTTTCCATCATGGAGAGCTTTAGTACCTTTTAAATTTTTTCTTTGTTGAAGTAGCTAGAATTTTTAGTACAATGTTCAATAGAAGTAGTGCAAGTAGATATCCTTGCCCTGTTCTGGATCTTAGGAAGACGAAATTTAGTCTTTCATTCTTAGTTATGATGTTAGATGTGGGTTTTTCTTAGCTTCCCTTTATGAGATATATGAAATTTCCTTCTTACTTTTGTTGAGAGTTTTTATTGTGAATGACTGTTGAGTTTTGTCAAATGCATTTGCAATCTGACATTAACTAAAAGTCATTAATTGCATTATACCAATTGAAATTAGTATTTTTTTGTCATCTAGTAATAGTGTGTACTATGTTAATTTTCTAATGTTAATCCCAACTCATATTTCGGACATAAATTTTACTTGGTTGTGGCATACAACCATTTTAAATTTTGCCAGATTTCAGTTCTAATATTTTAGCACTTTTGTATTTATGTTCATATGAACTATTGGTCTATAGTTTTCTTGTAATGTCTTTGTCTGGCTTTCATATCAGTATAATGCTGGTTTCTATAATCTGAAAGAGTTTGCTAAAGACTTGGTATTATTTCCTTTTTATATATTTGATAGAATTCACCAGTGAGTCATCTGTACTGTACTCCTTATGTGTAATATTTTTAATAAGTAATTCAATGTCTTCACTTATTTTAGGTACATTTTAATTTTTTTCTTCTAGAATAAGTTTTGATACTGGTGTCACTCTAGGAATTTGCCTATTTCATTTAAGTTGTCCAGTATGATGCCAAAAATTATTCATAATAATCCCTTAAATTATAGGGTCTGTTATAATGTATTCTCTTTCATTTTTGATTTTGATAATTTGTCTTATCTGTTTCATTCTTGCTTAACCTAGATAAGTATTTGTCAGCTTTATTGATATTTAAAGGAATAAACTTTTGTTTTCATTGATTTTCTCTAATTTTCTGTTTTATATTTCCCTGATGTCTCCTATAATTTTTCTTTTCTCTCCCCTGCTTGCTTTGAGTTTAACTTATTATTTTAATTTATTAACATACAGGCAAGGTTATTTATCTGAAAATTTTCATTTCTGGTAAATACATTTAAAGTTACACATTTTCTTCTAATCACTGCTTTAGCTGCTTCCTATAAATTTTGCTACGTTATTTTTTGAATCAGAATATTTTCTAATTTCTCTTATTATATCTTATTTGAATCATAGATTACTTAGAATATGCTGTTTAATTTCCAAATATTTGGGAGATTTTAAAGATTTCTTTATCTTGTTAATTTCTAATTTAATCCCATTGTAGGTTGAAAACTTACTTTATATAACTTCAATCTTAATTTATCTTGTCATATGGCCTAGTATATATTTCATGCATATTTGAAAAAAATGTTTATTGTGCTGTTCAGTGAAGTATTCTACATATCATTTATGTGAAGTTAGTTAAAATATTTTTCAAGTATTCTATACATCTACTAATTCTCTGTCTAGTTTTTCTATAAATTATTGAGGGCAGGACACTGAAACTTCCAATTATAGTTGTTAAATTGCCTTTTCCTCATTCTTTTTTTGTCAGGTTTCCTTCCTGTGTTTTGGGGCTCTGATTTTAGGTGAATATGCATTTATAACTGTTTTATGTTCTTGAGGTATTGACCACTTTATCATTATAAAATGCCCCTTTTTGTTTCTAATAAAATTCTATCTTAAAGTCATTTTTTCCATATCAATTTAATTTGTTGATTTTATTTTTACTACACTTTTTTTTTTTTAGATATGACATTATAGGCACATCTTACCACAAACTACAGCAGATTAATAATTATTTATTTCTGGTAAATAATAGCAAATTTGCTCAACTTTAGCTCAATTTCCTCCCACATCCTTTATGCTATCATTGTCATTAGAATCTAAATAACAGTGTTATAATATTGCTTTGTACAATCTTGTGTCAATTAAAGAAGTAAAGAGACTAAATGAGAAATATATATATGTCTATTGAGTCTTTTAAATTAAGGTGACATATATAGCACTTACAGTGTTCTCTATTTTTTCCTGAAGAGTTGAATAACCATCTGGTGTCATTTCTGACATCTGGTGTCAGTCTGAAGGAATTCCTTTATTAATTCTGGTAAAATGGGTCTGCCAGCAATGAACTCCCTTATTCTTTTTTTATCTTGGGAATATCTTTATTCCTCCTTCTCTTTTGAAGGCTAGTTTGGCTAGATACAGAATTCTTGGTTGACTTTTTTTTTTGTCTTACACTACTTTCAATTTGTCATTCCATTCATTTCTGGCCTCCTTGTTTCTGATGAGAAGTCAGATGTTAATCTTATTGTGGGTTCTTTGAACATGATTAATTTGGTTTTCTCTTAAGGATTTCAATTTTTTTCTACGCCTTTTTGGAAAAACCCAAATGAACTTTTTGGACAACCCAATATATCCATGAGAAGATATCTTGGTACTTAATTCTACCTTTTCCCTCTCTCCCTTCCTCCCTCCCTTCCTTCCTTCCTTCCTTCCTTTAGCTTCTTGGATGTGTGGATAAATACTTTTCATCCAATTTGGGAATTTTTTAGCCATTATTTCTTTAAATATTTTTCCTAATATTTTTGCTCCTCTCCTTCTTGGTTCCAGCTACATATATGGTGGTGTACTTGTTGGTATTGTACAGATCTCTGAGTCTCTGATCATTTTAAATCTTTTTTTCCCATTCTGATATGCATATTAGATTACATAATTTCTATTGATCCACTGACAATGCCACTGAGCGTGAATATCATCCAATGGTACAAATGCAGTGAGTGTCCTTAAACCTTTGCAGAGAAGATGCTAGTGTTCTTCTAGTGTGGTAATCCTAGAAGTGTGGTAATCCTTTATTCTGTCACACTGGGGAAAATTTGGGTGCAGCTTTAAACAAGAATGATGCCGATTCTCACTGTTCTTACTTTGTTTGGCAGGTTTACAAACACAAGTACTTCTCATATTGTTGTATACCTTGCTTGATTTTCAGAGTATCCAATGATTAGTTTTATCAATTTTGTAGTTTTAAAATTGCTATGGGGAGAAGATTTGCTCTTTGAAAATCCTGCATCTGCTTAACTTTTCCAACATATAGGAATTGGCTTAATAACTGTTTTAATGTTCTTATCTGCTAATTTAAATATCTGTGCCAGATTCAATTGATTGGACTTTCTCCTATTATCCCACTTCTTTGTATTCCTGCTAATTTTTGTTTATATAGCAGACATTATGAGCTTTACCTATTTGAATTCTGGATATCTTTTTATTCCTATTAATATTCTTGAGCTTTCATCTGGAAAGTAGTTATTTGGAAACAATTTGATCCTTTTGTCTCACTTTTAATATCTGTTATAACATACTTCTGTGTAACCTAACCAAAGCCATATGAATCATGTAGTATTCCAGTCTGACTTGTGGGAACAGACAGGCATTATTCCTAGCCCAATGTAAGTACAAGTATTGTTACCTTAAATCTTTTCTGATGGGTCTTTCCCAGGCTTCTAGTGTTTCTTCACTCAAGTTTGCTGATCAGTACTCTGCTGAATACTGAGTCAATTGCTTTGTAGATACCCAGAATTATCAGGCTGTATTGCTCTCTCCTCTCTAATAATTTCGCGTGTGATCTCTACCTTCCTTGTTTTCCCAGACTCCCAGGTCTTGATCCTTAACTCAGGAAGTCTGCTGAGCTTCATCGAGGCTTTTCCTCTATGTGCTTTGGCCTGGAAACTCTTGTCCAGTGTCTGGAAAAGTGTTGTTCATATATTTGATGTGATGCTTTAGTTTGTTTTAAACAGAGGTTAAATCCAGTTCCTATTATTCCATCATGAATGGAAAAGTGGTAGTCTGTTTTTTGGGTTTTTTTAAGGAAGAAAAATTCCTTACTAACTTGAATAAGTATACATTGAGGGAGATAAGAGCTCCCACCATTGTGGCCAGGGTGTAAAATTAAAATGTAAAGTGTGATCCCCTGTTAAATTTGATACCAATGAACATAAAAGAAATCAGCAGAGCAGCAGATGGTACTGTTTGCAGCTCTGGGAGAGACTTGAGGCTCATAGTCACCATCTGCCTGCACAGCATTTTCTCAAACTTAGTATTTAGCAAAGTTTATTACTACTAAGCTTATGAGCATTACGAGACAGATTACCAAATTCCTGCATTCTACCATGCTTTAATTAAAGGAAATATATGTCATGTGTTGGATAGTTATGGAAGCTATGTGAAATATAACTACCACTGCCTGTTACTCTCCATAATAACTTCTGATTTTTCAGTTCAATGCCAAAAAGAAACATGCACTAGTTATACAATATACCTTTAAGAGGTCTGTGGGATCAATCCGTCATTGGGCTTTGTGCAAATTCTTACATAAATCCTATCCCTGAACACCTTTATTAAACCTAACTGTTCATAGTTAGTGAAGTTCTCATGAATGCAGTTTGTGTTTCCTATTATAGATTGTAAAATGCTGATGGTTATATATTCTGTATTCTGAGCAACACATGTTCAGTAAATTTCAGAGCATTCATTGGCTAAAAGCATTATAGCTACACATATTGAAGTTTAATCAGCTGGTAGAGAAATTTGTTTAGATATAATAATGCATAATTAATCTCAGCTTTGAATAGAGTTGCAAGTTCTGCATATAAATCTATAGATATCTTCCATCGTTTGCATAATCCTTATTCATAGTAATAGGTTGAAACATAGGCAAGGCTATTTTTGTAGGTCAAAAGTGGTCAAATTTGGCAACCTCATACAGTTCAAACTGACATAAGGCTACTTTACCATCTTTTGCCAACACTGAGATGATGCTTCTTCTGTTAATGATTTCCAAAACTGTTACACAGGTATTTTTTACTGTTATTGCTTTTAATATAAAGATACACAGTGAACACCTTGGTTACTAATATTTTAATTCTGTAATATTTCTGATTATAAAATCTTAATGTGAACTGAATAAAAATGAATTTATAGTTGCTAAAGTGTGGTGAATCTTCACTAAGTTTAAAGGCTTAAAATATATATATTTCAAGTGATTTTCAAATTTCTACACAGGCATACGAATGTTACAATAACCAAGATAATTTGGGGAAAAAAATGCGTGGGTGGTCCTTGCTCTAATTCGAAACTATATTAAATAAACAATGTTTCCAAGCTGCACAATAAAGAAGGAATGCCTGTGTTTTCTTCCATCTTTGTTATTTCATAGATATGTGGCACTAGATGTGATACTTGACATTTGTTTCAGTTTTTTTAACAAGTAAAATAGTATTAACACCTACCTCAAAAGACTGTTTTAAGGATTAAATGAATCAATCCATTTGATGTATTTCAAAGTCTCTCAGGCATAATGAGAACTCAATAAATGCTAGCTGTTGTAACTATTGTTATTTTAGGTGTATATTTAGTATTCAGAAGTGAGACAGCATGGATTTGCATTCTGGCACTTGATATTCTGTGACTCAGTTGTCTCATTACAAAAATGTAGATAAAAGAAGTACTTATTTCATAGGTTGTTATGGGTTTAAATGAGTTGATGAATGTAAACTACTGAAGATCTTGGTCTTTGAGGCTTAAAACTGACAAACTATTTTTCTGCCTGTATATAACTTATACAAATTTTAAGAAAATTATTGTAATTCAGGCCATGGAGACTATCTAATTTACCACTCCATCTCATCCCCAGTCTCCAAGCAAGTTTAAACACAGAGCTCTCCAAAAATTGATACATTCTCCATTGCATAAATCTCTGGGAAAAATATGAACCAAGACTAACACATTCATTTATGGAACATAGAAGTTATTTTTTATGGTGTGGTGTTAAGTGTGTAGGAGACATGCAATAACAAAATAAAGATTGTTGGAGGAATAAAGACTTACATTGCTTCATTTCCATTATTGTACCTGCCTTTCAGAGAGACCAGCTAGGTCTACTGAGTACTCTGAGTCTGGACCCCACTGGGCCCCAAAGCAACTCATTGACCATCTTGGCTTTTCTTTATGTTCTCTGTAAAATCTTCCTGTGTCCACCATTTACATGGTATTGCCTGACCACTTGTTCCCTCATGGTAATATGCCTTAAGAATGGACTATGGCAACAAGTGGGCTGTGGGAGAGAGAAGATATGTGGGAATGGGGTCAGAAAGGGGCAGCATCCCCATTTTTCAGATGACCAAATTAATTTACCATAGTTTTTGGTATAGGTCATGGTTTTATGTGGATAAATGATGCTAACTGGTAAATTTTCAGGGTCATATTTTCTAAATTGAAGATAGTTAGATCAATAACTTAGTGCTCGTATTTTTTTTCAGTGATTAGATAGTATAAATAAAATTTCCCTTTTGTTTACATAATTTTTAAGGAATATCAATCTAGATTTTTATGCAATACCTATAAATATATAAGGTAAGGCAGACTGATTAAGGAAAAAATAGCTTGCTTCATACAATAGGCAATTTCATTATCTAATTTACAGAATACTCAACAGCCTCTATTTTGTATATAAAGCAATCAGGATTTTGGTTACTTTACTAAATAGGCGATACGATAGCTTATTTTAAATGAAATTAAAAAATTTCATTTGCTTCCTGTGCAAAATCAGCACAAGTTTTGCTTTAAAGATGTACTGAAAATATTTTAGAATAAATGCTATAAATCTTTGGAAAAAATAACTTAAAGGAAACATAAGACCATTTCAGTTAAATCAAGCTAAAAATATTCATTCTTTGTAAAGTAATATTTATGATTTATTTCATTCCTTCTTCCATATAATAACGTTTAGGAAGTCATAATAATCCATTTCTCTGGTGATTTTAATTCCTAAAGTAGATGAGCTCCCATTATATTAGACATAAAGCAAGTATTTGCATATTGCTATTACTACGCTCATATACACAAGGATATAAATGTGGAATAACTGTATATACTTCCCACTTTTATGCCACTAAAAAGTTTTATGTGTTTGGGTAAATATTTTTAAAGCCCAGTATAGACAAAGCAAACATTTTCTAGCATATTTTTGTGTGCACTCTGACCTCTGGATTTTTGAATTATAAATGAGAATAATAAATCCGCACAGTCTTTGTTATAATAATAGCTCTTTTGATATGTTTATAACATTCAAATATTGTATTCAAACAGAGATAAGTGGAGTGGTGGTTAATATATAAACCACATGTAAGTTAGCAAATGAATAAATAAATGCACTTAGACCCAGTAGTTCTACTTTAGGATTTTGTCAAAAGAAGTTAGAGATGTGGATGAAAAAAGCCTTTGGCAGATATCGCAGCTTTATTTACACCTGAAAACAATTAAAACACTATATAATTTGTATACTAGTAATGTGAAGTCTCAAAAATAAATTATAACACACTTCTGTGTTGGAATACTAAAAACAATGGTGTATAAATGTACTGACAGACAATGTAGTGTAGCTGAAGAAACCAAAACAAAACAAAGACAGAGTGGTTTGTACAACAGATGCTAAGAGAAACACAAACACAGAGAATATTAAACTTGTTCAGAGAAAAATGTTAACAGTATCGATCCCTCTGTTAGATGGATTGCACAGGATTTTTCTTTTTCTTTTTGTGCTCTTTTGTATTACATTTAGGACTGTCTATACTCTTTAAAATTCTTCCATAGAAAGGATAAGGCAATCTACCCTGAATTAGCCACATACAACAACTACAATAAATTTGATGTATTGCCATCATAAAACATTTGTCGAGAGCTTTACATACGAAAGATATTAAAACTAGACAGTCATAATTGCTCAGTTCTTTGGTTTCAATCCTTGAATAGCTAATGAAAGAGGAATCAGGGCATGAAAAGTAGTGATGTATTACTTTTATCTATCTATCTATCTATCTATCTATCTATCTATCTATCTATCTATCTATGCAAATAATGAACTAAATAATATTCCCTTAAATAAGAATGTCTTATGATAAACTACCAGTTTGACTGTAAACCTATAACATCAGTGTTAGAACTCTTACCCACAAGTTACTATTATTGTCCAGTTTATTGATTTTTGACAGTCATATGATTATGGTAACATGTGGAGAAGACATGGGTGTTCAACCAAGTTTGATCACATTGAAATCATTAGATTACCACTCTATGATTATAGTTGCCTGAAAGATGAAATCCTTTAAACTGAATCAATCATTTACTCTGAGTGATCAACATGGAAACTGTTACATTTTACTACTGCTGAAATCTACAGTCAGTCTCAAACGTTGTTTCCAGAAACTAAATTATCAGCAAGGTAGCAGGATACATAAAGAAATTGGTTGCATTTCTTTACACCAACAATGAAATATCAGAAAGGGAATGTAAAAAAAAAAAAAAACCTTTTAAAATCACACCTCCAAAAATAAAATACTTGGGAATAAACCTGAACAAGGAGATGAAAGACTTATACACTGAGAACTATAAAACATTAATAAAGGAAATTGAAGATGAGTCCAAGAAATGGAAAGATATCCCATGCTCTTGGATTGGAAGAATTAATATTATTAAAATGGCTATATTACCCAAAGCAATCTACAGATTTAATGTGATCCCTATCAAATTACCCATTAATTTTTCACAGAACTAGAACAAACAATCCTAAAATTCATATGGAACCATAAAAGACTGAGAATCGCCAAAGTAATCCTGAAGAAAAAGAACAAAGCCGGAGGCATAACCCTCCCAGACTTCAGAGAGTACTACAAAGCTACAGTAATCAAAACAGCATAGTATTGGTACAAAAACAGACATATGTATCAATGGAGCAGAATAAAGAGTCCAGAAGTAAACCCACACACCTACAGTCAATTAATCTTCAACAAAGGAGGCAAGATTATATAATAGGAAAAAGACAGTCTCTTCAGCAAGTGGTGTTGGGAAAGTTGGACAGCTGCATGTAAATCAATGAAGTTAGAACACACCATCTCACCATACACAAAAATAAACTCAACATGGCTTAAAGACTTAAACATAAGACATGACACCGTAAAACTCCTAGAAGAGAACATAGGCAAAACATTCTCTGACATAAATTGTTACCAGTGGTTTCTTAGATCAGTCTCCCAAGGCAATGGAAATAAAAATAAAAATAAATAGATGGGACCTAATCAAACTTACAAGCTTTGGCACAGCAAAGGAAACCATAAACAAAACAAAAAGACAATCTATAGAATAGGAGAAAACATTTTCAAATGAGGAGACTGACAGTGGCTTAATTTCCAAAATAAACAAACAGTTCATACAGCTCAACCAGAAAACCCAAACAGCCCTATCTAAAAATTGGCAGAAGACCTAAATAGACATTTCTCCAAAGAAGAAATACAGATGACCAACAGGCACATGAAAAGATGCTCAACATCACTAATTACTAGAGAAATGCAAATCAAAACTACAATGAGGTACCACCTCGCACCAGTCAGAATGGCCATCATTCTATGAAAAAGTCTACAAATAGCAAAGTCTGGAAAGGGTGTGGAGAAAAGGGAACCCTCCTACACTGTTGATGGGAATGTAAGTTGGTGCAGCCACTGTGGAAAACAATACAGAGGTTCCTCAGAAAACTAAAAATAGAATTACTATATGATCCAGCAATCTCACTCCTGAGCATATATCCAGACAAAACTATAATTCATAAAGATACATGTACCCCTTTGTTCATAGCAGCACTATTCACAATAGCCAAGATATGGAAACAACCTAAATGTCCATCAACAGATGATTGGATAAAGAAGATATGGTACATATATACAATGGAATACTACTCAGCCATGAAAAAGAACAAAATAATGCCATTTGCAGCAACATGGATGCAACTACAGACTATCACACTAACTGAAGTAAGTCAGAAAAAGAAAGATAAATACCGTGTAATATCACTTATATGTGGAATCTAAAATATGACACAACTGAACCTATCTATAAAATAGAAACAGAATCACAGACATAGAGAACAGACTGGTGGTTTCTGGGGGGAGGGGCTTGGGGGAAGGATGGAGTGGCAGGTTGGGGTTAGCAGATGTAAGCTTTTACATATAGAAGGGATAAACAAGTTCCTGCTGTATAGCACGGAGAACTATATTCAGTGTCCTGTGATAAACCATAATGGAAAAGAATATTAAAAAAGAGAATTATATATGTGTATAACTGAATCGCCTTGCTGTACATCAGTAATTAACACAAATTGTAAATCAACTATACTTCAATAAAAAATGAAAAAAGAAAAGAAACTGAATTATTCTTGAGCTTCTTGCACATATATTCCAAATCATACCTCTATTCAAAATTATCCCCTTTGATCAAATAAAGCTGTTCTTAATTGTAATACAGCTTTCTTTTCCTCAATTGTGTGAATCAGGGCTCAGCAAATATTTTCTGTAAAGGGCTAAATACAAGATACTTAGCCATATGGCCTCTGTTGCAAGAATTCAACGCTGCCATTGAAGTGTAAAAGCAGCCACAGACAACATGTGAATAAGTGAGTATGCTGTGTTCCAATAAAACTTTATTTACAAAATGGGCAGCAAGTTGGATTTGACTTGTGGGCTATAGACTGCTGACTCAATCCAGATACATGATTCAATTGTCCACTCTGTGATATTTGCTTAAATTTAGTTCTGAACTAATAGTGCAAATGCCTATATAAAGCTAATAGGACATTATGAACATTAAAGAGCAGAATGAAGAATTATACAATTTTATACGAACATGGATGTTCATTCATAATTCTCCTGAATTTTGCAGACAGCAGGGTAATGAATCTGACAAATTTGCTGAAGGTTCTCTTCCTTCCCCTACCCAATCGCAACATATTTACTTTGTAGCCTGAAAGAAGATTATTTAACTTCTATCATGTGCCAGAGATATTTTCTAATTTTTAATCTTTACATCAATGCTGAGATATATTTTTTATTGTTCTCATCTTAGTGATGAACAACTGAGGTTCAATGAAGTTAAGCAACTCATAGAATGGGATAGAAAATACACAAGCTATTTATTCCAGTATTATAGGAGAGAGCTAATCCTCAGGTTAAATCTGTTTGTGCCCTCTGACCCTTGTACATGAAATGGATAGTTTTATACAGTTGAACAAATAATAGTTTTAATACATCACAAATTATATGAATTAATGGAAAGTTAAAACATTTTTTCTTTGGATTATTTCTATGATTAAGTAACAAAAACTGAAACTTGTCTAGCTAACTCATTTGTTATAGCCAAATATCTGCAGTGACTTTGTGAACATCTTACATTTCAAGTTTGAGATATACGTGTATCTTACATTATATATGTATATATCCTATTGTGTGTGTGTGTGTATGTATATATTTGTGTGTGTATATATATATGTGTGTGTGTGTATATATATATCTCCCCAAAGTACATTGTGATATATTGCTATTCTTAGCTTCAAAATATTCATATACTTCACATAGGTATAAGAATGTTCTATGAACTAAGAATAAAAGGTTTTTGTCCTTGTTCTTAGAAGAACTATTCTGTCACTGAATTTTATAAAATGAATTTTATAACTGTGTTGCTCCTTAAGTTTTTAGGGGGGGAGGTGCTGTCTACCATTCTAACTCTTCTACCCAGCTCTTTTTCAAAGCCAACTATCTAGAAATTGCAAATAGCATAAAACCTAAATATTAGAATGAGTGTATGTTCATTTTGTGTAGCAAAACTATAGTTCAGTGACATTTTGTATTAAATAAGTTTTAGGGGACATCCCCTGAGAAAGCTATATGCTACTTATAATATTTCTGCTATGAGAAAAAGCAGTACACTCAGCTCTTCTATTAGTGTTGACTCTTGTTTATTTATTCATTCAATGCAAAATCATTGAGCCCCTAATCTTGCCTAGGCACTATGTCTTAATCTATTTTCACTTAATAACATGCTAATTTCAATAGTAGGAATTTTCCAGTGATGTAACAGAAGGCAGAAAGAAGACTTTAATTTAGACTGGGCTATCAGGGACAGTTTATTAGATGAAATGTTGTCAGAGTTCTCTGAATCAATGAGTATGTTAGCTGGGTGATTGATAAGTGGGAAATTTGGAAAGGGAATGGCAAAGGGAGCAGAATGTCTGGGAGTCTGTCAAGGATTTCTCATTCTCTGACAGCAGAGATGTGCACCCTGAGGAAGGGTGGCTAGGAAAAGGTGTTTTTAATGCTGTAGGTGTTTGGGTGAAGTAGCAATTGGTGGTGGTGATTTTGTATCAGTCACAAAGGTAGGCTGAGGTTCTAGTGGCAAAACAGACAGGGTGTGGA
This sequence comes from Aethalodelphis obliquidens, assembly GCF_003676395.1. Taxonomy (NCBI): domain Eukaryota; kingdom Metazoa; phylum Chordata; class Mammalia; order Artiodactyla; family Delphinidae; genus Aethalodelphis; species Aethalodelphis obliquidens. Next base: position 8,031,611 of record NW_020838008.1, read on the forward strand.
AAGGAACTTCTGCTTTTTGCAGAAATGGATAAAATACTAAGAAATCATGAACTCCGTGGTCTAGACCATTCCTCTGTGTGTATATTACATCACAGATACCAGATTTCAACTCTGCTTCCATCGAAGGGTCAAGTAACTTTTGTTCTGAGAACAGTGCAAGTTGCATAATGTGGCCTTATCAATTTTTCTTTATTGTTAATATTTATAATTTACCTATATTATTTAAAGGTGCACTTTATTACTGACACCATCTTCACCCAGAATTTCTAAGTAAACACAAATTTAGGATGTAATGCAAACTTTCTGACACTAAATCTTCCTGTAATGACTAAATTAATGGAGGAGATAAAGTAGTCAGAGATATTTATGACACTGATTTAACACCTTCCTCAAATTTAGTGTATCACAAAATTTGGGGGTACTAATTTTATGTGTGACACTCAACTAGTACATTATACAGTACCTAGTTTAACTGTTATAGAAACCCTATATGGCAAGAGAAATTATTCCTACTTTACTGATAAAGAAACAGACTCAAAGATTTAGTAAACCCTCTAGACTTTTACAGATAATAAATGATTAAGCAATATTCAAACTCTCTTACCTTTTTGCTATCCCTTACTATAATAACTTAGCATAGATAAATTCCAGGGTAGAAATATAAGTCACAAAGACACTTTCCTAAAGGCATTAGGTAAAGTCCAATTTTCCTTATGTTTAGGAAAAGTTCAGTTTGCCTAAAATTAATGTATTTTGAATGTTTACAATGAAATAAAAGTAAATAACAAAGTGAAACATTATTTACATTAATATTTCACGTTACAGTACCTAAAACCACTATTTTAAGAGTTCTTTAGTTGTTCTATATATACATATTAGAATAATCCTATATGTGAGAGATTGGATAATTCAGAAGTAAAAAAAAAAAATATCATTCAGTGTGTCCACAGACAATTTATTTTAGAGTAAGCTTAAAATGATAAAAAAAATTAGCAGAAAGACACAAAATGCAAACAAAACAAAACTAAAAAGGGTGGCAGTATGGTCATATTTTAGGTAAACTACTAACTATGCAAATTGTTCATAAGATGATTCGGTGTGGTATAAATTCAGTTTAGTTTGTCTAATGTAGAATCTAGCCAGGACTCAGGCTAGGTAGTACTTCAGTGGATGAGCAGCTGGAGAAGGAAAAGATGGTAGAAAAGGGAAGAAAAGGGATTTCAGGGACCAACTGGATTAGAGATCTGGTCTCGGAAATATGTGGCTTGTACCTTAGTGTTCAATGGGACTGTGTATGTTTTCTGTGGCTGCTGTAACAAACCACTACAACCTTGGTGGTATAAACAACAGTTTATTCTCTTATAGTCCTGGAGGTCAGAAGCTCGAAATAAATATCGCTAGACCAAAATCAAGGTACTGGCAGGGCCTCACTTTTTCCAGAGAATCTAGGGGAGGTGGAAAATCTGTCCTTGTCTCTTTGTTTCTGGTGGCTGCCAAAATTCCTTGGCTTGTGGTCACATCACTCCAATATTTGCCTCTGTGACCTACTCCTCTTCCATGTGGCCAAATCACTCTATGCCTCCCTCTTAAAAGGATACACTTGATTTCATTTAGGCCACTTGGATAATGGAGGATAATCTTCCTATCTCAAGAGCCTTAATTTAATCATATCTCCAAAATCTTTTTTTTTTCATATAAAGTAATATTTACAGGGATTAGGACATAGATTTTTTTTTTTGGTGGCAGGGGGACATTATTCAGCCTACCATATGGACATAGCGTAGGATGATATTTATATATATATTTGGATTTGCTTGGATTCAAATATCAAACACTAATTTCTCAATTAAGAGCTAAGAGTAGGTACTGGAAGAATACTAATGTGGTTCATAGACTAGAAGAAAAGAAAAACGAAGTTCTGGAAATGGCCAGGATTCTTGGGTAAGTCAGGTACCAGGTGGTATAGATCCTGGAGCTCCATGTTATCCCACCTAAAGGGTGAGGGAATTAGGGTGTTTAACCTACCAGCTCCTGTCAGTCATCAGTGAGGGCTGCTCTTATGAAGTGTTAATTCCTCGTCACTTTTGGCTTGCCACACATGTGCACAGAGAGGGCTCTAGTAGCTGAGAAAGTCCACAGAAAGAAATGCAGGTGTTATCAGACGGAGGTTGGGCCAACGTGCATGGAAATGGTAATGGCTAAGTGGTGTGGTGAGGCATCATTATCTACAATACTATATCCTACAGCTATTGCCAGCTTTGGGTGTCACATTATCTTTCTTTCACCATATCAATGAAAGTAGCTCTTGTCCAATTCAAATTTGAAAACTCCTAAGGAAAGAGTCTGTTAGGGCCGGCATTTGTCATTTCTTGAATAAATCCCTATGATTAGGGAGATGGATTCTTGAGAAAATGAGACAACTCCAAGTCAGGCTACATGGTCTGAACCTGGGGGGAAACAGTTTGCAACTAAAAGTAGGTAATATTCCCGGAATAAAACTGTTATGATTTGTCTATTATTTACAGAAAATAAAAAGGAGGTCAATAAAGTGAATGGGACACAAAATTCAGGTATGTTAGTCTCTTGGGGCATAACTGAAAACTCAGTATGATCTATCTGGCTTGATACCAGATTACAGGCAGCATCTGAGTACATATAAAATGGGCTGTAGGTGCTACAGGGAAGAGGACGAGAACTAGATGTGGTGTGAGGGGTGTAGGAAAATAACTGGGATTAAGGGCATCAATTGAGTTGCAATGAAACTGCTGTACAATCAGAATTTGACCTAGGCATCTAGTTACAGTGAATAAGCAAACGTGGCATTCCTGTAAACTACACTGCAATTGAGTGCACTCGCTATTCATCGGTAGATTCACCATATATACCCATATACTATAATGAGAATAAAACTGATAGTTCCAAACTCTACCACTGGTGAGGAGAGGGCTTACTATGTTCTGCTGCCTAGATGGGAACTGGTTTAAGTCTTGATGAGAGTGAGTTCGTAATTTGGAGGCCTCAGTTTCTGTAGCCATGAGGGGTCAGGAGAAGTAGGAAGCAATGATCCCTACAGTAATGAGTCTAAATAGTCATCTTCCTACTATATTTTTATTAGAAACTTATTTTTAAAAGTTCAAGTTCAAAACTATGTGACCTTAAATAATGCTCTTTTTTTTTTTTTTTTTTTTTGCAGTACGCGGGCCTCTCACTGTTGTGGCCTCTCCTGTTGCGGAGCACAGGCTCCGGACGCACAGGCTCGGCAGCCATGGCTCACGGGCCCAGCCGCTCCGTGGCATGTGGGATCTTCCCGGACCGGGGCACGAACCCGTTTCCCCTGAACCGGCAGGCGGACTCTCAACCACTGCACCACCGGGGAAGCCCAATGCTCATTTTTAAATAGACTGCCGGTCATTATGGAATCTAAGAAGCCAGTTGAAGAGGCTGCAACAAAACTAATCTAGTTTTAATTATTTTGGACAGAAGGAAAAAATGAGAACTGAATCAGTTTTCATTTATCCTGTTGTAACAGCACATGTGCAGTCTGTGTAAGGGCAATTTTTTAATGCAGGGTTTTGCTTTTCTGTAGAACTATTAAGACCTGCTACCTTTATACTTTATTTTCATGCTTCTAGGGTTTACGATGGAACTTTAATGTTCATGCTTTCGTTTCACAGGATTAAATATTAAACAATATCACTAACTAGATTCGGTACATTTACTTTCCAAGTAATTGGATTGTGGATGAACCTGCTGCAACTGTTCATTAGTCTGTAACTTCATAAGACTTTAACTTTATTCTGCTTTTACAAAACTGCAATTTGGAAACTTTCCACAGGCTGAGAGAAGCTGAAAATGGTTGGATATGGCTTGACATTGCCTTTGGGATGCGGTATCATGCTCACCAACAAAGGTATCATGCCATCAGTGTTGAACTATAATACACAGCAAGCCATATCATTCAAAATTCCCCACCTCAACATAGATGTCACTATTAGTAATTTAACAGTAGCTTTACTTTCTTTAAAAAATTAGCTTTAAAGTGATGTATGCTCATTGTAGAAGATGTGGAAAATTGATGAAAATTTTAAAGACACCTATAATTTCTCTACTCAGAGATAACACTGCAAATATTTTCTTGTACATGTTATAAGTTTATACCTCTCAAATCTGTTGTTTTTCTTTTAACATTATATTATGAGTATATTCCCTATTTTAAAACTTTTCCTAAGTATATTTTAAAAGAGCTGCCTACTCTTTATTCTTATGGCTGTACCATGATATAGGTAATCATTCATTGGAGGACTTTTGTATTGCTTCCAATTGTTTGCTGCCATAAATAATGGCATGATAAAATCTTTGCACATAAATCTTTGTTCTTATTTCTGATAATTGCTTTAGGAGATATTCCCAGAAATGGAATTTCTGGGTCAATGAGGATGAATATGTTTAAAGTTTGGATATCTTTCCAAACTTGCTTTCCTAAAAGACTTTATGATCATATTTGTATAACTATCATGAGTTTATGATCATGCCTCTCTCACTATACCCTACCAGATTTGTATGTTAAAAAGCATTTTAATTAATTGCCTAATACTAGTCTAATATTTGAATAAGTTATGATGCCATCACTAGATGGAATCATACATTTCATTAAAATTAAAATTATGCATATTATGTTGCAGCATTAAGCTTATTGATGATATGTTATTAAGTAAAACACATGATATAAAGTTGAATATACTCCATCATTGCAAATATGCAAATATGTATGCATATGGAAATTATTGGTCCAAGATGATGACCAATAACAATAAAACCTAATAATAATAGAGTACCTTAAAAGGAGACAGCTTACTCTATAGTTAATAAAAACCAATGTAACATTAAGTGCTTAAAATTCATTATTTCATTCCATTTTATAATAACCATGAGAAGGAGATCCTGAAGCTTGAAGATATTATGCAAAGGTCAAATAATCATACACGATGACAATATGGTTCTGGAATTTAAACCCAGGTTGCTGACTCCAAATCCACAATTAGGATAGTAAGCTTATATTGGAATCCCTTAAATATGTTTCTAGTCCCTAAACTTTATAAGACGATGCTGCATATTCTTTATGGTAGAATAATGTAAAATGTTATATTTAAGAGAAACCACAATGAATAAGCTTCTTATGATTTCATAGAAAAGAAAGAAGTCACTAAGAACCAAATAAAAAAAGGACTTATAAGACACAACTCTGAGTAGGAAAACAAATGTTTCAAAAAACACGAAAAAATAATATTCTACCTAACAGTTAATCAGTGAAATGCAAGAAAAACAATAGAATAACATCCATTCAACCCAATCCAAGGATGAAGAATAACTGAATGTTGCTCAGAATTCGGTATTATGACTCTGATATAAATAAATTATTATTTTAATATAACTAATGCTCAATTGCTTTTTATTACCATGAATAAAGGTATACATTGTAGTAAAGATATAGGCTGATTCTTCATATAATTCATGAATTTATTTTTCTTAAACATTCAGTAAACTTAATATTTTTCATTGATAAAATACATTCTTTAATTCTTTCAAGAAATATTGATTGATTGCCTATCAAGTGCTAGGCGTTATTGTAAGAGCTATGGATATATACTATATCCAACAAACAAAAATACTTGTCCTTTTTATCTTATACTCTACTATGGAATTCAGATAACAGTCTAGATAAATCATCAAACTCTGTGTTATATTATATATTGATAAATATATAAGTAAATGCCTATAATAAGACAGGAAAGAGAGACATGAAATTTTAGAGAGGAGATCTTGAAATTTTACATATTTTACAAAAATACATACATATTTTACATCATTGAGAAAGTGGTTTTGCAGTACAGACTTCAAGGAAATAAGAGAGGGCATTATGAGGAAATTTGTGGCAAGAGCATTCCAGGCAGGGCTAAGCAATGTTTGCAAAGACCTGGTGGTGGAGGATTTATTAGTTTGCTCATAGGAGCAGAAAAGCCAAAGTAACTGCAACAGCATAGTTAGGGAGAGACAATAGAAGACCAGAGAATTAAGGGGGGCTACATAAGATTTTGTAATCAAGGTGATCATATACCCAAGTTTATGCCTGTTATTTTGGGGTGATTATTAATAATGTGGTATTCACTCTCAAAAGTGTCCCAGTTTGGATAATAAGTCACCATGATTGTAGTATGGAGTTTGAATTTTACCCTAATAGTTCGTCACTGGATGGTTTGAACAGGTGGATGATATAATCTGTCTTATGCTTCACTTGAATAACTCAGATGGCTCCACTGAGAGTAGACAGAAGAGGGTCAAGAGCTGAGCTAGATACATTTATTATTTAAATTTATCCAAATTTAATGTCTTTTGAAGCAAAAAAAAAAAAACAACCAGAAAGTGTCTGGCCAAGATTATGTGTGATGTTTAGATGTCATGAATTTTTAATCCTTTTTAATTTGGAGCAATTTGTCCCTCTTCCTTTGTCTTTCATGACCTTGCAATTTTTTAACAGTACATAGCAATTATTTTGTGGAATGTACCTCAATTTGGATTCATCTAATATTCACTCTTGTTCATAAGTCATATTGATTACCCTCAGTATTTCATGTCAAGATGTCACAATATAAATTTATCCCATTACTGATGATCTTACGTTTGGTCACTTAAGGTAGTATTTGCCTAGTTTTTACAACTATAAAAGTGTCCCTTTTGTAATAAATATCTTCTTATCAAATAATTTTAACATGCATTGATTAGTTTTGCCTGAATAAATGATACCTTTAAGGTACCATATTTCAAATTGGTGATTTTCTAATTCTGTCAATCTTTTTATATCTATTAAAGGACATTCCACTGTAAGAAAAGTTTTTTTTATTCTTCCCTTATAGATTTACAAAATTTTCCACTGTAAGAAAAGATTTTTATTCTTCCCTTATTGATTTACAAATTTTTCCACTGTAAGAAAAGATTTTTATTCTTCCCTTATAGAGTTACATTTTAATCAGAAAGTTATAAAGGTTTACAATCATTTTTTATGCTCAAATAGTTTCAGATTTGTCCATGGAAACTCCTTCAAAGCATGTTCTTCTGGTAGGTCCCTATCATCCTTTGACATGTCTTCACAATTTGACAGCATAAGGTGTTACATGTTTCATCATGTGATTTCCCAGGCCTAGTCACTGGCACACACCTACACACACACACACACACACACACACACACACACACACACACACATTGTCAACTATTGATGGAAACTACTGGTCTATATGATCAAAGAAGATAGGAGAGTGGTAATCCTGGGGATTGAAACATGATGCACATGAACAGGCTGCTTCACATACACAGAGGCTGGAATGGTATCGTTCAGCTCATGTGAAAGGAGAAAAAGTCAGCCATTCATTTGGATGTTTGGGGTCTCACTGCGCCAAAACTCTGGTTTTTTTGGAGGCACATTTTGAGACTTGTGCCAAACAAAAAGTGCCGTTTGCTTCATTTCTCTCTGGTTCTATGCCAAGGAAGACACATTTGAGTTTCAGAATCATAATCAGAAGTTGTGTTTTTCTTATTCTGGCAGAAGATTCATATCCCTCTGCTCTTCTTTAAGTTCTTTCTCTGCTTTGCCAAGGTCTTGCCTTTATGCGATTCTCAGAACTCTTTTAAGACACAACTCTAATGTGCAGCTTCCTGTTTTACGTAAGTAACTTTTGAACAGATGCTATTTCTGAGTGGGTTAGGAAATACACTGGCATATTATTTTTGAAGGAGAAGTTAAAGATAATTAATATTGTTAATTCTATTTAGCAAAAAAGTATTACTTTTTCCTACAAGTTTGCTGAATAATAATATCTATCCTAGGACCAGTAACTATTAATGCTAGATTATTGCCTATTGACAACAGAAAGAGAGGCAAGCATAGTTTGACTTGTAAGTATAAGGGAAAATTATTGTAAAGTAATATAGGCCATACGTCCCACATTGTGCCAAAGTGTCAGGATGAAAATTGTAAGAAGTAATGAAGGAACTAAAGATGAAAAAAAAAAAAAAAAAAGGGAGGAAAGAAGGAAGGAAAAAATAAAGGAAGAAAGAAATAATTCACTTCATACCTAAATGATTTCTAATAACACTTTTTTCAGTATGTCATCTCCACATATATTTTTCTTTCTTTGAAGATTTTTCCCCTTTTTCTCCTTTTTCTTTCTTACAAATCCATGAGTATAAAGTATGTTGAGGGGCTTCTCTGGTGGTACAGTGGTTAAGAATCCACCTGCCAATGCAGGGGACACAGATTCGAGCCCTGGTCTGGGAAGATCCCACATGCTGCGGAGCAACTAAGCCCGTGTGCCACAACTACTGAGCCTGCACTCTAGAGCCTATGAGCCACAACTACTGAGCCTGCGTGCCACAACTAATGAAGCCCATGTGCCTAGAGCCTGCGCTCCACCACGTGAGAAGCCTGAGCACGGCAACAAAGAGTAGCTCCCGCTCGCCGCAACCAGAGAAAGCCCGTGCACAGCAACGAAGACCCAACACAGCCAAAAATAAAAATAAATAAATAAAATAAAGAAAAAAGAAAGCTATGTACTAGTCCCTAATATAACATTATCATGTGACAGAAATGGGGATAATGATAATAAAATAATATCACTGCTGATGACTCAAACTAAAGTTGACTTCTCATTATCTCCAGTTAGATAAATGACGTAAAAAGCACTTCATGTTTGGCTATTATCTCAAAACATTATAAAATATGCTAAAGTTTAAATAACCTGAACTGCAATTACCTCCCAATTATCCCTGACATTAAAAACATAATTGTTGCCTGTGTTTAACCCATAGACTTCTGATTTATTTACTACCAACTTATGATAAAATTATTTTTGCTCTCCTTGACAAATTAAAGAAGCATTATTTTAATAAGTCACTTTAAGGTTTCATCAGAAGCTTACAGTCCAAGTCATAGCTTAAAATGTGTAATTTTCAGGCTTTCAATCAGGTTCAAACTTGAAAGAGTTGATGTACTTCTTACCCTACACTGAACAAATGTTCAAAACATTTGAAATAAGGCGTCATTACCAGTGGAGATAAACAGGTTGAGATAACAAGGTGCTTAGGTAAGAAATTAAGAGCAAAATAATTTCTGCAGAAAATAATGTATATTGTTGTAAACAAACAAAATTTCTTTTTTGGCAACAGTGAAGATTACTTTCCCTCATGTTAGTCCTCTCAAAAACTTAAACTGATTATAATTTTCCTGGCTATCAAATCCAAATTTCAATGACTAATTACATTGTTTTTAAGTTTCTGGAAGCATACTTCATTTGTGAAGTGCCAGGGTTTGAGAAGTTAGTTGTAGGTTCTACTCCTTGTGACTTTTTAAAAGTATATTCTTCCAGAAAACAAATTTTTATTTTAGGAAAGAAAAGACTTCATACTTGAACTGAAAATGGAGGATTGAGCAAGGTACATTTAAGAAAATAGGGTAAAAAATAATTAGAGTCTAATGAAGCTCATTTTGACTTTGATGAAAACTAAGTTAATTTAAAAGTGAGTCATATTCAAGACTTTCTTTCAGTGCTCATACATCAAATCAGAGAGCAACAGTCATATGTTATGAATGGTAATATAAATTTCTGTTGATATTTAGAAGAGATTTGTATTGTAAAAATCTCTAGTTAAAGAATTGTATGTGTGTGTATGCATTTGTATATTTATATATAGTCATATATTAATATATATTTTAACATTCATATATTTATATATGTACCCATATATATACAATATATATGTGTTTATATATAACGTATATGTATTTAGATATACATATGCATATATATTTGCATATCAGTACTTAGGTATGAATTTACATGAAATATTATAAATATGTATGAAAACTATCTAACAAGCAACTTGTTCCTTAAACATGGAATCCTATGTGACTTATGACTTAAGCACTTCAGCATCCTCTACTGTACAGTCTCATACAATAACATCACATTCTTTAATGTACAGTGCTCACAATGAATAACTGGATTGATCCTTCAATCTCAAAAAAAAAACAAGAAAAGAGAAAACAAGCATGTTTTGGCACAACCAGAAAATTAGGAAAGAATGTGCAAAACTGGTCAATGATAAAAGTGAACCATTTTCTCCCCTCTTTGCTGAGCCCATTAATCAGTCTGTCATGACACTGCCTATGATATTTATATCTGCCTAGAAACAATAAAAGTTCACTTTTCCCTTCTCCAAAAAAGTTGCTATGCTATGTTGACATTTTCACCCTGGAGGAAAGCCACACTGCACTGAACAGATGCTGCAAACTGGTTCATTCATGCTAATTCTGTGTAAATATGCTTACCAGCCGTGCTCAAAAATAGATTCACAGCAATATATTTTGAGGCATATATATGACCCCCCAAAAAAGTTGAAATACAAACAGAATTGAAAAGAAAGTTTCCATTTGATTTGCTGATATAATTAGAAACATGTATCATTATTTCTTTTCTCATATTTTAAACTTAGATCTTTTTACAGGGGGAAACTGAACTTCTTGGTGACAGATAACATGTGTTTTTAGCCTTGTATGTTATGAACCTGTGGGTCTGACCCAAGTTGGATCCTCAACAAATATTTATTGTGCTCAAAGGTTGAAAACTGAAACACTTAAATATAAAAACATTTAAAATAGTATTTAAGGTTTGTATCCTTTCAAGGACTACATAGATTAAGTTTTTGTGCTTAATCAAGTCTTACTGTTGTTGCTTGAGTGCTTACTGATATATTTTGATTTAAATTTGCTATATTACTGTTTTCTCTTTGTCCCACCTTTTCTGTATTTCTTACTCCTTTCTTTTCTTCATTTGTAAATAATCAATTGTTTCAGTTTTCCATTTACCTCTTTATTAGCTTACCCAGTATACATTCTCTTTCTATTCTCTTAAGGGTCACGCTTGATGTTACAACACCCATTCTTGATCTTTTAAAATTTAATATAAATAAGTAGCTTTATCACTTAGTTAATAGAAAGATCTTACAATTTGCTTAACCACATTCAATTTGCTCTGAACTGATGCAACAATATTGTGTGTGTTATATAAATGTATAATATAAAATAACCATAAACAAAGACCTAAACAGACATTTCTTCAAAAAAGAAATATAGATGGCCAATAGGCACATGAAAAGGTGCTCAACATCACTAATTATTAGAGAAATGCAAATCAAAACTACAATGAGGTACCACCTCACACCAGTCAGAATGGCCATCATTAAAAAGTCTACAAATAAAGGCTGGAGAGGGTGTGGGGAAAAGGGAACTCTCCTACACTGTTGGTGGGAATGTGAGTTCATGCAGTCACTGTGGAACATAGCATGTACGTTCCTCAGAAAACTAAATATCATATAATATCGCTTATATGTGGAATCTAAAAAAAAGGTGCAAATGAACTTATCTACAAAACAGAAATAGAGTTACAGATGTAGAAAACAAACTTACAGTTACCAGGGGCTAAGGAGTCAGGAGGGACAAATTGGGAGATTGGGACCGACATATACACACTACTATATATAAAATAGATAACTAATAAGGACCTACTATACACCACAGGGAACTCTACTCAATACTCTGTGATAGCCTATATGTGAAAATAATCTAAAAAAAAAAAAGAGTGGATATATGTATGTGTATAACTGATTCATTTTGCTGTACACCTGAACTAACACAGCATTGTAAATCAACTATACTCCAATAAAAATTTTTTTAAAAAAGCAGCCAGAGAGAAAAGATTATATACGAGGGAAAACTGGTATTACAACAAACAAACAAACGTACAAACAACTAGCTTGTCACCAAAAACAATGGAGGCCAGAAGTAAAAGAAACAGCATTTGTAAAAGGTTGAAAGAAAAAAATCCCTTCAATCTAGAATTTTATCCTAAAAAAATGAAGGCAAAATAATGATATTCTAGACAGAAAAAAAATTAACATAATTTTCAAATTGATTTCAAAAGGTCTGCACTACAAGAACTAGTAGGAGAATTTTTTCAGGCTGAAGGGAAAGGATAATAGATGGAAATACAGATGAACAAAAGGCATGATAAAACTTGAATAAGATTTGTATATTAGATAACAGTATTGTATCAATGTTATTTTTTTTTCCAGTTTGGTATTGTACACTTGTTGTATATGACTTTAACATTTGGGAAATTGGAGTGTATTCTTTGTATTGGTTTTATAATTTTTTGTAATCTGATAAATTTTAAAGTTAAAAAACAGATTAAAAGAAGGAACAAAGTTGGGGAAAAAATTAAAAATAAAAATAAAACTAGAATTACCATATGATCCAGCAATCCCACTTCAGGGCATATATCCAGACAAAACTATAATTCAAAAAGATGCACGCACTCCTATGTTCATAGCAGCACTACTCACAATAGCCAAGATAGCCAAGACATGGAAATAACGTAAATGTCCAGCAACATATGAAAGGATAAATAAGATGTGGTACATATATACAATGGAATACTATACTTAGCCATAAAAAAAAAAAACACTAAATAATGCCATTTGCAGCAACATGGATGCAACTACAGATTATCATACTAAGTGAAGTAAGTCAGGAAGAGAAAGACAAATATCATATGATATCACTTACATGTGGAAGCTAAAATATGATACAAATGAACCCATGAAACAGAAGCAGAATCACAGACATAGAACACAGACTGGTGGTTGCAAAGGGGAAGGGGCTTGGGGGAGGGATGTAGTGGGAGGTTGGGGTTAGCAGATATAAGCTTTTATACATAGAATGGATAAACAACAAAGTCCTACTGTATAGCACAGAGAACTATATTCAGTATCCTATGATAAACCATAATGGAAAAGAATATATATAAAAAAAGAACATATATATGTCTAACTGAATCACTATGCTGTACGACAGTAATTAACACAACATTGTAAATCAACTATACATCAATAAAACAATAAAAAATAAAATAAATTAGTAAAAATAACCAAACATATTATAGCTTCTGTTTCATACAGATATTTTTCATTTGGATTTACCCATATAATGACCATTTTCATAGTTCTTCACGTCTCCATTCATCTTTGACCTGGAATCTAGGAATAGTTTTCTCCTGCCTGAAGTACACCTTTTAACAATTCCAATAGTACAGGTATGCTAGTGAAAGTTTTTCTCAGATTTTGACTCTCTGAAAATATCTTCATTTTTGAAGAATATTTTCATTGGTTATAGAATTCTAAGTCGGCATTTACTCCCATTCAAAGTAACTTTCAACATGTCATTTTTTTTTTTTGGTCTTTTTCTTTCACTATATCTGTTGAGAAGTAAATTGCCACTTTTATTGTTGCTCCTTTGAAGATAATATGCCTTTATTATTTTGGTTTTTAGAAGATTTTCTCTTTGCTTTGGTTTTTGCATTTCAGTTATCATATGCCAGTTGTAGTTTTCTTACTGTTTATTCCACTTAAGTTTAATAACAATTATTTTTTATAGATTTATTGAATTATAAAGTTGGCATCCAACAAATTGTACATATTTAAGTGTATAATTTCATGAGTTTTGACCTGTAGATATACTACTGTAACAATCAAAATAAAAGACATTTCTCTCCCTACCGAAAGTTTACTAGTCCCCTTTGTAATCCATCACTCCCTCTACCCCAATCTCTCAGATCTGTTTTCTGTCGCTATTGGTTAGTTTGCATTTTACAGACTTTCATACAAATAGAATCATATAGATTCTCTTTTGTCAGTTTCTTTCACTCAGTAGAGTCACTGAGATTCATCCATGTTTTTGTGTTAAACACTAATTTCAGTAACTTTTTTTTAGCTGAGTAGTAGTCCATTGAATGTGTATATCAAAATGTGTTTATTCCTTCCCCTGATGATGGAAACTTGGGTTGTTTCCATGTTAGAGATGTTACAGTTAATGGTGTTGTGAACATTTGTCTATAATTCTTTGCGTGGATGTATGCTTTTAATAATCTTTCATTAATATTGAGTAATAGCCGGGTGTATCTGTATGTCAAAACTCATGAAGTAGTTGTACGTTTAGCTTTTCACAATATAGCCAAACATTTTTGCAAAGTGGTTATATTCATTTTAAGATCCCAGCAGCAGTAGATAAGGATTCTAGTAGCCCCACCCTCTTGTATCACTTGATATACTCAGTCTTTCTAATTCCAAGGAGTCTAATGATACCTCATTGTGATTTTAACTTGCATTTATCTAATGACCAAAGACATTGAGTACATTCCCATGTGCTTATTTGCCAACTACATATCTTTGATGAAATGTCTCTTCAAATCTTCCTATTTTTAAAAGTGGTTTGTCAGTTTTTTGGTTTTGTTTTATTACTTGTTAAATTTACTGGGTTCTAAGAATTCTTTTTTTTTTTTTTTTTTTTTTTGCGGTACGCAGACCTCTCACTGTTCTGACCTCTCCCGTTGCGGAGCACAGGCTCCAGACGTGCAGGCTCAGCGGCCATGGCTCACGGGCGCAGCTGCTCAGCGGCATGTGGGACCCTCCCAGACCGGGGCACGAACCTGTGTCCCCCCGCATCGGCAGGCAGACTCTCAACCACTGCGCCACCAGGGAAGCCCCTAAGAATTCTTTATACATTTTCTATACAAGTCCATTTTCAGATACATGTTTTGCAAATATTATCTCCCATTTTGCAGTTTGTCTTTTCATTTTAATGAGTCTTTTGAAGAACAACAGATTTTAATTTTTATGAAGTCCAATAAGGCAGCTCTTTTTCTCTTATATTGCTTTTTGTTGTTGTTTGTTTCTATTTAACTCAGAGTGACTAAAATTTTTTCTGTAATGTTTTCCCTGTAAGTTGTGTAGCTTTGGCTCTTAAATTTAAGGTTATTATCTATTTCAAATTAATTTGTGCAGAGAGTGTGAGATAAGTGTTGAGGTTCATTTTTTTTCTTTTTTTTCTTTGTTAGCACTCAGAAGATCTTTATTAAATTAACATGTGTAAGCCAGCGTACTATGTTCTATAGGGAAAGCAAAGATAAAAAAGATTCCGTCATTAAAGAAATTACAGCTGACAGAAGACAATAAAGATTCTAGACTATGCATTGTGTAGTTGTTTAACACAATATAAAGTATCTACACATTAAGGCACTCATAATTTTTAAATATCATTACTTCTTATATGTTCCTGGTAGAAATTCTCTTACCTTCTAACACTGACAACTGAGTTAAGTATATTTTTAACCTAGACGTTTAAATAATTTTGAAATGGCAGTATGTCTTTAATTTAAAATGTCATTGTAACTATTCTTTGGGATTTTCTTCTGAGTCCAACCAGTAGCACTTATGGGCCCTTTTCATCTTGTTATCTCACTTCATCTCCTCCATGCCCCATTTCCTTGCCAAAAGAGCAACACAAAAGAGGCAACAAGTGGCGATGTTGGGACCTGGCATGTTTCTTCACTACTGGAATTGTTGTTTCTGCTTTTGGATTTCCTGTTATTCTTGCTCATGTGGCTGTAGTAAGTTCTGTTTATTCTATTGTTTTGCCCAGTTGACACTGAATTTACTTCAAAGGCCTGTGTCTGGAACCTCAATTTCATTTCCATTGCTTAGACTTTATACGCAAAGCCAGATGTATTTTTGGTTTCTCTATTCCTCAGTTTCCCATCTCTACCTATCAGCATCTTGGCCATGTTTTCAGAATGCTTTATTTCTTTTACAACTTTTAACCAGACCAATGTGGTTTCTTGCTTTTTCTACTTTAAGCTCTTCCCTGGAATTGTTCTTAAATCCTTGCCTCTTAAATCTTAAAGACAACCCAGAGAGACTACAATAGCAGTACTCTTCTAGTTCCAAAATGAACATCATATCAAATTCTTCTCCTGAAAATAGGATCATGGACTCAATTCTCAACTCAATACAATAGGCCTATATTGAGGGACAACTATGTGACTGCTGAAAGGAACAGTGAATGAGATCTTCCATTCCAATATAAAGTTTTTCTTTTTGTCTACAATTGAGGCTCATCTTAAAAATTAATTTTTATAATTTTAAGAGAATCTTGAATTTGGGGATAAATCTCACTTGGTCACAATCTATTACACTTTTTATATATTTTTAGATTCCAATTGTTCCATTTTGATGAAAATTTGTATACCTCTATTCATGAGTCTGTGGTTTTCTCTTCTGCTAATGTCTTTGTCTGATTGTGCCATAGGGTAATGCATGTTGACAAGAATGAGTCGAGAAGCATTTCTTCATTTTCTGTTTTCTGGTAGAAGATACACTGATTTGGTATTATTTCCTTTTAAAATCTCTGATTCAATTTGCCAGTGTAGCCATCTGGTCCTGTAGTGATCCTTTTTGTTTTGTTTTTGTTTGTATGTGTTTTGCTGTTTTTTTGAGGGGAAGATATATAACAATAATTTTGATTTCTTAACAAGACACATAGCACTGTTCTCTGGCACTTTGCCTCACAAATTCTAGCTTTCTTGGCTTTTTCAAATTATAAACTCTACTGCTCAACTCAAGAAGACTACTAGTCCCTTTTGGGGTTCCCTCCCACACTGCACCCTGGAAACTCTAGCTAGGCTACAAGCTTGGCCATCAGAAGGCTCACAGTGTTCATTCCCTTCTTGCAGGAATCACTGTCTTCTGTTGCCCATGGTCCAATGTCTGCAAATACTTGTTTCACATATTTTTCTCTTTTTAAAAGTCATTTCATGTGTGGGAATATATCTGGTTCCTGTTAGTCATAACCAGAAGCAGAAGCATTATAGCATTTTTATTCTATGCTACATGTCTTCAATCTATTTTAGAAAATATCAGTTATTATCCTCTTAAATATTGTATCTGCTCCATTCCTTTCTCTTAAAATTTGGTAACTCAAATTATACATTAGTTAGATTTGTCACTATGTTCTACAGAATACACTCATTTCTCTATTTTTCCCTTCTGACTTTTTATGCTTCCATTTGGATATTTTCTACTAATCTAACTTTCAGTTAACTTTCTTTTTAACTCTTTATAAGTTGCTATTAAACCCATCCATTTATTTCTCAATTTTAGTTCTTATATTTTATATAACATCCATTTGATATGTCTCTTGGCAGTTTCCAGTTTTCAGCCAAAATAATTCCTCTTAACATTTAATTTAACATATCAATTATAATTATTTAGAATTTTGCTCCTAATAACACCATAATCTGAATTGCCTATGGGTTTGTTCTCTTGTTTCTTTTTCTCTTGGTCAAGTTTTCTTTTCTTGTATGCCCGGACATTTATTTACTGAGCATTGCATATTATATGTGGAATATTTTAATAAAACCTAGTGTCTGAATTGTGTTTTGCTGCTCAAGAAAGTATGTACTTTCAATTCCGACAAGAAGTTAGACTAATAGTAAGTGATCTTTACAAACATATGATTGAACTGATTGAAAGATCCATTTTAGGCTTTGTGAAGCCTTTTTTCCTTTTACCCAAGTGTACAGACTTCAGAGATTATAGAGATACTAATATGTATATGTATGTATATCTATTTATCTATCTGTCTATCTAGAAAGAGAGAAATTTTGATTTCTCCTTGTTCTTAGAGTAAGGATCGATCTAATAAAAAATAGTTCCTAATAGCTGAAAGGGGAATTATAATACCAATTTGAAAATTTTGTTATAGTTTCATCTTTAGTTTATACAAATGATGTGTATAATTCAAAATGTGATGTCCTTGATATATGGCAATTCAATGTTATCCAGGATGAATTTATACACCACTGAAGAAACTATAGAAAATAACCAAGGATATTCAATTTGAAAAGGAGGACAAATGTAATTTCAAATATTTTAAATGATGTTATGTGAGAGTAATTAGATTTTTGTAGCTCAAAATAAAACCATGTAAGAAAAGTTACATGAAGATATATTTGTAATCAAAATAAGGCTTAACCTTCTAAAATGGTAAGTAACTAAAATTTTCCAATATTGTCATAAGTAGATGACCAGTGAATTAGTTTAACCAGATACTAAACAATCATCTGTAAAGCTCATGGGAAAGGTTGCTGCTTCGATTAGAAGCTGAATATGAAATCAGAGGTCACTTAGAGACTAAGGGGTCTTCCAATTGTGAGTTTCTTAGATCTAGTCCCCACTAAACATTAAATAAAAGATATTGTATAGCTCTCTTTGATATTTGCCAAGCATCTGTACAGACCCTGATGGTGTGATGGTTACTCCATAGTTCACTAAAAAACCCTGCCAATGTCCCCTGCTACAGAGAATTTTAAATTCCCTCTCTCATTTAAATTTTCGCTATGGTCCTTTGTTCTTTTCTCTTCTATACTCCGTAACTCTATATTCCATTCTCTACCACAAGATATGTGATGTAAATAACCGTAATCCCAGCATGGTTTGTAGGTTCAGTATATGGAAATAACATTTTGCAGTCTGTATGAGTCATCCAGGAGTTCTTGAAAAAATGCATACACGAAACAACAAAAAGGGCAAAACTTCTGACTTTTTCTAGCATATCACAAAACAATCTATCAGAATCCTCAAAGTATATGCTAACTCCCTCTCTGATTTAGGCTTTTCAAGTGAATATATCTAATATTTTCTTAATAACTGGGGTCTAGAAAGACTTCAATCTCCTTGCCATCCTTCACATTCAAATAATTGATGTGTTGTGATTTGTGCTTGAATTCTTAATTTTTCCTTTTATCTTCTTCCTTATTTTTAATAAAAATTGGCTGGCAGTTTGTATAGTTTTTCTTGCCTGCTTGAAGTAATTCTCAGACTTTCATTTTTCAGACAAGAGTGGCTTTTTGTTTCTAATCCCTTTTTTGTGTGTTGAAACAAATTAAATTCTCTCTTCTCTTAGTATGGCTTTTAATCTTTACAATAAAGCACTTCTTGGGTTTCCCTGGTGGCGCAGTGGTTAAGAGTCTGCCTGCTGATGCAGGCGCCACGGGTTCGTGCCCCGGTCCGGGAGGATCCCACATGCTGCGGAGCGGCTAAAACACTTCTTGATACACAGTCTTTATCATTGTTCTTTTGATAATCCTCAATTTCAATTTTAATAAAAAGTCTCTTGGCAGTAATGAATTACTTATTGATAGAGTCAGTGTCAGTTTTATTTTTAATACTTAACTGTGGACTGATAATTCAGTTGTTAAAACACTAAAATCTCTATCTTTCTGTTCTCTTTCCAGAGTAAAATATTTCTAATCCTAATCGTTTCTGATGTGACTCATATTGAATGTGTTTCAGTCTTTTTTTAATTCTCTCGTGAAATAACTCTTTTCATGCCTGGCATTTAGTTGATACATGGTAGTCACTTAATATTACCAGGTAAATGTTCACAGATAAATGTTACCTGGATTGTTGAATGCTAAAATACTTCTCTAATATTGATATTAACTTTGGATCAAGAGCACTGCAACTTTCTTTTTTATACAATGGTTAAACATCAATTTTTAGCCCACAAACATCTTTTGTTTAATTTTCATTTTTCATCATTTCATCAAGGAGACTGAAAATATCAATGCATTACCCTTACGAATTTTCTACTAACAACCTTAACTTCTGTTGAAAACATTTGTAGTGAAAAAAAACTTTAGGAAGTCTACTTGTTGGTGATATGAAAATCATATTTCCAATCCTACTTTTCCAATTATATGCTAGGCCAGGCATTTAAAAAGCTTTCAGAGAAGACTTATTATTCAATTTACTAAGGCTGAGAAGTTATGTTCATACCAGACTAGTTCTGTGTGAGGTAAATTTTGAGGTGAAATCTCCTTTCTTTGCTCTTGCTACATCTCTCACCTCTTATGTGGTGCAAGACATACTGCTTGTGATGATGCCTGTTTACTTAACACTCCCCAAATAGTCAAGCTGCCCTCTACAGCATGTAACTATTCTACTGCATGTGCAGGCTATATGGTCAAGGAATAGAATGTCTTATGTAATGACCCAAGAGCTTTCTGACTCTTCGCCTTTCTTCTCTGAACCTTTTCTTTCATGGTGTTGTACCAGCCTTCACAGTGTAGCCTACATTTGGAGTCACAGAAGCTATGTGCAATTGTGCTAGCAATATCATCACAAGGATATCAGGATTCTCCCTGTGCTTCACTGGCTATCATATAACAGATCTCAGGACCATACAAATCCACTTTCACAGAACTTCTTGGGAGGGTTATTATTAAGAAGGATTGTAATCCTTCTTAGGAGTACAAATAATTTTCTCCATATATCTTTACATCATTTTTATTTCTTGCATTACTTTTATTGTGGAAGACTAGATTCTAAATTATGAACAATAACAAACAAACACAAAACCACAAATTGCTAACAAGTGCCTGAAGTTCAATGTCCATTCAGTACTAGATTGTAACTTAAATCACAATTTCTGAACCAGCATGTATTTTTCTTACTATTTTGATATCTAGAGTGCAGGCATGGTGTCATCACAAAGACTGATTATGTGGCCTTTCACCACGCAGTCTCTTTAAATCTCCATGAGGAAAATAATATAAAAAAGACAGCCTTTGTATAAGTGGAGGGAAGGCCACTCACAGTGTGACAGATAGGTTGCTTGTGAAAACAGACTGACAGAGTCAGGTGCACTTACCAAGTGGAAACTGCCAGCAAACTGTCAACTGCCAAAATGAATTAGACTCTCATACCAAGGAGCTCTTAAATCTTAAATGTTTAAACATTCAGAAACTTCACTAAGACATATAGTCATGCTATGTTTCCATGGGTGTCCCTGCCACACCCACAGCGCTGTTCAAAAGAAAAAATAAAGACATACTCTTTATCTTGCATGAATATTTTCTCAATATGCTTCTTACTCAGAAAGAGAGAGAAACAGAGGTGATGTGGAAGACTGTCAAAGAGGCAGACAGATATACTCACTTTCATTTTGATTATATACATCTGTTAACCTTTTCCAACATTTCTGTTTTCAAAGTGGTATGCATCTTTTGGAATATGTCCTATTTTGTTTCCAAAACCATTAGCATAACACATACACTTTATAGACCCAAACACAAGATCACGCTGGGTTATTTCTGAATTTGTTAATTGAGGACGTGTAATTGTCTCCCAGGTTATCTTCCCTTCCTTCTCTCCCCCTGTGGCACAATCACATATCTGTTACTTCAAATTAGTAATAGTGTCAGAGAAAGTCAAATACTGTACGATTTAACTTATATGTGGAATCAAAAAAGCCAAACTCACAGAAACAGAGAACAGACTGGTGCTTGTCAGAGGTGCGGGGGGGGGGGGGGGGGGGGGGGGGGGCGGGGGGGGGACGGTGAAATGGACGAAGGTGGTCAAAAGGTACAAACTCCCAGGTATAAGGTAAATAAGTTCTGGGGACGTAATATACAGCACAGTGACTACAGTTAACAATACCGTACTGTATATTTTAAAGAGAATAAGGGAGTAAATCTTAAAAGATCCTATTGTGGTAATTATTTCACAATACCGACATATATTATTAAGTCATTATGTTGTACACCTTAAACTTATAAAATGCTATGTGTTAATTATACATCACCCAAACTGGATAAAAATAATGCCTTAAGTACTCCAAATTCTTGTTATTTCCGTTCTGTCTTCCCATTCCTCTTATTTTCTCTTCTTTTTCTCACTTATTCCTATGGTATCTATTGAAGGCAGCTATGTGTCAGACACTCATTTGTAGAATGAGCAAGTTTGGGACACACTCATCTGGGGGCTGAACAATCAGTCTGCATTTTCTTCTGCCGCAGAAAATCAGCTGAATACACTAATTGGGAAAGTAGCCTCATAGTTTTCTTTTTCGCCAAGTAGCAAGAGATACCACTTGCGGGCTCTTGCCAAATATATGTTGAAGAAAAGATATCTATAAGCTTAACATGGTTCTTCTGCCATTGTTGAAATGATGAATAGGAATAATATATACTCTTGCACCTGTCACTTAAATCGTGTGGCACTCACTGATTCCCTTTAACTGGTGTTACAAGGACATTCTATTACCTAAAGTACTGGAAGGGGTGAGCTCTTTTCTCTGTCACACATTTGGGTTACTTATGGCGCTCTTTTATTTCTCCTCAGTGCTTTCTCCTCATAAAGAATAAGCTGCACTATTGTTCAGTACTCAAATGTACTACAATATTTTGAATTCCATCAGCATTATAACTATTCAAAGGACTTATACTATAAAGAAACTATTAAATAAAATGCTGTTTCTAAGTACAAAACTAGTCTGACCGGGCACAACCAAACACTTTAACATATTGTTGTAAAGTTTCTTTCTAATCTTTTTGGTGGTGGGCACTTGTCCTTCTTTTCTTCAATCAACATAGCATGACTATAATAATATAGTTTCATTGTGAATGATGTCTCTCTTCCACTGTCACCCAAAACAACTGGAAGCCCACAGTTCCTTCCTTCACAGTATTTATGACAACTTATAATAATACATTTATTTGTATGCTTATATTTCATTGTCTCTCCCTAGACTATAAGCTTTTTGAAGATATAAATAACACCCATTTATTCTCCAACATACATAAATCTCATGTGTGCCACTTAGGAGCTGCTCAATAAACATCTGATTATTGGATGAATGGATGGTTGGATGCATATTCTTTTAGCTTGTTTTTGGCATAGTTACATTGTTAGTTGTCATCAGAAGAAATCTGGACCATTAGAAAAGGCTTGGCTCAGCCAACTCTGTATCTTTCTATCAGCCTACTAATATGTTATGAATTTCCTTCACAAGGAAATTATAAAATGAGGCTTTGGTACAATTTCTGGCACCAAATAAGCACTCAATAAATTTTTTTCATTTTAAATACAAATCTGAGCTATTTGTCAGGGAATCCTCCTACAAATTTCCAGAGTTTTCAGGGATTTTTTCACTCTCCAGTTTCCTATTTCTCTTCTTTTATCTACATCTTCATTGGATTGTGCAGATCCCTCAAGCTCCAATCGTGGCCATGTCAACTTCTTCATCTATTACACTTCCATTATAACCTGGCTCTTGTTAGGAATGTATCAGAAAGAGGCAAGGGATGTAGAGAGAAGAGTAGAAACGTAAGTCTCAAAAGTGAGGTTTTATGTATAAAGAGAAAAAGAGTAAAACCCCATTACCATTTAAGAACAGAGAATTTACATTAGATGATTTTGTTTTATCTTTTTTTTTTTTTTTTTTTTTAAGAAAAGAATATACTACCATGCACTGAAAAGAACCAGAAACCCCTGAGATTACTGTAGATTTCAGGAAGGAGGGAAATAGAGATGAGCTAACATACAAGACCAGATTCTTAAATTAGATTTTCACAATCAGTGATTGCCACATAGTATTAGGTTTATTAAATAATTTCCAGTATATACAGAGCTCTAACTGACAAGTAGGTGAAATTAGGTCACCTTCCTTCCTTCCTTGCTCCTGAGGGGGCACACCCATCTTCTTGTTTCTCCTCTCCATCCTCTCCCCCACTACCCGCTACCCACACAACTAGCTATCCAAGTAAGAATTTTGAGACTTGTTAAAGCAGACAGGTGAGAGAAGTACATATTTAACTTCATTTTGCAGAGATAAACAGCAGACTTAAATATACAGCAAACGACCAAACAAAAGATGTATGTGTAATATGTGTTTAATGCAAGCCTCAGTACTTATTTCCAATCAAAAAATATATATATATCAAATGCTAGGGGAAACAGAGGATCTGTCATATTTTGCAGAAAAATGTTGATCTTAAGATAACATATCTAAACTGAAACTTGTATGCTCTAGCTCATTCCCTTTCATTCCTTGCCCTCCAAGCAAGAGATGTATTGAACAATCAAAATCCAGTCTTTTAACTAATAAGTTCTAATAGAAACATTGCAAAATGAGAGCAAAAGAGAGTACACAGGGAATTCTCAAGCAAATAGAAAGAAAGGACTTCCATTCAAGGAGGAGTAACAAACAGAAAGAAAACACAATTATCTTTCCTGGTTACTACCATTAAGAAGAGAAAGATGAGGAGAAAAAGATGGAGAATGGGAATTCTAAATACAAAATACTAATGATTGATATACTTTGGAACTTCTTAAAAATTCCAGAGAGAGAATACTTTAGATATGAACCTCTCTACATATGCAAAATTGAAGATTATCAGCTATAGAATGAAGAAATTTAAAAAGAGCAGTTGTGTCAATATCTAGCACTGAAACGAAAAGCAGGTTTCCTTTAAAAAATTGTAAAACTATGTCAATTTGGGGAAATTTATTAATAGAATACACCAAATTAATAGGTCAAAGTGCGTAACACATGGTCACAGGTTTAGTGCTGATATGACCCTAGATAGATGCCTTATTAATATCTTAAAAACATATAATTAAATGTATACTTTATCTAAGAAAGGGATAGTAGAAGTAGAACATAATATTATCATAATTGGTAGAAGATTTGACTGTATATTTGGAAACCGTAAGAGAAGTAGCTAGGAAACTATAAGGAAATGTAAAAAAATAAAATATTAGTATGATGGCTGGTTGTGGAAGTTATATAAAAATATTTTTTAAATGACAAATGGCAGTAAGTTTATTGCTATAATTCAAAACGATCATATTAACTTTTCAGACAAGCAAAAAATAGTGAAATATTTGAGAGGAAATGGAGAATAAATGTTTATAATATATACAAAGAGGGTATTAAATACTGCTAAGATACATAAATAAAAAATTAATAAAAAGGGAACAATGTAACATTTTTCTCAGATCAGAGAACTCAATAGTATAAAAACATTAGTTCTCCTAAATCTATAAATTTAATGCGACTTCAAAGAAAAAATTTAAGTGTATTTTGGAGCTTGAGGAAATGATTTAAAAGTCTATCTGGAAACACACACACACACACACACACACACACACACACACACACACACGAGAATAGTCAGTAAAATTCTAAAGTAAAGAGAAATGAGGAAGCAGTTGTTTCAGATATTAGTATATATTATAAAATTAGAGTAATTAAAGGTACATTGTTTACCAGTATAAGAAGAGCCAAAAAAAAAAGAAAAAAAATTTAAAAGAATGAGGAGAATGAGAAGCCAGACTTGGAACAACTGGATAATGATAAAAATCTAAAAATTAAAGTTAGATATCTAACTTTGCCCTTATACACACACATATAGAAAATGAAGTCCATGTGTATCAAACATATAAATTTAAAAAATAAATCATAAATTATTGGAATAAAACATGATTAAATATATTTCTGAGATTAGAATGGAAAGTCATTCAAAATAATAACATAAAAATCAGAAATCCATAAGGAGAGATGGATAAATTGAATACAACCAAATTAAAATTTACTTTAAGGCCTACAAAAGAAAGCATTTTTTAAATGAATTATGTGATGTACATATAAAATACATAGTTATCATGCTTAATGTACTGAGGATTTTTTTAAGTTTAGAAATAGGTAATATTTATTAACCATTTGCAATCTTCTTTAATTATAATATTAATATGTGAAGAATGCACTATTCTTTTTCTCACTCTATAAATGAGGATACTGAAATTTTAAATAATTAAATTAGTTTACCAAAGGTATACAGTAAGTATTGTATCCAGGATACACCAACACACAGAAGATACAATAACTCAGTAGAAAAACAGTTTAAAAGACATTTACAAAGGAATATATATAGATAGTAAACATAAAAACTTATATAAAATTAGAAATACTTAAAACAATATAATATAACAAGACAGTCTTTTGTCCCCTCTAATAGACTGGTAAAATGAAAAGCCTATCAAATGCCAGTTTACCTTTTGAAGGAGTCACTCTACTTTACTGTTAGACACCTTTTATCTAACAATACCTAAACATTTATTTTTAGATTAGCATTGTGGGAATGTAAATCACTACAAACTTTTGAAAGTGCAGCATGTCACTATGTGTCATATTTCAAGATATGCCTAAGGTTCTTACACAACAATTTCATTTCTAGAATGTTTCTTTCTGAAATATACACACAAGTACACACAGATGTAGGTATAAGAATATCTCCTTTTTTAGATAACTATAATAGATAACTGTAATAATAGAGAACTAGAAGTAGTCTAAATGTCCATCAAAAGAGAATGAGATAACATTTTCATGGTATATTGATACAATGGAGTTTTGCGAAGCTTTCCTAAAAGAATATTATAAATCTACATGTGCTGACCTAGAAAGGTATCTAACACCTGTTAAGTGAGAAAAGAGTCAAACTGAGGTACTTATAGTATGATCCCTTTCTAGAAAGCATGATAGTTACATCATTTCTGGGATTTAGTAAAGTATTTATCCCACATCATCTTGTTCCAATTTAACAAGATAAGGATGTATTTAAAATTCGTTTCCAAAGATATTTGCCTCCGTCCATCAAAGATGGTGAATTATTTGTCTTTTACTTGCACACACACAGATTTAGGCATTATATATATTGCATTTGTATTGCTACAAGCACACATGGTTATATTTTAACTTAGATTCAGATCCTTGTTTGCCACTTAGAAATGTTTCACTATATTCACTATAAGCATTGGTATGAAATTATCTACCTAAAACGTATCAGACAATGAAATTTAAGTCAATAGAAATTACCATATATCTGAGAAAAGGTAACAGGATATCCAACATTCAGAAATGTTAGGATGGCTATAATTTAAAATATTTACCAAAAGTTTCTGTCTGACTTCCTGTTATGATAGAGTAACTGACAATGGACTAGGCTTCTAGTTGTAAACAGCCATAATCCTGGGCAAAATACGTATGTCAAAAAAGTTTTCCTACATTGAACAAGAGGCATTAGAATAGTATAATTCCTGAGAGGAAAGAAATTTTGAGTGATCTGTATAATTGCTTTTATTCTTTTTTTTTTTTTTTTTTTTTTTTTTTTTGGCGGTACACGGGCCTCTCACTGTTGTGTCCTCTCCCATTGTGGAGCACAGGCTCCGGACGCGCAGGCTCAGCGGCCATGGCTCACGGGCGCAGCCGCTCCTCGGCAGTGGGATCTTCCCGGACCGGGGCACGAACCCGTGTCCCCTCCATCGGCAGGTGGACTCTCAACCACTGTGCCACCAGGGAAGCCCTGCTTTTATTCTTTATTGGGGATGATTCTCCAACTATAACACAGAGAGTTAGAATCTAAGCAGAGCTCAGCATTTCTACTGGAGAAAGAGTTCAGAATTTGAAGCTGAAAGGGCAAAACAAAGCAGCTAAGAGGTGTACATGGGAAGGTGCCAGAGTCTATGTTAGGTTTCCCTGCAATTTCCTGGATTATGGGTTGTACACATGCAGGATGAGATTACACAAAGCTTTCCAAAAAGCAGCTGATACAGTTGAAAATGCAACAAGGATACGAGTGTGAAGGAGTAGAGGGCCACACTGGAGGTTGAGCCTGGTTGAAGTGGAGATATTTATAAAGCCCTGCATGAATGCTGCAGGAATTTATCTGAGACATCAAAAAAGCCAAGCCTTAGGAATAAAGACTATATCGCAGAATAAGGTTCATTCTGGATCTGCCCAAATGAAACCTAAAATCAAACCTTAAATACCAAAGAGGAACCAAGATTTGGATGGTTAGTACCTCCAAATTAGAAAGTCCTGAAAATTCTTTGGGCTTTCCAGAAATATTAATAGCTTTAATAAAGCAAAAGATCAAGTCTGGACAAGTGAAAAGTGATCAACTGGTAAAAGAATGACTGGCTAAAACAAAAATCTTTACAGGAAGATAAGAGAAACAAGAGTTCCCACAATGAATTATCAGCAGGGTTAGTGCACAATCAAAACCTATAAAAATTATGACCTATACTCAAGAAAAAAAAAAGTCAATAGTAATCAATTTAAGGTGGCAAATATTGGACTTAAAAGACAAATTTTAAAGAAATTATAATAAATATGTTAAAGTTACTAAAGAAAAATATGCTCAAAGAATTACAGGAAATAGAGCTGTAAATTTTCATGAATTTAAGTTGGGCAATGGTTGCTTAAATACAATTTAAAAGTATAAGTGACAAAAGAAAATTGAATAAATTAGACTTGCTCAAAATTGAAAACTTTAGTATTACAAACAATACCATCAAGTGAGTGAAAATACAAACTGTATAATGGGAGAAATATTTGCAAATCATGTATCTGATAAGGGCCTTATATCCTAACATATAAATCACTCACTCCTACAATTCAAAAATAAGACGACAAATAACCCAATTAAAATATAAACAGAGGGTATGAATAGACATTTCTCTATAAAAGAAATAAAGGCCAATAAGCATGTTAATCGATTAACAATATCATTACTCATTAGAAAAATGCAAATCAAAATCACAAGAAGATATGACTTCATACCCACTAGGATAACTATTATCAAAAAGATAGACAATAAACAAGTGTTGGGAGGATGTAGAAAAATTAAAACCCTTACATATTGCAGGTGGGGATGCAAAAAAGCAGCCATTTTGGAAAACAGGCAATCCCTAAAATGTTAACCATAGCATTACCATATGACCCACTGTGGTATGCAGCCTAATGCCTCCTCCCCAAAGGCATGCATGGCCTAACCTCCAGAATCTGTGAATATTTTATCTTACATGGCAAAAGGGACTTTGCAGATGTAATGGAGTTAAGGGATTTGAGATTATTCTGAACTCTCTAGTTGGGCCCAGTGTAATCATAAGGGCCTTTATAAGTGAAGCAGGGAAGCAGAAGACTCAGAGATTTAAACATATTACCTTGATGGCTTTGAAGATGAAAAAAGGGCACAGGAGCTAATACAGATGGCCTCCAAAATCTAGTAAAGGCAAGAATGACAGAGTCTCTCTGAGAGCCTCTAGAAGGAACATAGCCCTGCTGACACCTTGAATTTCTCTCCGTGAAACACATGACCTCTAGAACTGTAAGATAATACATTTGCATTGATTTAAGCTAGTATATTTGTGGTCATTCGTTACAACAGCAATTCCACTCCTAGGTATACATGCAAGAAAAATGTAAAAAATATAAACACAAAAACTTGCCCACAAATGTGCTTGACAGCATTATTCATAATAACCAAAATGTAGAAACAACCCAAATGTCTATTAACTGATAAGTGGATAAATAAAATGTGAAATACACATACAATGGAATATTATTTGGCACCAAAAAAGAATAAAGTACTGATATGTGCTATAATGTGGATGAAACTTAAAAATATTACACTAAGTGAAGGAAGGCAGTCACATAAGATCACGTGTTTTATGATTCCATTTATATTATGTATCCGAAAAAGGCAAATCCATAGACAGAGAAAGTAGATCAGTGGCTGCCCATGGGGTGGTACTGGGAAATGAGGAATGAATGACAATGGATACGGGGTTTCTTTTACACAGCTTGGTATGTTCTAAACTTGAATTGTGGTGATGGTTGCACAGCTCTGAGTTTACTTAAAAAAATAAAATTGTATACTTTAAATGCATGAATTGTATGGCATATAAATTTTGCCTTAAAAAGGTGTTAAAAAAGTAAACTTCAAGAATATTTAAAAAGTTAAAGTACAGTCTTAATGTATAATCAGATAGGGAAGCTTAACAGAGGAAAGAAAATTATAAGAAGATGGAAATTCTAAAACCTAAACCAGAAAATGAATGAAAAATTCTCTGATGGGTTTAATAACAATTGTAAAGTGGGGTATTAAAGTAGGTGCTTAGAACTATGAAGTTCTATATCCATCCCAATTCTCTTAGCCATGTCTTTGCAATTCTTTTTAAAATTTATTTTTATTTTTCTACAGCCAGGCTATTATATTTCTAGATGTGGTATGTGTATAGGTTACAGGTTGTAGAGTCAAATTGCCAACATTAAATACTCCCTCCACCATTGATAAATTGTGCGCCCTTGAACAAGTTATGAAATCTTTCTCCTCTGTTTTCTCTTTTGTGAAGTGAGACAGAAATTGCACTTATCTCTTAAGGTTATGGTGAAGATCAAAAGGGAAATCCACATTAAATGCTTTTCTCAGTGTAATAAATATTATCAATATTTTTTCACTCTTATTACCTAATATTATTATAGCACAGAGAATATGTGTGAGATTATAATGATGTTTATGTGTGAGATTATATTGATATAAGTATTAATTTTTTAATTATGAGGAAAAATATAAACATTTATGGATTACTAACTATATGCTAGGGGTTTTAAATACCTTATATAGCTTATTTTATTTATCATAATAAACTTTATGAATTAGACATAATATCCTTATTTTGGCCAAAATACTGAAATATTAAAAGGTTTCCTGACCCATTTAGTAAATAGAAAAGGATAAAAATCTAAATCTACTTGACAACAAAATCATTATACCGTTTTGCTCCCCAGAACAAATCATTGCATCCTCTATTCAAAACCGAAACTTCAAAATCATACAATTACCATATATTGAACTGTAGAAAAGTGAGTCGACTTAAAACCCACCACATCTACCTAAAGAACTTGGTGTCTTCTGAGCAATACCTATCTCTAAATTATTTTCTAATCATCTCAGCTGCTAAAATTTCAGTACAGTTTGGATATAAAACATTCCTTTGTATTGACCTCACAAATTATGAACTCTAGAAAATTCAACTAAACTTCTAACCATTAAACTTTTAAACATGAACTTCTAACATAAACTGTCTCTTGCACTGAGATATAGCAAAAAGAACAACAACAGAGGCAACAATGATAATCTTTTATCAGGTTATTTACCCATGTTTTGTGTTACAACATCTACATACTGAATACATTGGTCCTCTTTAGAAGGAAGAGACAACTTGGAGCCAAAATGCTGGGAAAAACTTTTTTTTGAATATTCAGAAGACACAAAGCAAAAATGACCACGAGAATTTCACAGTGTCATATCCATATCACTTATGCCATATATGCCCTACGTACTTCATGTGGAATAGCACTTCCAGTACAGTGGGAAAAGGCAGCGTCAACCTTTGTTCTGTTCGCATCAGCCCTGCATCCTCAAGGGGCAATGCCTTCAAATCCCAAAGTCCTTACATTGTCTAAAGACTTTTAGGAAGCAATCTTATAAGATTCGATAAAATAGATCTTATGATTTAATAAAATTACATGAGATTTGTACATAACCTGGTCATGTCAAAAACCTACTTTCCCCCAAACACTGGACATCAAGTTGATTTCAGTTAGTCTATAATCTTTTGAGAAAAAATGAGAGGTGTCTGCAGTGGACTTTAAGTATGTATTTAGACATAAAGATTGACACTAATGAAATCCTGAAACCTTTCATATCAATGATTGAAAACTTCTTCTCTCTTGTCAGATAAATGAAGAACGAAGTTCACTTTCCATATAATGGGATTACTCCCCTCACCTTACCTTTACCTGGCGATCTAACCACGACTTTAGCTTCTCTCAAAGATGTGAAAAATACAATTAGAAAAACATCACAAAAATATAACTTCAAAATACAGAATGTATTTTGAAAAGGAAATCACACAAAATTTTCAGTAAGTTGACCGCTATCTGTAGTAAAGTCATTATGACATACCTCAGGAATGACTGTGATATATCAGTGTGTTTTGGACCCTGCAGTTTAGAACTATGCCTTATTCCATCTCATTATCTTATCTCCCTATGTCTTAAATCTATCTACATTTTTTCCTTGCAATAAACAACAACAACAAAGTCTGATTAAAACAGAGGGGAGATACTACTTATGGCTTTATGAGAATGTATGCCTTATTTAACATTTTGGTACAGGCTCTCCATATCTTTAGGAAACAATAGGGTTTAAGTAAAAGACTGAATAGAAGTGGAGTAAATAGTAAATCGTGGTTGTATATCAGTTTTAAATCAATTAAGCCTTTTGGAAATTAAAATTGAAATTAAGTGTGTGTCTTGCACTATTTTTGGCATCCAGGGCTCATGGTAGGTCGGGCGCAGCCAATCTTGTGCCTGCTTACCCGGTATTGCTCATTTCAAAGCTCTGATAATCACATTCTCATGTTTTATGGACACATCCTCCTGTCTGTGGATCAGACATAAACATGCAGCTGCTATGCACAGCTCAGGCTGCTGCATTGCCTCAGCAAATCATGAGCCTTCAAATTAGGCATTCTGGAGCATAAGCAGAAATAAGAGAGGAAATTTGTTTTTCAAACGTAAACGTCCAAACAGCCTCTTTTAATGGCTACATTTTGTTCTTTGATTCTATGAATGTAAAAACAAAAGTAAGAAAGAAAAAAAAGATGTTGGTTACTATTTGGACAGCAAATAAACTTTTAAAATTGATGTTATTTTTGGAGCTATGGAGCCAGTTTCTTGGGGGAAGAAAATCATCAAAGCTATGCCCACCTCATTCCTGTTAAAGATTTATTTCACACTTTACCAAATACACAAGGCTTCACCCTAAAGTCTTCCCCTTTAACAGCCACTGCCATCACCATACCTTGCAGAGGACTCTCCTACTTTCCACAGTTAGGTAGACTTTCTGCATGTCAGGATAATTCATTTTTCTAGTCAGTATTTATTGGAAGCTTTCTTTAACGTCAAGCCCCACTAAATATTGGGGATAAAACTTAGAATAAGATTTCCTTGCTTTCAAGAAACTCATCTTCTAGTAAACCAGATTTTGTTCTATGGTTAATCTGAGAGAGATGAGAAATTATGATGCTACTTTATTTAAATTCAGATGAACAAAATCAACAAAGTATAAAGTTAAAAAGTAAATTTACACATATAGGTCAAATTTCCAAGCCTCAGCAAAGTAATTGATTGAAACAGCATATATGTGTTTTAAAGGAGGGTTTATGGTTTGTTTGCTTGTTTTGCAAGTGAGAGAAGCATGGAGAAGCCGCATCAAATTAAAATGATGCAGCTACTGGTTTGAGAAGGGAAATGCAGCTGGCCTCACATGTAACGAGAAGGAGAAAAATAAAGTTATAAACAAAGGAAGTTACTTTCCTCCAGCTCTCACGGTAACATGGTCTCATCTTTATTTCTGTTTCATTCTTAATCCTATATGTTTACTGGCCTTTCTGCTCCACTGTACACTTGTCAGAAAAACAAGGGTCTTAGTGTAGGAAATTTTTTTTCCTTCGTTTTCAGCAAGGAGAAAACACACACACACACACATACACACACACACACACAAACAAAAACAAAACAAAAAAAGCAGTCAACTGATTTCTAGTCCTAAACCTCCTGAACAAAATTTCAAGAGAGGTAATCTGATTGGCTTTCGGCTCCACACCTTCCCCAATCTTGATGGTGGTAGGAGTGGGTTAGGGTTTGAGGGCAGAAACATGGAGTACAACTTACTGGCTGATGGGGGCTGGGTGATGATTGCTCAGCACCAAGAGATTGGGGCCTGCTGGAGAGGTTCTAGTACAGGCCGCAGGAATGACAGGCCTTGCTTTGATGCTGCCCCTTTCTAAAGAGTACAGAATACAAATCTAACAATTTCAGGTGTTTGTAGTACCTTTTTCCTTTCCCAAGAGAAATTTCCAGAATAACCAAAAATAAGAAGAACGTAAACAGATAAATATAATACCGTGGCATAAGTGCTATAAGAAGGATGGATACAAAGGATAGCCAGTAAAATAACCCTGAGAAATTGCATTACACAGCAAAGCAGCACATACTTCTAAGGCTCTATTCTTTATATTTTATTTTTGCTTTATTAACAAACTTGTGATTTATTCTACATAGGAGCTCCCCTTATTTTTGAGATTTTCAAGAGCCTATATTAAGTTTCAGAAAACTGTACTAATAATATGTGTACAGCTAGATGACGTTTTATAATGTGCACAGCTATGAGTCAAACATTACCAGCACCCTGGAAGCCTCCCTCATGTTTCCTCCCTGTCAGTATTCCCCAGTCATCACTTAAAGGTAACCACTGCTCTCTCTTCCCTCCCCACAAGATTAGTGATACCTGTTTTTGAACTTCATATAAATGGAATCCTGCAGTATGCTCTTTTTCAAGTCTGACTTTTTAAACAGTACACTACCTTTTTTTTTTTTGGCCATGCCACACAGCATGTGGGATCTTAGTTCCCTGACCAGGGATCAAACCCGCGTCCCTTGCATTGGAAGCGTGGAGTCTTAACCACCGGACCGCCAGGGAAGTCCCAAGTCTGACTTCTTAACATTATGTTTGTGAGAGTCACTGATACTGTTTTGTGTAACTGGAGTTTGTGAAATGTTACTGCCACATCAATTTCATTGAATGAATATACCACAATACATTTATCCATGACACTGCTGATGGACATTTGGATGGCTCCTACTTTGAAGCTAGTACGATAAATGCCATTAATATCCTTGTATATGTTTCTTTTAATAAATGTACGTGTACTTTTCTTTTAATAAATGTACGTGTACATTTTAATAAATGTACTTCATACTTTTCAGTATGAAGTACATACTGAAGTATGTACTTCAGTACCATACTGAAATTATGGTAGATGCATAGTATATCTGGTAGTTGTTTTAATTTATATTTCCCAACAACCGATGATACTAAGCATATGTTGATGGATTTATGAGCTATTTGGTTATTACCTTTGATGAGGTAACAATTTTGCCTTTTTTAAAAAAAATGAGTTGGTTGTCTTTTTCTTTTTCCTTTCTGCAGGCTTTATTAAAATTAAGAACTTCTGTATACCAAAGGATACAGTGGTGAGATTTTAAATAAAAACACCTTATTTAAAATACAGAATCTCTTTTACCAAAATTTTATTCTCATTCAAATCTTTAGAATTAAAATGCCTCTACTAATATAAATGCAGCTTTACAATATGGTAATAATATTCTATAAAGCAAGATTTAACTCAAAGATATGTATTTTTTTTAAATTTGTGTAAGACACCAGTATTAGAAAAAGCAGCTGAC
Organism: Aethalodelphis obliquidens; assembly: GCF_003676395.1. Taxonomy (NCBI): domain Eukaryota; kingdom Metazoa; phylum Chordata; class Mammalia; order Artiodactyla; family Delphinidae; genus Aethalodelphis; species Aethalodelphis obliquidens. Next base: position 8,066,556 of record NW_020838008.1, read on the forward strand.
TCATTAGTAGTTATATATTTTGTGTGTAATCTTAATGATCAAAATCTATAAAAAACTTATTCTCTGTCTCCTCTTCCTCATTTATCTTTTAGATAATTCACAGAAAGAGCTTCCCTCAAGTGTCAGAATCAGGAAAATCTGTGCTGAGCAATTGGCTTGTTTTTATTTTTCCCATGGGCACCATGGCTTTTGTGGCAGACTGGGTCCTCTTTTTGCTTTGTCTCCCAACAAATGTTTACCCCACATTTATAAACTCCAAAAGAGTCTATGTATACATTTCTCCAAACTAATCTCATCCTTGCCTTTATTTTGCCATTTCCCTCACATATTTCTATTACCTTTCATATAAAAAATATAATCAATATAAAAGTAAAAAAGAAACATAACAAGACTATATATGTGTGTATATGTAAATATAATATGTCTTATATATGTATATGTACATATACATATACACACACAGGACAAACAAGTTTACTTTTGTGATCAGCCTTAAATTTTGTAAGAGAAAGACAAATGATGATTTTATAATTAATGACCTTAATAGATATTTCCATTCTTATGTCTCATGGCATAATATTATTTGTGCTCCAGTCTTTGGCCATACGCTTGCTTAACTTTCGTTTCATGCTACAAATTGCAGATTAGTACTGGGATCGAAGCTGCCTACAGTATTCTGTGCAGCATCTTATTTGTTTGCAAAGTTCTTGAACTATGGATAAGGATAAAATTTCAAAGCCAAAGCATGGGAAAGAAAAGACTGGAGAAAAGCATTTTTATGCTAATGGCCATAGCAATGATTATAAAACAGAGTGCACACAGAATGCACCATGGAGATGCTAAATAATATTTATGGAGCATATGGGCTTTGCATAGCAGAAGCAAAAATGTTCTTTTCTCAAATTCTGTTTGTCAAATTACTTTTGGCATTAAGGAAAATGCTGAAGTTTCATTTGAACTGTGGACTGAAAACCCTGACCGAAAAACAGGGCTGGGATTTGTGAGTTGTCATTTTATTCAACACAATACTAAATAGAACTGTGACACGCTAGAATGATTCTGGATAAATTGTCTTTTACTTGCTTGATGTAAGGGTTCTCTGAAGGGAAAAAAAAAAAAAAATGGAAGAAGGAATCACAGTTTCAGAAAAGTTTAAACAGAGAAGTTTCTGAAATTCTTAATGGACACAGTTTATGAGTCCAAGGGCTAAACAAACACTCCTTTTTAATGCAAATTTGTTGCTCCAAATTTTATGGTAATAATCCCATACATCAACGGATATTTTGGAGATCTGAAAAACATTTTTTTTAATTTGAAAAATTCCTGGACATTTCATTAGTCATTTCTTATGCCTCAAAATTGTACATCTTCATTGATGCCTGTAATTCAGTGTTGGTCTTCATTTCATTTACTCAAGATAATGATAATAAAGCAGTTGCTAAGTGCCGGGTACAATGCTGACCTTTTTACTTCTAGCATTGCAGGACTGATTTTATTCCACTGGTTTTATAAATGAGAACACGGAGATTCAGAAAGTCTAGGAAGCTTGTCCAAAGTCACAAAGAGTAGTAAATCTGGAATTCAGTTCTACCTGGCCAAAAATGCCCTGTCCTCTTCAAAATGTCACCAAAACTAAAACCAAAAACAAATATAGATCAATCTCAAGCACTATAACAGAACTGTAAAGAAACTACTTTTGAAATAACAGCAGGGAGATAGAATATCGCCACCAATGTATATTCTGTTTAGAAGGGAAACTTACCAGGATGATTCTGGATGACTGAAATGAGTTCCTAAGTATCCTTGAGTATTTGTGAAGAAACCCTTCATCCCTTTTAAACTGTGGATATTGTGGAACTGGAACTTTATTTGCCTTGGCTAAGGTTTAAAAGTCCTGATGATTTTGAATGACTTTTGGTGAGAAAGCCAGCTCCTCTGGCCTAAACAAATCAATCTGTGTACAAACAGGCTCTCAATATGGGAGTTTGGATAGTTGAAAAATATAAAATGAGACACTCAGCAGAACTTTCACATTTCCACAATGTACTTTCCAAATGTGAAGGACAAGACTCCATTCTTCCTATTCCTAAAACCAAGGAAGCATGATCCTGGCTGCCAGAAAATATGTAGTTATTTTCTCCTTTTGGGTAAATGAAAGATACCATAGGTTCTATATGTTGCACACTTGAACTGATTGAATAAAAAAAAGTTTGAAAAATCATGTAGAAAAGGACATATTACCAAACTATTCTTTATATCTGTGATGATGCTTTATTTGGTTTCATTAACTTGGTTACATGAGAATTCACTCCTACTCATTGGAAAATTTAAGTCCATTATTTCTGCTAGTATAAAGTACTGGGGTAAAACCTATTTGTAGTTATTCTCTCTTGATGATGTATATAAAAAATAACTAAGTACTATGACTTTCATTTGAAGTCAATATTCCTTTTATTAACAATTTTGGAAATGTATTCCTAAGTAAAACATAATTCATCACAGCTTGTTCTTTGCCCTATTTATTGAAAACTTCATAATAATAAATATGCTTTCTCAAACATAATTCTTCTGTCTCTTTGTCACTATCAGTTGACTGCAAACATGATGTATTGGGGGAAAAATGCCTACACTGCTTTTGTTCTGAAGAGTTTTCTGTTAGAGTTATTGGCCTAACATTAAACCAAACTTGTATCCTTTCTGTATATGCGTTTTCTAGCAAAGAAAACCACAAACACAAGCAGTTCATCGTTGTACTAAAAGTTTCAATCTGAAGCAAGATGCGTGCATGAAGTGAAGCAGGTATTTATGAGGAAAAATAATTGAAAGAGCATGGCCTTAATAAGCTTGAGTAAGAAATGTGCCAATTTTCCTGATACTAGTGGAAATATTCACCCTCTGTAGACAATGGTGGCAGGGAACTCAGTTCCAAGTAGGATTGAACAGGGGAGAAGAGAGAGAGAGAGACTTCCTTTGGCTGTAAGAGTGACCTCCTTTGCTTCTCCCATAGTTCTTTATACTGAAACTATGCAGGATCATGAGAGCAAATCTAAACAGGATGCAGATGGTAATTACTACAGCAATATGCTTTAGTACCTTCCAGTTTTTTGTCTCCCTGGGAAGCTCAGCTGCATATCTAACTTTATGACCTTTTTTCTTCTTAGAAATATTTCTATAGTGCCTTCAACAGAGGTGGCACATACTATGGAGAATCAAAATACAAGATAGTGATAGACAACTAAATAATTAAAAGGGCAATGACTAATAGTGATAACTGTAAATAGTAAATTACAGTAGTCATAGCTTGAATATACATAAACTCATTTTTTATCTTCATAACTGCACTACGGCTTAAGTCAGGGAGTTTTATTGGCACCATTTTAAAGGTGATGGAACAAACAATAAAAGAGGGATAAAGGAAGGCAATTAAAACTTGCTTAACATATGCTGAGAACCAGGAACTGTGCCAAGTATTTTAGATAATTATTTCATTTAATTCTCATTGAGTCTGTCGCAGTTGGCATAATTTTCTCCACTTTAGTGGGGAGTGAGTAAACTGAGGTGCTAAGAATAAGCTACAAAAGTTTTTTAATCAAAACTTCTGAGTTGAGATTTTGAGAAGCAGCACCTCAGCTGGTCTTTCTATCATTCAATGGAGAGATCAAGCATATCTCTAACATCTTAAGCCGACAAAACAAAGTTTCATCCTTTGCTGCTTCAAATACATGGTTGCAATTTCCTGGTTTTAAAGAGAAGAAATGAACTGAATATTTTCTTCCCTAGTGGCTTTGTTCTTGTATCTTAAAGTAGGTATCTTAAACCTATGTATGTCTATAAAAGTAACAGTATTTAATTGTCTGATAAATACAGAAATCTGTATGGATGAGTGGAACCAAATGACCTAGAATTCAGGCTTCAAGATTAGACTGCTTGAGTTTGAATCCCTGTTTCAATAGTTTCTGGCTAATTACCATGTGCAGGTTTACTAATCTTTCCATGTCTGTGTTTCCTCCTCATTAAAATGGGGCTATTAATTATACCAATGTCACCAAGTTGTTGTGAGGCTTACAGAGATAATACAATGATATAAATTGTTTAAGATAGTGCTTGGCTCATAATTAACATTCAACAAATATTCACTATCATTATTTTTAATATTATTATTACTAAATAATTTTAAAATAAAACTTATAAATATTCTGAGACACACAGAATCACAGAGTCCCATGCAGCCACATTCTCACTAACTTAATTCAGCATCTGGACCTCACCAACCCACCCACCCAGCTTTACCTAAATACCTCCCACAATATGTTCCTCATCACCTCCAAAAATGGTACAGTATATTTTTAGTGTTCAAGTTCTAAGAGGTTTTTTCCTCATATTGAGCCCCAAACTGCCTTTCTGTAATTTGCATGCATACAGCTAGGTTCTGCCTCCTGAGAATATACAGAATAAGTCTAATCACATTTATATAAGAAAACTTTTCAAATAGTTAAAGACAGAGAGCCAGTTCTTTTTGAGATTTCATTACTTCAAACTGAACATTTTTCATTCCTTGTGTTTTCCTACCAATTGACAAGTTTATTCTGACTTCCTCAATTGCTGTTTTTTATCATACTGGAAGATTTTGCACCATTACATTAAAGAGACAGCAAAGTATAGAGAGAGTCTCTCAAGCCTTGCTTCACATTAGAATATCTGGAGGACCTTAACAATACCAACACAAGTGTTCCATATTCAGAGTCTGATTTAATTGGTTTGGGATGCAGCCAGGTTGGAAAAACTATTGGTACAGAAGAAAAAACATAGAATTTATAGCTAGAAACGTCTCAAGTGTGTGTGACATTTTGAGCAATTACTTTTTGAGTCCCAAATTCCTTTGTTTAATCAGCAAATACTATTAAATGCTTACCGTGGGTCAGGCATTGTGCTAAACAGAGGGAATACACAGAAATAAGACATACTTGCTGTTTTCTAGTGCCAGGAGAGTAATAATCAGTGTCACAAATGAGAGTGTATTATACATTTAGATGAGTGGTATAAAAAGGATCATGGTTCTCTGAGATTCAACAAAAACAACAAAAACAAATTTGCCTTAGTATGCATTACAGAGGGAAAAGAGTTTATCTTAAGTCCAGAAATAAAATGGAATTTTGGCCAGGGTAAGAAAAGCTTCTGTGATTGAGTCAAGGAGATTTATAAGAAGTAAAGACTCTTTCTTATCAAGAAAAACAAAAACAAACAAACAAACAAAACCAGTCCCAAGTTTCCCTGACTTCCTCATTGAAAATAACTGCTTTTTATTTGTTTAAAAATTTGAAATTTCAGTGGTGGAGGGTCTGCCTGGAGACTAGGATTTGACAAATGCTTGAGGTGAAGAGTGATAAAGCTGGCAGCTTTGTTCCTCTCCCAAAGGAAATTTCCAAATGCGAACCTCAGAGAAGGAAGCAGGCCAGGTATTGGGGGACGGGCGTGCGGTAGAACAGCAGCGCTTGGCTAGAACATCACCTTGTTGGCTAGCCTCTGACCTTCAGGGAAAAATGAAATGGAGAAAAATACCTCTTCTGTAAAAAGGTGTCCTCCATGCTAAAGCAATTTCTCACGACATGCAGAAAAACTGGACATTAATCGTCAGCTATTTTGGCCTGAATTTGGGAGAATAAGATTGTTAAAGTTATAAAGGTTTCAAACAAATGCCTCACAATCTTTAAACTGTATGTACATCTTGTTAAAAGAAGATTCTGATTTAGTCATTCTGGGGTGGGGGCAGTGCTTGAGAGTCTGCATTTCTAACAAATTTCATATGATGCCAAAGGTAGCTCCTCAGTGGATCACACTTTGAGTACAAAGGATGTAGCCACTGAATACTCTACCTCACTTTGCCTATCACCAAGGGTTTATCTGATGTAATTGTCGTAAGTGTTAATTACAAGAATAAACTGGTTTCTGCCTGGGTTTAACCTGAATGCCTTTCCTGAAAATCTTTGAAGAATTAACATATGAATCTATCTTCCTCAAAGTAGAAATGCTTCCTCAAAGTAGAAACCCTATCTGCCCTTTTCACCTTAGTAACTTCTTTTATTGGTTTAATGGTAATACAATACCCTAGGGATATCATACCACCTTAAAGTTTCTAGCCCCTTTTTCTACCTACCATCTTGCTGCATGTCTTGACCACTGACTGACTATGCTTACCATACCACTGATCACCCGTTATTCAATGCACTCTGAAAACTGCATTGATTAATGTGTCTAAATGATCAAATTACTTAGCCAAAAATCAATATTGCATTTTTAATATTCCACAGAAAGACTGCTTACTCTTCAACTCTGAAGAGGAGACTACAGGAATTATATTTCTGTACCTGAAATTTGTGCCATAAATGCATGTTAGAATATTATTTTTATCTGAAAGCTCATATAGTAACTATTCTCCCTTAATAGAACAGAATTCCCAATTTTTTTGCAGAAGGTGTCCTTCTGGGGGATGGGAGCTCTTAATTTTAATCTGCAAATCTAAACTAAGAAGGCAAACAGTCTTGGTAGAATGGATAGAGATGCAATCATAGAATATTTGGACCAGAATTACTTTAGGAAGCATCTAGCCGGCCTCCATATTTTGTAGTTCAGATATGAAGGTAATGGAAGGTAAAATAATTTCTATGACTTAGCCAACTTATTAGTGACAGAGCTGGTGCTACCATCAGTTCTTAGACTAACAGTTCTGGTGACTAGAAATCCAGAAATCAGGGTTTTCGTCATAGGCCTGTACAAAGTCATTGAACTTTTGCAGGCTTGTTTTACTCACCTGTAATTTGAACATTAATTTCTCTAAGACCAAATTTAATTCAAATATGCTCTGAATTCATGAAAACCAATATTAAAAAAATACATATAACTTTTGTGCTTACTCATTTTTACTTTTGGATACACACTGCACAATCTGAATAAATAATTCTGAAGAGTAACATATGGCTAACATGAGTTGGTAGGAAGAATGAACTACTACTACCTGTATGACTGGATTAATTTTCAATTTCATAATTTAATGGTTCAGTTGAAAATAATATTTAATTTTAATATTATCATGATAGCAAATCTCACCAGAGATAATGAATAGTAAATTTATAATAAACAAAAAATAAAATGGTTACCTGAAATATTTAAATTCAGAATAAAATCAGAAGCTGTGTTTCCATACATATTTCAAATATTTAAAACAAAAAGTTGTATAAAAAATTGCAAGATATATGACAGCTATAATAACCATGATGATACAATATCTATAGATTTCTTTTGCCTTTATAGTGCACTATGGTTATGTCTACATTCATATAAACGTCTGTGTGTGTGTGTGGAGGAGGAACCTGTTTTTATTAAATTACAAGTTCTATTTTGTACTAAAAAAATAAATATTTCATACTACATAAAAATAGTAAATAATTTCCTAAGATACCAAAAATACATTTCACCCCACATAAATCATTTGGGTAACAGATGGGGACACGATCTACTTTCTCCTTGATTCTCTGGATAGGTAAGAAATGTTCAAAGGGTTCTTTGGTGAGGTGTAAAGGCTTAAGAAAATTAGTATTAACCAGTGTAAATCCCTAGGCATGTAAACTGCCCAAATGAGAAAAATAGACATTTCTTTTTCTCCCTTGGATTGCCTCTTCACTCTACACTGGGGAAGAATTGGTCTTCTTGGAGCCATAAAAACAATACGGTGTCTTGTTACCATCCCAGAAGGGAGACAGGGACTGTTAACCAAGGAGCATGCCTGGAACATTTTTTAACACCCCCAAGTTTGTAATTTCCTATATATCTGACTATTTCCCTGTTAAAAAAAAAAAAAAAAATGGCCTGTTTGGTTCCCATAGGTATCAAGGAAGAAACTGAAGAGATGCTCTCTCTATATATCTAAATATGGAGAATAACCCACAAGGGATATGTTCGTGGTGAGACTATAAAGTGAGGAGGAAAGACAGGTGGAATGTCAGAACTTGCAGGAAAGTTTAGAAAACTGTGGCTCCACAGTGATTATAACCTATATCTTACCCCAAACTGAGTAACTGAGATAAATACATAGTTGTTTCAGGAAGGAGAGGCTTTGAATTATTGATGAACTATGTACCTGTCCAGACTCACTTGAGAATTTCCATACTCTACTCCACATTACACCAACAGAACATCCTTAAAAATAAACTATACCCTGTCTAATCCCTCTGGAGCAAACTGTTCCAACTTGATCAGTTGGAGCATAATGATAATAGCATTTTGCCAGGAGAGTGATAAGGGAACCCCTACCACCGTCTGATTTTGATGGTATCATCTGTTAGATAAAACTCCAGTTTGAAAAGGAACCCAGTAGTCAGCCTTTGCACATTTACAAAGTGAAGACAATTTACAAAACCATACAACGTGCAGAGATGAACGCAATGTCAGTGCCCAGAAGGCTTTGTTGTTACCCCTGCTTTACTGTTGTTTCTATGTTGTTGTGACACTAAGAATTATGATCATCAAGGGAGGCGACCTAATCAGGAGGAGAGACCTCAGTTTGCTAGAGAGAAGCAGCAACCAGCTGTCAAAGCAAGGGTCATGGAAAGACACACATTATTTATGTGGAGGGTGCTTGCTGTTTGATAATTGTCCCCTTCTCTCCAGGTTAGTCACCATTCTGTTCTCATTCCTCAGTTAGTTCCTCTTTTCAAAACACACGCAATCAGAGAACTATTTATCAAAACACCTGAAGAATCTGGATGAAGTCTGTAGGGTGTATTCTGAATACTGATTTAAAAGAGATTGCCATTTTAATCAGTGGAGGATCTTCAGTAAGTGATCCTCACGGGATTCCAAGGGAAGAGGAAGTTACACTACGGATTGTATTTTCTCAGTGCCTTCCATCTTGACAGTTAAATTGCTGTCTTTGGTCCACGTGAGTGTGTATGTGTGTTTCTGTTTGCAGACCAGCTCATAGTCCCTTAAACTTTTATTATTACTTATGCAATACGTGGCAGCATAGTTATAATAGAATTTTGTGAAGAGCAAAGTACAAAGGATGAAAATACCATTACACACTAGAAGCCACTTGTTTTGTTCCGTTTGGGCTGCCATACAAAATACTGGCTGGTTTATAAACAATGAACGTTTATTTCTCACAGTTCTGGAGGCTGGAAATCCCACGATCAAGGACCAGCAGATTTGGTGTGAGAGCCCACTTCCTGGTTCTCGCTCTGTCCCCAAATTGTGGAAAGGGCAAGGGAGCTATCTGGGGTCTCCTTTCATAAGGACACCAATCCTCTCATGAGGGCTCCACTCTCATGGCCTAATCACCTCCCCAAGGCCTTGCCTCCTAATACAATCACCTTGGGGATTAGGATTTCAACATATGAATTTGGGGGAGACATTCAACCTAAAGCACCACTACTAACATTTACATCAGATTTTTACTTCAAGTTTTTTCCATATAATTTATATATACAATGTTGTATTTTGTTTTATTTCACTTTAGCATAAGCTAAATATTTTAGACAAAATACCAAAAAAGCTAAATTATTAAAAAATACTGAAGTTTGTCCTTATATTAAAATGTAAAATTGTGTACAGATATCACTGAAAATATAATGAAAACATAAGCTATTACCTAAGACATTTGAAACACACAGACAATAATGATTGGTGTAAAGAATATTCTACAAAATCAAGAACAAGACAAACTTGAATCAAGTTGTTCTGTTTTGTTTTGTTTTTAAGAAGTACACTGTGCTTTAACAGATGCTGGGCACACATCTGAGTGTTTTACATATACTAATACTTTTATTCCTCACAATAACCTTATGGTTTTGTTTCTGATTTTAAGCGTTATTTTGCCGATAAGAGTTTTGAGGCACAGGTTAAGTAACTTTCCTGAGGTCACTCAACTGGTATGTGGTAGAGTCAGTATTCAAACCCAGAAGACCCAGTTCTAGACCCTGTGTTTTCCTCACTGCTCACTCCACCTCAGTCTGTGCTCCTTGGTACTTACAGGAGATGTACAAACATGCTTATTAAATCCCTACTTACCTTTTCATGTCTAAGCTTTCTCATAATGTGTGACACCAATGGAGATATGAACACTAATATACAAGCCTGAATCATTCAAATTAAGACCTTCAAATAAGTCTGTCCAGACCCATGAAGAAGAAGATGTTACAGAAAGGCCAGGCCCCGGGTAGGGGTTAATCTGGGAGTTTTGTGCCCAATTTGAGAACACAAGATTAGGATAAATTAGAAAAGTTAATGGTACTGTACAAAGTGTGATAATTAGAATAGCTTCCTGGCTTGGATCCTAGGGAATTCAGTACAATTTCACAGTTACGGGGAGAGTTAAATCTTGTCTTCTGTGAACCAAAAGAATTAAAACCACTTAGGGGCAAAGATATGATATCTATTAAGCTTTCTTCCATTTGGTTCAGAGAGAGAAGTAGTATCCAGGGGAGCAGTGCCAGTAAGTAGCAAGAGAAAACTACATAGGGGTGCTCACTATGATGCCTGGAGCCCCTCCACACCTGCCCCTCCCATTCATTGCTAACTGAGGTCCACATGTACCTGGGGAGCATTCTTCAAGGAGCTGTCGAAAGTTGAGCATGATGAGAAAAGATGAAATTGTTCCCTTCCCCTGGGCGGGCATAGAAAAGGAAAAGATGGAGGCAACATTCTCTTACCTACTGTGAATATTTGGGGACAATGAGAAAGAGAAACTCAGTGTCACATGATTCAAGCAGAATTACTTCTTTCCTTTTGTTCCCTCTGCATCTACTAAGAATCATCCCATTACACCACCATTATTGAAGCACACATTTGACTTAAATGTTTACTTAGTTGCTTATTATAGTTTCCTGGTTTGGCTTTCAAGTCTGCACTGCTCAACAGGAACCTTTTTTTTTCACATAAACGTGATTCTGTATGAATCGTTCACTGCTATGTATAATGTCAATTAAGTGTTCAGGAAAATTAAAGCATTTTTGAGATTTGCATAAGAAGGGAATGCATGTCCTTGCATACAAATGCTCTTTTTTTTTTTCCTTTTAGCAAACGTTTTCTAAATAGCAAAAATGTGTTCTGCTGATTTATTCTAGAAATTAGAATTAATTCTTTACAACCACTGGCATGATCTTACATTTAAAACATTATTAAAGATTTTTAATGCTAAAAATGACTTCATTTTTTTCTAATTAAAAAGTGGAGTTGAATCAAATAGCTACATATCATATTTAAAGTTTATGACTATTCAAGCAAATGAATTATTAGCAATAGTTTAAATGTATGCATAATTTATACCAAGAAAAAAAAAGGTTAAAATGTTTCTAGGCATCATTTGAATGGTTCTAAACCTTTTAACTTTTCTACTAAAATGACCACTGAGGGTTGAAATTATTATTGTAAAATATGTGTCACATTATCTAAATAAAGAACATACACTAGAGTTAGGGACAAGCCTGAAAATATTACCATCAGAATCTGAAATTACTAAGAATTAGTATTATTAGATTACTAAGAATCACATACAAGAAGATTCTTCCCCATGAGATTGTCTGTATATGTTTTCCTAATAAGACCAGAGTGCTTTATAAAATTCATGACATAGTTAGAGCAGGACCAAACTCATGTCCCCATCTTGACGGATTGGTATTGGCAGCCTCAAACACCTGAAACACTCTCACGACCGCATGCCAGGGGATGACTGTTAGTCATGACCTCTGGAATAGGGTGTGGAGACATCCATGATACATATTTGTTATGTTTCAAATAAGTATTCATAGACTCATTAAGGAGTTGTGTTATTTTTAAGGTGATAATCTTCTTCACAACATGAAGTTGCAAGCCTAACTACTTGAGTCTAGTCAATGGAAGATAAAAGGTCTGAATACATCAATACCCACTAGAGTTAGCAGATGACGCAAACATTTACAGTAAGTCCCCAACATACGAATGAGTTCCATTCCGAGAGCGCATTCGTAAGTCCAATTTGTTTCCAAGTCCAACAAAGTCAGCCTAGGTACCCAACTAACACAATCGGCTACATAGTACTGTACTGTAATAGGTTTATAGTACTTTTCGCACAAATAATACATAAGAAACACAAAATATCAAGAAAACATGTTTAATCTTACAGTACAGTACCTTGAAAAGTAAAGTAGTACAGCACAACAGCTGGCATCCAGGGGCACGTTTGCATCTTTGGAAGTTCGCAACTTGAAGGTTCGTGTGTAGGGGACTTACTGTATTCTGTTTGGCAGATAAAACACTAGACAGTAAAACTGGACAATGTGCATCATCGTGACTGTGACACTTCCCTTAGGATTTCCCCTGGCTCTATTTTAGGAATTCATCAAGAGGTGTGTGACTTCCTTTGGGGGAGCTAATGCCCTTAAAAGCCAACCTTAAGTATCCTGGTCTGCAGAAGCAGGCACATATCCTAACTAACAACCGGCATTGCTTTAGGAATTTGTGATTTTGGTTACTGAGGGCCCACCTTCCGAAGACTGACCACCTCAGAAGTATCAGTGTAACGGTGTTTTCCAACCAGAAAAATCTGGACATGACTATTTTTGTGATTCTCTTATTAGACAAATATATCAAATCTTAGTCTGCTGCCTCCTCCCTTTACCTTCTCAAACTCAAGAAGATTACTTTATTTTTCCCAAAGATTACTTCAGTGGGGTAATCAATGTAAATCACACACAAAATAATCAGGGTTGAATGTTTCTTATTGACCAAATTCAGTTAATAGACCATCAGTGATGATACAAATTCAAACTGGTCAGAAAACTATCAATGCATTATGATACCACACGGACAAGATTCATATACTGTAATACATTAAAACAAATCTTTCTATAAAAGTACCTGCCGCCATTTCAAGTAATGCAGGACTCCTAAATGCACTATCTGTCTTGAACACATTATATGTTTCTCATGAATGTTTGATTACGCATGTGTTTATCTGAACTTTTGTTCTTTTGTTTAGTACTGAATCTTGACATTTACAAGCATCAATTTGCACCCTGGGAGATTTGTAATAATTCTGTTAAGGACCCTCCTTTGTCTAGTCTAACCCTCTGGAGGCATTTGAGGAGCAAAATTCCGTGACTAGAAGCTGCTATGCTTTAATTTGTACCAACACATGGTATCAAAGATCATGAAAGCAATGTTTTCAGCCAATTAAACTTGCTAGAAGCTAATGAAAACTGCCCAGAGAATTTCCCTTTGTAAATTAAAGATACACAATAAGGATTGTCACTCGACTTGTTTTCAGTTGGCTTTGTATGGCACTAATAATCTTGGTTAGCAATAGCTGTGAGGAGTTTGCATCTGTGAAGGGCAAACCACAAAGGACATAGAGATTAGCCAGAATTCGGCTACGCTGCTACCAAAGTTTCAATGTTTATTCCAATCATCTTCAAACTCATTAGCTCTACAAAATTGAGTTGCAAATCTCTGGAGCACATGCTTTATTAAGAGATGGCTGGAATTTCCCTTTTCCAGTTGGGCAGAAGCCCTGTGAGGACGGCATTTTTTTTTTCCCTGGGAAGATGTTGGCACATCTGTCAATAGTCCAAGCCAGAACCAAGAATTGCATCTGAGTGTGAAAGAATGTATTATTAAAAATATTATTTTGGGACTCATGGTCTTGGAAATTTCCTAAAATTTTAATCTGTTAACTTTAGCCATCTAGCATTTAGAATGGCTTAAGTAAAATACTGCATCACTGGCTGAGGCCCTTTTTTGTACACAATGCCAAAGGTTTCCCAGTCTCCGGCATTTTCCAATTTAGCTCATTTTTCCTCTATGAGCACATCTTTCAGCACTGGTATATTCATTGGGACACAACAGCCACTTGAAAGAGGTGTGTGGTATTTTGCTTTACATATCTTATCTTTCATAGGGTTAGGACCAACAAAGAGGCCCAGAAAATACTAGCTTCTCCTATCTTGGCTTCCAGAGGGTTAAGATAGACAGAAGGTCCAGAAATTACTAGATTGGGAGGACAAGGTCCCTGAAGCAACTAGGCTTAGAGCCATGGAGTCCAAGCCCAAGGCGGGTCAGATGCCAGGATTTCAAAGGTCATGTAAAGATCAACCCAAAACCAATTCCAATAGAAGCCAGTTCAGGTGTCAGCAGATTTCTCATGGAGAGAACTGGTAATGCTTTGATCCAGTACTTGCCTGTCTCAGAGTTATTCACATTAAAAGGGGAAAAAGGCCAAAAGGGAAACAAAACAAAACAAAACAAAAACAGCTGCACAATACAATTCATATACAAGAAGAAATATAAAGGCATTTTTTTAAAGCCTCATTTCATAACAGTGGGGGGAAAAGGACAAGACTTAGAAACAATTTCTCCAAAAGAAAAAAAGAAAAAAATTATCTCGAGGATAAAAATAATTTACAATCAAACAGCTGTACATTGTCCCATCTACATAGTACCTGGGTGCATATGTTTTAGCTGATGATGTTAATCTATATAAATTCAGAAATTGTTTCTTGTAATTAGGCAGTTTGGATTTGTGTAAATCAATATACATTTGAAAGAGAATCTACTTCAATTAAGAAAAGATATATAGCCCTATGGAATTTGCTGTAAATGTTTTAATCTGCATTCCCAGCACCTCCACATCCTGGAGACATGGGTGTCTAAACTATTAATGCTACCAGTGAGGCCAAGTGCAGTGGCATGCTCAAAGTATAGGGAGAAAAGAAACTAAAAGAGGAACAAAACCAAAACAAAACAAAACACTAAACAGTCAGATTGACTAGAAATCCCAATTAGTACATAACCTCATGCAAATGACAAACTTTCTAGACCTCAGTTTTGTTATCTCAAGGAAAACTCCCTGTAGTTTTAAATTGGTTCTATTTGTTTCTTAATATTGCTGTTTTCATAGAAAGGAATTGGAAAACAATGTCTACTTGTTTGCCCCTAATTCTATTTCCCTAAAATTCCCCATTTCAAACATTGCTCACTGGTCTAATGGCATTTCATTAAATAATAGAGAGCTAATAACTGGCTGTGTTCCAATGGCTATTAGCAAAACTGGTTATTTCCTAAACCTGATTAAGCTTGTCCCTGAGTGAAATATGTTACATACCTGGTAGCTTAGAGCCCTTAAATTCCCTTTTATATTCAGTGACCTCAGAATTTATTTGGTATAACACTGTCACAACACTTTGATGATTTTTTTAGTGAAGACCAATAGCATTTTAATTATACAATTAAAAATCTGACAAGTACAAATAATAAATAATGGCAGAAAATGAAACCATTTACCAAAGGCATAGACAGAAATGTGTGCCTCAGGACAAGAAAACAAAAGCCATTAATGAATGTTCCATATAAAGCAAATTATAATTTGCAAAAAGTATGCAGAAAGCTCTCATTCTTTATCTCCTGACAGTGGAATGGAGAGAAAGAGTTCTGCTAAGCTGGAGTGCTGCTACCGTCAGTCTAACTCTGGGCTAGTTATATCAGCTCCCAGTAAACAGTTCCTTTACCCAAATGATGGGGGTTGTGAAACTAATTCATATTTGGGGGCTGTCCTCCATGGAAAGAGGTAAAAGCCAGAGGCTCTAGTGAAACTTGGAAAATATTTTTAAAAGCAAATGTAGTCTCTAAAGAGGTCCATGATCACTTTGATATTTTGTGTAATATTTTGTATTTAATGTATATGTGATTTTTAAAATAAAACTGTTAGAATGATTTCATTTACTTTCCAAAGTAGTCAATGCCCTTAAAATATGACGAGCCACTATGCTAAGCATTATGAAAAGTAAAAAGGGGGGAATATGAGAAGGGGAATGGAATTCGCATTTCAGGATTGCCCTGTAACAGGCATTTTCTGTATAGTATTTTTACTAATCATGACAATAATTATTTAAAATAGGTATTTATTCTTATACTATAGATGATAAAATCAAAGCTCCTAAGTCAGTTAAGTCACCAGCCCAGTGTTACACAGAGAGAAAGTTGCAGATGTAGAGATTAGGTTCAGATCAGAAACCAAATTCTATGTCTTTCTAGTAGCATTATATCATTAAAAGACAAAGATAAACTTCCTGTTTTGTAATAAGGACAACATGGAATTTCCTTTTGGGCAACGTTAATTAAAGACACTTAAACAAACCTTAAATTTTCAACAACAGGTTAGGAACAGGCCTTTACTGTCCAAACACAATTAACTTTAGAATCCTAATTACTAAAGTCAGATGGAGGAGAAGAAAGATATAAACAGCCATTCTTAAGAGTAACTTACTTAAATTCAGTAAGTACCTAGGAGCAAGCATTTCTCTCCTGATTCATATTGATTCTCTCTCTCTCTCTCTCTCTCTCTCTCTCTCTGACACACACACACACATTTTTTGCAAAGTTCTGTAAGGGAACATGTAAGATGTTCATCATGAAGTATTTGTGTGAACAGAGAAAACAGTTACATCAACTACAGGAATTACAATACAGAAAGCAGTTATGGAAACACAGTTATGCAAAGATATTAAAAAATAGCACAGAGTAATTATGTAAAACAAAAGGAGCATATATGTAAATCGAAACCTCACTACATATTTACAATAATATATACCAATTCAAGGACACATACCTCAACCATTGTCTATAAGGATATAGAAAGGAGTCAAGGATGTAGTTAAAGGGAAATAAATGAAACATGAAAGGGACTTCACAGAGACCAATGTTTTTTGCGATGCTATGAGCTGAGGAGCTTGATTAACTCAGCCCTCTTCACCTGCTGTTATACTATATGTTAAGAATAATTTTTTTTTTTTTAGATGTTGGGGGTAGGAGTTAGTTAATTAATTAATTAATTAATTAATGCTGTGTTGGGTCTTCATTTCTGTGCGAGGGCTTTCTCTAGTTGTGGCAAGCGGGGGCCACTCTTCATCGCGGTGCACGGGCCTCTCGCTATCGTGGCCCCTCTTGTTGCGGAGCACAGGCTCCAGACGTGCAGGCTCAGTAGCTGTGGCTCACGGGCCTAGTTGCTCCGTGGCATGTGGGATCCTCCCAGACCAGGGCTCGAACCCGTGTCCCCTGCATTAGCAGGCAGATTCTCAACCACTGCGCCACCAGGGAAGCCCAGTTAAGTATCATTTTTGTATAATGTCTTTGTTCCTGATATTCCAACATTCATAAGCTTGGCAGTTCTGATTTTTTAATTGTATTTTTTTATTGACTCATGGTGACCTATTTTTCTTATGATTTTAGTGAGCTTTGAAGATGAGCAATATTCCTTGGAACTTTCTCTGTGGCAAGCTTTTAAGACACAGGTTTAAAGTGAGTTCCTCTATAGAAGGCCTATGATTCCTTTGCCAGACTATTGGAAACACTACCAATCTGGAACCAACATCTAAGTCACCTTAACCCTCATTTGTGTAGTATTCTGTCTAGAGTTCTCAAGCAAGACTTGACCAAGACCATGGCTCTTTACAGTCTCCCTTCACAGATTTCATGGGGTGTGGGGAGGGTGGGGGACTGGGAAGCATGTGTGCAAGTATTTTTCTTACTGAAAGTGCTGTCTCCAGGGAGTCCTGGGTCCTGGCTTCATGCATAAGTATGATATTTTTTAATAGGTCGTTCCAATACAGTCCCAGGTTCTGTGTTGTCCCTGCTGTTTAGACACACCTTTAAATATATCCAGATCCTAATCCACTAAATCTGTCATCGGATCCCTTTAGGGAAACCTCCAGCTACAATACTTACTTATTTTTATTATTGTCACCAAAATGGCCTTTGCATTCAAGAGATTAGCCATACGTTAAAATAAATGTTTCTATATTTATCCAGCATTTTAGGCGTTTCTCTCAAACAGATGAAAATGTATGTAGCCACAATGACTATCATTCTTTATTAAAAAAGTGTTTCTACTAACTCTTTATTAATTGGATTCACACTGTAAGATTAAAGAAAGGACATTTTCTGGTTAAACTGACATGGAAAAATAGCTTTTTCTAGAGAGATTCAATATTTATAACAGATTTTACCAAGGAATTGTGAAATAACCAATACTATCTGTGATTATGTGCTGTATGAATGATTTGCCTCCCATATGGGCAATTTATGCTTAATGTGAGCATTTACACTGCACCAGCATTTTAGTATATGACCTCAAACAGCCAACTCCCTGTGTTTGAAGAATTGAAACTAAGAATCATTTATTTGAAATCCTGGAAATAGATTATGACATTTTATTTTATCCTTAAGTATGTTGGAGGTTAAAAATGATTCCTTTTGCAAACTTTTTCTAAAAGATTAGCGCTTTCAGTTTTTTCTTGTATTACTATTGGTGTACTATATATATAATTTTATACATATGTATAATTGCAAAATACATACATGTTATAAACATGTTATAAACAACATGACTGGCATAAGCATCAGGCAAAAGAAAAATGTGATATGATCCACTTGAATCTTAATACTGGAATCTGAACACATTCTATATTACATTGTTATTATCTAATGACTAATAGTAGTAGCTACCACGTATTAAGTGTTCAAAATATGCCCGACATTGTGCTAGACCTTTTATAGTCATTTAATTATCACAGCATCTCTCACAATGAAAACATCCCAATTTTATATATGAGAAAACGTATGGTCAGTAAATTAAGAAAATTTGCTCTGCCATGCAATACTCACAAGTGACAGAAATCGAAGAGAAAACTAATTTGCTGAAAGCACTGATACCCAACTGTAGTAAATATAGTAATAGATCAGTATTTGTTTATATTTTAGCAGTTCATATTTCCCTAATGGATGTTTTAAAATGTCTCTTTATTTCCTTATTTCATCTCTGTTTTTAGGCTACAAATTATCACACTTTTCCAACGTCAGAAAAATAATAAAACCTCATGGCTTCAAGTATGAGTTCTATACTAAGATTGCCTGAAGTTAAATTCTGGCAACATTATTTACAGCTGTGTGACTTGGGGTAAGTCACATCACCTTTCTGAGCCTCAGGTTCACCATCTATGAAATGGAAGTAAGTAGTAATTCGTGGTAATCATTCACAAGATAATTCTATTTCATGGTGGTGATATAGCACTTAGGACAATAAATGCCAAATAGTAAGTGCTCAGTACATGTTTATGTATTGATGTTATAAACGCTCTGCCTCCCATCAGTCATTTCCATGCTATTCCTTTCAGTGTTGTCTGAGCATGTTTTGTTTGTGAGACTGGGTATTAATGTATGCATTTTACAAGGTATCTGTGGCTCAGAAGATACTTTACTTATTGCTGGGTTTGTTTGTTTTTTTTCCCCACAGTGTTTGAATAAGTGAAAATGACAGATTTGTGAGCTCTGAGTCTATAAAGTAATTGTATATTGTGATTTTATACCATTTTATTCTTTGAAATGAAGGATTTACCAAACCCAAAGGAAAAATGGTTTGCCACTCCTTTCGGTGCACAAATTTTTGTGCCAGGAACTCTAGAAAGTAGAAATTTCCCACCAAGGCTGTGAAAAGAGAGGCAGACAAACCTCACGTTGGGCTATCCCATGCCACACACCCATGCTGGAAGTGAACTGTTCAGTGTGCTGGTTGTGAGACTCAAAATATGTCAACATTCATACATTTAGGGACTGAACAGGCCAATTTATTTGTTTGGTACATAAGGCCCAGTTCTCTCACTCTTGCAAAAACTCTAGTGAACTTCCTTTCTAGTGTTTATTATAGCATCATCCTTGAACGATAGGAAATAGGAATCAACATAAGTCTATGTATGATTCAATAGCTTGCTCTTTCAATATTTCTAGATTTCATATTTTCAATATTTTTTGAGAACAAGTGTACTAACTTCTCTTTGATTATAGTGTAAACTATCAGTGTTACACTGGAAGGAAAAAAGCCAAAAATAAATTACTTTTCCTTCCCAGTGTCAAAATATTCAGGAGAAATCAACACCAAGTTGTTCAACTTTGTTCATGTCTCAGGAAAAAAAATAGTTTCTTTCTTTTTCTTCCCTAGTACCATGGACTACTTGAAATTAAATGGATATTAGGGAAGATGGAATCCAATCTCTTTTCATTTTACAGATGAGGAAGCTGAACCTCGAGCCACCCACACTTATGCAGCTCATTGCAAAGGCTGAACCACACTGTTCAGTTATTTCATTGCATGCTCATTATGTCATTTATGAAAACATTTACAATTGTTTTATTCTTATTTTCCACATACTCTATTTTTATTTCCCAAAGGGCTAAGTGATTTAGTTAATCCTGTGGACAATATAAATGAAAAATATCTAGTACAGATTTGGTGATATTGAATACAATGAATCAGAAAAAAAGAAGAGCACTTTCATTCAAGAATTTTACCCACATTTCAAGTCCTTATGACTGAATACTCTCAGTTAGGCACACACCAATTAAAATAAAATATAAAATTTACGCTGTGGACTAATTTGCCCTCATTTTTATAGTTACAAAATCATGTGTAGTAAAGGATGGATGTTAGAGGATGATCGGAGGCAGAGTGAGTGATCCTAGATCTTTTCCTCTTCTTTGTTTTCAAGAATGATAAAAGCAAGGCTGCATAGCTTATTTTCCATGGCTGTGTCTACGATCCTCAGTGAGATAATGCAGCTAAGTACTAAACAAGATACCTGAGATAGTATGCACTGAATACATGTTAGTAATTCATACTTCCATCATGATTAAAGAATTGCAACTGATAACTTGCAAGCTCCCCAAATTCATTTCCTTTTAGATTCTGTTGGACTTAGATCTCATCTGTTTCTACTAAGTAGGAGTAAGATTGTGGATCTCAAAGCACATGGAATGTGTCCCTTCTGGAATAAAGCTATTCAGAGAGGGAGGTCCCAGCAGCTTGGTCTCTAAATTAAGAGACCACAAATTCTCAGTGTGCAGAGAAAAAATTAAACTAAGTGCTACTTCTGATAGAGAAGTAACCAGTGCATACTGAATTACAGAATATTTGTATACAGCGAGGTTAATTCCAGCAAATACTTACTGAAAATTGGTGGTATTTTGCATTCTAATCCTTGCAATTTTTGCATTCACTTTTACGAAATTAAATTCTTTCATGATATTTCTGAATTACATTTAAATTCATCCATGGAACTGTGAACAATTCTTATGTGAAATTCTGCCATGTTAATCTTGCAAACTCAACCAGAGTGCCTTAAGATCTATGCTGGGAGAGGAGATAAGAATGCTAATTTCATTTATTTTTCTACCTGTTTGCTTTCTGTAGGGAAAATGAATTGTTTATAAAAAAAAGTTAATTTTTGTGCCTCATTTTAATGGCTGATACTACTTTCAGGACTGAACTGCTCTTGCAAGCAGAAGTTAAACACTAATTGGATCCAAAGGGTAACTACTCTCATAGACATCTGCAATGTGAATTTTTCCAGGTAAGGAGCTGAAAGGAGAGAGCCTCTGAGAGAAAATTTCTAAATCAGCATTCCAGTATCATTTCATTCAATAAATACTGCTTAGATACCTACAACGTACCAGGAACTGTCAATACAATGATGAATGAAAAGCCTTCCCCTTTTCAAGGACCTCACTATATATCAATACATGAGGCCGTCTTTTACCTCACAAAGTGTAAAGTCTGAGTAAAATATAAAGCAAAATATAAGAATGGGCATAAGGAAGGCACAAAAAGAAATGCTCTGAAAAATCAGGGAAAATAAAAAGCAGCTTTATTGGGTAAAAAAAAAAACTTCATTATGGAGAATATATTTGATATGGACATCAAACAAAGGTAACATTTTCACAGATGTAGGTCACAGGGTAGAGGTAGAGAACTTCAGGTGTGAGAGAGGCATGAGCAAAGGCATTAGGTACGGATCTAGAAATCAAAGCATCTGAAAACAAAGCAAGAGCCAGAGAACTAGAAAAGGGCAAAATTTTAAGGTGCAGGGTAAACAGAAGCCTGCTGAAAGACAAAACGGCAACCTTAACTAATTTTTCACCCTTCACACCGAATTGAGCCAAAAGTAGTCTCATCTTACGATACTGATTTCAGTTTTCATGAATTAGCAAATACACATATGAGGATGGCAAGATGGTGTCTCTAGATGCCCCTGTAGGAGTTAGGATACTTCTGACTTTAGGTGACATAATTTAAAGTGGATTATGCCACTCGGCCACATTATCTCACTGAGATGCCCAATGATAGATTCCTTCCAGGGCAAGTGACTTCAGTAACTCAGCTAAATTTTCATGGATGCTGGTTCCTTCCAACTTACCGTTCTGACATTTGTGGCATGTTGGTTTCTCCCTCACCCCTGGGGCTCCTGTTTGTAAATTCTACTCAAATCTCCAGAAATCACATGTTCAAAACCAAATTTCCCAAAACTCAGAAGAGGGTTAGAAGAGCATCTAATCGTCATATACCTTTTAAAAGAAGAGAGACTTACTCTAAAGTAACAGAGAAGGCTTTCCAATACATCTCCTTAGCCAGAATTGCTTTACAGGTTGATTTGTAATACTATGACTGACAGGGAAAATAGTTACCAACTATGGCTGCAACTAATGAAATTTCACCCATTCAGGCTGAAGACACCAGCTAAAACACATGGATACTGTGGACTGGAAGCAAAACACACAACATAAGAGTTGTGAGTGTCAGTTTTATTCAGGGACCTTACTGAGGAATACAGCCCAGAAAGCAGCCTCTCAGTAGCTTCTGAGAGAACTGCTCCAAAGAGGTAGGGAGAGAAGCCAGTGTATATATATGGTTTTGGGTTAGGGAATACATGTAGTCAAGCATATGCCTCAATTAAAGGTTACTGCTGTTCGAAGGAACAGATATCTTGGGTAATGATTTTAGTGTTTTTTTTACTTATGGGAAGAAGCAAGAATCTGGGTTCATTAAAATTCTTCCTGAGATATACATCTAACTATCTAAGGAGCCTGTTTTTCCAAAGCACAGAGTGCCTCATTTTGTTTTTTGTCCTTAATTCCTCTCAGGATGCACTGTCAGTCAGCTACTACAGCAGCTAATCATTTAATCCTTGTAGAAAAGGATAGTGAGCAACATTCTTTGTTTTACAATACTCAGTAAGTGATCAAAAGTGGGGTTTTGTGCTTCTACGGACACAAACTTAGAGGGGTCGGGGAGGAGATAGCTATTGAGTATACAACAAAGATGTTTACCACATTATGGCTTTTGTGCTTTTTTTAACTTCATATCTACTTGTAATGTAGCCAATGTATCCAAAGATAACAGCTTATTTATCCACACAATCCAAAAGATGCTTTCTACCCAAATTATGTGTGTCTTTACTAAGCAGATAGAAATAGAAAAAAAAAAAAAAAAAAAAAAAAACACAGGTATATAAACACACACACATTTTAGAATAAGTTAGGGGGCTTCATCTGGCTATAATGGGATAGATTTAAATAGACTAATACTCTGACTGAGAAGACCTACAAAAGCTGAAGAAAATATACAGAAAAAAGAAGTCTATTTATAAGCATTAATGAGCTTCAAAAGCAGTCAAATTAGAGAGGCCAAAATCCTAGGAAGAAGATCTCACTGAGCCAAATCCAAATTGCATTTGATGCTTTTCCCTTCAAGGCATTTGCAAATTCTTCGGCTACATGCAATGCACATAGAAGATGCCCAGCAGAGGGTGGGTACCAAGAAGAAAAAAACATCAGAGCGTTAGGTAATCGCATGGGGTCAGGTAGAAAAAAAATAAAGTTCTAGGCTGCTAAAGGAACCTGGAATTGGGTGTTCTAAATCTCAGAGGATCGAGGCATTAGGAAATAAACCTGACACAGTGCCAGTTTTCTCCTGAAATCATGTTATTCATAAAATGCAAAACACAGGAGAATTAGAAGCTCATACACATGTTGAAAAGCTGAATGAATCTTTCAGTAGATATACAGTGCTGAGGATAAGAAAAAATAGAAGAGCTTAGCACCTATCAAAAAAAAAAAAAAAAAAAAGCAGCCTTGGTAAACACAAAGGACTATCCAGAAGAAGACTGATTCCTCTAACAAACTCTGAAACACCAGCTGAGATTACCTCAGGCCCTGGTAGGACTGTGTAGGGGAGGAAAAATAAAATTCCCTCTACCCTTCTAGGTTCTTTGCTGAGAGTCCCCTAAAAGAAAAGATTAACAGGAGAAACAGAAGTTTAATAATATACATACTTCCTGTAGACATGGGAGATATCCAGGAAAACTGAGAAACTCCCTGAAATGGCCCAAGCCACCCCCTTTTGTCTCCAGCTGAAGACAAAAGAAAGATGTTAGGGGTGGGGGAAAGAAGAGTAAGCCAGTTATGGCAGGTTTCCAGGAAAAGCACAGTAAACAAGGGTGTGGTTCTTATGCATATTTAAGTCATTAAACTGATAAGTGTTTTCAGAGATTTGGTCATCCCTCCTCTCTCTGGTATAAGTAGGGAGAGACCCTCACAAATGGAGATTCCCCTTATAAATGTAAATGTCTCCTACAAAAGGGTAACTTCTGCTCAGTTTTCAGAGCTTCTCCTTTGTCTGCTGTTTCTTAAAAATAATCAGCCCAAAATAGTACTTATGTCAAAGAGGCAATATTTTGGGGTGACAAATTCCACTCTATTTCAATTGAAATGATTTTTCCCATGTTTGGTGCTTTGCAAAAAATAAGGCAAATATTCAGTGGAAGAATATAACATTCTGTTTTATGTCTTTGAGAATTCTCTAAGGAATAATATAAACTTTTGTATAGTTTTTTTTTTTTTTTTTTTTTCCAACTTTAAAGACTATGGCCAGTAATGAACTTTGGATAATATTTCATGATCTCAATATAAATCCCAGATTATTCATATTCATGTAGAAAAAAGATAGGAAATGAACAAAAAGTATAACTTTCTATAAACGTATTTTTACTAAATATAAATGTGTGCATTATTAATATATGTCTCTGTATAAATACATATATATATATATATATATATATATATATATATGGCCATGTGTAACAAAGCAAACTTTTAAGGCACTATAAATTTTAGGGAGTAAAAGTGACTGACTTCTTTGTCTCATTGCTTTAAAATTTGAAAAATTTGTTTGGAACCTGTGGACAGGTTCCCTTCTGACAACGCATATGGAAAAAAAACAAAACAAAGAAAACCACATAAAAAGGACAGAACAGATTTTTTTCCCCTGAAGTTTTATATTTTCCTGAAGTCTTTAAATATAATACAGAAGACCTGTATTGAGAGTTTGCTAGGTTCTTGGTCACAAAATCCTACAGAGAAGTATTATTTAAGGTATTAAGAGTATAGACACAGAAGTATCAACTGAGTCCTTAAAATAACTACAGTGAAGGTAGGGAAGAAGAGGGGTTTCCAGCAAGAAGAGATCCTCAACAAACAGCTATATTAGTAGCAGATCCAGGAGAGAACAGTAACATAAAAAATAAAGGGTGACAATATCAGTGGACATCAACTTTAAAATCAAATTTATCTAAAAAATAATTATAATATTTCTAAACATTCTAAATAGTAGCGTGTCTCTAAAACATAAGTAGGATGGAGAGAAAACAACACAGTAACACAGATTCAGTTCAAAAACATCAAATATTGTGTGAAGACCTAGGCAGTCTTAATATCATCCTTAGCCATCTTTAGAAGGATATTTGTCTTTCCATTCATTCTGTACTCGACATAATAAGATGTGAAACTCTCTTGCCACTAGTTCTTTGAACTAATAATGTGGTGGGATTTTTCTGTGTAATGAGAGGCCACACATTTTGAGGCTGGAGAGGAAATGAAAGCTGGTTCATAACCTTATACACAAATTTTGACTGGAAGTGATTCTTTAAAATTTATTCAAAATAAATATAATAAAGTTTTTTCTTGTAGAAATTCAACTGAGATTTTCACAAACATTCTTTCAAAAATTTGATTTTTAAAATGACTACTTTTAGAAGTTATGTTTGCTGCATAACTTCTAAAGTTGAAGTATCTTGAGAATAAGAGGAAGTATCTGGATCCAGAAATTGTACCAGGAGTCACATAGTCTCATGTGATAGTGCAGTTACAGAGAAACAGTGAAAGGGGAAGAAAAATTAAAAGATCAGCTCGGTGCTTTGTGTCCACCTAGAGGGATGGGATAGGGAGGGTAGGAGGGAGACGCAAAAGGGAGGAGATATGGGGATATATGTATATGTATAGCTGATTCACTTTGTTATAAAGCAGAAACTAACATACCATTGTAAAGCAATTATACTCCAATAAAGATGTTAAAAAAAATATATATGAATGTCAAAAAAAAAGTGATTCAGCCTGAATTATGAAGTAGGATAGCAGGTATAGGCTTTCATGAAGTCTGAGGTTTGACACTGAACAAAATATGAGGGCTTTCTGGTTGAGAGAGAAGTCTTGGGAATATTTCATATTGCTACATAAATTTCCCATACCTGACACTATTAATGAATGCACAAATAATTCATAAGCCATGAAATTTTAATCAAAGTCAACTTTACATTTTGACAAAATACCATTTAAATTTTGTTACAAAAGCAATAAAGTTACAGAAAGAAAATTTCTATTTATCAAATTGGGGTCAGTTAAAAGTTAGGTTTGTTCCTTTATCATTTACTTAGCATTTGCTTTCTCTCATTTGCTCTCTCTTCTGGTAACTGCAGCACCAATTTTTCTCTAAGGAACACCTTTCTCCTACCTGTAGTCACTTCCACCTACAGATGGGGACTGGAGCAGGTGTCCTGGCCCAAGCCCATTGGAACATTCCATTAATTGTTCACCATGGAAGATCTTGAGTTAATCAGAACAAGTGAAACAAGATAATACTGTTGATGGAACTTCTGGGAAAGAAACATGTCTTCTATTACCCAATTCAAACAGAGGTATGTAACATCTAAAACTGCTATGAAAGTCCAGGAGAGAAAGGAAATCTCAGAGAATATGGAGTGAATTAAGAGAAATAGAGTGAGAGAGAAAAAAAAAAAAAAAAAAGTACAGCTGTGAGACATTGTTGGAATGCTTACCATCTAACTTCCTCTTAAGTAACATTGTACTTAATATTACAGGGACATCAACCAGTAATTTCCCCTTTAAGACAGTTTGGTTTGAATTCCATGCCACTTGCAAACCAGAGTCCTAGCTAATATACCAACTGACCTTATTGATGCCGAAAGTTCAGCATTAGCATTTAATTTTTATGGAGAATTACCCTAGCCCTTCCTGCTCTTTGCCTAAAGTGGTGATTTACATGTTAAGTCACTAACACATCAATTTCAACGTGATTATAGATCACTTTTCATGAGAACTAGAGGAGCTGCTGCATCATAAAAACAGTGGAAACCTGAGGTGAATGATACAGTTGAAATGGTATAGGAAGAGGAATTAGGAAAATAATTGGAGACAGGCTTTTAGAGCATTACATTTTTTCCCCCATTGGATTGAAAATAACAGGACTTTTTACAGTAGCTATTTAAAAGATTATAAACTAAAATTTGACACATAATTAGTGCTCTCAGGGCTCATCTTGGCCTTAGGTTTAGTTTTCAGAAGAAACATTTTGGGTTTCAGTTTTTTCTCTGCCAAAGCTTATTTAAACAAGTAATATGCCAGTTATACAAAGTCAATGGAAAACTTGGGTTAATGAATATGATTTGCTCCTTGAAAAATTATAATCAAGACAGTCATTTCAATAAATCTCATTGATATCTGAACTCCTCAGCTGGATATTCAATTCACTCACTGTACCAGACAATGCTGACAACTACGTCCTAAACTATTTTCCTTCTTACATAGTTTCCTTCCATCAAACTTCAAGCTATTGCTTGGACTCATAATAAGTATTTTTATCCTATAACTTAGCTCTTTTGGAATATTTACAGTTCTTTAATGATTTCCAAATATTTGATATTTTCCAAATTTTACCAATTTTTCAAGAACAACATCAAATGCCATTTCTATTACAAACTCTCCCTTAATTCTTTGGAAATAATTGCCTTTTCCTCTGAACACAAATATTTTCACCTTTATCCTTTTTTTTTTTTTTGTATTTATCACATTTTATTTGTATTTCTTTATGGTTTTATTTCCATATTTATTACCCTTTTAGACTGAAAAGTTTGATTTCTACACACTCTTAATCTTCAAATATGATTCAGTATCCAGAAGAACGACATTTACAGAGTAAGTGAGAAATGAACATCATATGTTAAATTAATTAAACAAGAATCCCATTACACTGAAGTGGCTCTAATGCTTGGTGGCCTAAGTATACAAACCAAAACCTAAGCCTGTAAATACCTCAAGGTTAAGAAATCGAAACCTAAGGACAACCAATCAGAAATAGCCAACTAGGCTTTAAGCTACAGCCAATCAATTTTCTTCCTTTGTTTCTGTAACTTCTCTATAAGCCTTTCTCACGGCTCCTACCTGAGGAGTACTCATAACCACTTCCAGTTTGGCACTGCCCTATTAGAATCGATTTTTGCTCAAATAAACTCAACAGTTTCAATATGCCTCACTTTATCTTTTGATGGCTGACAATTTTAGACAGTCAAATAATGAATCAGTAAGAATGCTTTCTTTTCCAGATAGCTGAGACAATTTTAGTCTAAAGTATTTAGTGCCCTAATTTTCATTTCTTACACAAACACAAAACCTCATGAATTGGTTTTTACATTAGAGACACTTCAAAAATTATAGTATAATAATATTTTATAAAACTTGTAATAAAAACTACAAAATTTCATACTCCATGAAAATTGATGTTATGTAGATATCATTTAGTGTTTCTAATTAAAGTTAAGTAGTTCTTATCAAGAATTTATTGGGCGTCACCTCTATACATCTTGATTAATTCATTTGGCCTATGAGAAAGATATAGAAGCCAAAAAAAAAAGGTTTACTACCCTGAGGAAACTTCACTATAGTTTTAATGACACGTAAACTTTATTCTTTGAAAACAAAAATATCTAAGAATTACAGAGTTACCTAACACATCAAAGAAGACATTTGTCCTGGTTAATTAAGATCTTAAAATTTACTTTTGGCTGAAATTATTTAGATAACTATTTTGGTTCTTTTAATTCATTTCATCTGTATGGGCATAGTCTAAATGACTTGCCCTAAACATACTTAACTAGGCATTAAATTGAAACTTAATAGGATCATTATTGAGGTTAGATACTTTAATGATTTCTTAAAAGACATTTATGAGTGTATAAAGCAATATATCCATTATGTAGTTATAAATCCTCAATACCTAAATAATATATTATTAAATATCATTAAATTCATGAAGATCTAGTTATAATAAACATGGTTTATCATTCAACGATCATTATTAAAACATATTTTGGGGACCTGAGCTGTGCAACAACCTGAGCTGTGCAATAACACTGATATGCTTACTGATCAATTATCTGTGTTGACTGTTACGTGAACTTACATTAATGAGTGTTAAATGAGCTTAAATTACTTCCTTTTTAAATGAATATCATGTGGAATTTAATCAAACTATTTTTGGAATTCTCCATCTACATTTATATCACCTATAATTTTATTGGACTTCTCATCTTCAAATGTTCTGCTGTGTCATTATTTATAAGTTAGGACATATCTTCAGGGATGGAATATTTTGAAAATAATATCAGGAGTAAATGAGGGGGACTGATAAATATGTGAATAAATAGATAAGATACCAATAACAGAAAGATCTCTGGAAAATTCCCCCAAACTCAGAAACTAAATAATATACTTTTTAAATAATTGGTATGTCAAAGAAGAAATCAAAAGAGAAATTAGAAAGTATACTAACCAAATGAAAATAAAAATGCAACATAAAATTTGTGGAATGTAGCTTCAGCTACCAAATAATGATGGACACAATAATTGATAATTTAAAAAATTATCATTAATGGATATTAGAAAAGAAGAAAAGTCTCAAATCAATGATCTCACCTTACAACATAAATAACAAACTAAATTCAGATAAAATAATATAGTACAAGCAAACTAGGAATGAATGAAATAGAAAGCAAAAAAAAAAAAAGAGAGAGAAACAGATGAAATGAAAACCTAATTCTTTGAGAAGATCAATTAAGTTGATAAACCTCTAGCCAGATTGATCAGTGAAAAATGAGAGAACCTACAAATTGCCAAAATCAGGAATGAAAGAGGTGATATCATTACAGATTCTCGAGTTATTAAAAAGCTAGTAAGGAAATCATATGATGACAGAAAGCTGATCTGTTACTGCTTGCAGATGAGCAGCAAGGGTGGGAGGAACAAAAATGAGAGAGTACAGTAGAGCTTGCACAGGTTTTGGGGCTGATGATTATGTTCATTATCTTGATTGTCATGATTTTCCAATTTTATTCATTATGTCAAAACTTATTAAATTGTACAATTTAAATATATGTACGGTTTATCTTATGTCAATTATCCCTCAATAAATCTGTTTTAAAAATTAAGAGATGATGAGGTCATGAAGAAATCCAGAAGGTAAAGGGGATGAGGTTGCGTACAGAAAGGGAAAGTTGTATAAAGTTATGGGAATACAAAGGACAAAAGAAAAGGAATGAAAGAACAGTGTGAGAATGCAGGCGGCAAAGGTAGTGATCACAGTAAATTTGTTGTGTTGATGAAAAGAGATGGATATAATTTTTTTTAAGTTCTTTTTAATTCCTCATTTTGACTATGTTTGGAAAATTAATAACTCGTATTGCTTGGGAAATATAGTTACGTAGCACATGAATGCATACATGACTCTCCCTTTGACCTATGTAAACTGCAGGATGTAAGATTTTAAACGGTATGCCAGGACTTCCTTGGTGGCACGGTGGTTAAGAATTTGCCTGCCAGGGCTTCCCTGGTGGCACAGTGGTTGAGAGTCCGCCTGCCGATGCAGGGGACATGGGTTCGTGCCCCGGTCCGGGAAGATCCCACATGCCGCGGAGAGGCTAGGCCCGTGAGCCATGGCCGCTGAGCCTGTGTGTCCGGAGCCTATGCTCTGCAACGGGGGAGGCCACAACAGTGACAGGCCCACGTACCGCAAAAAAAAAAAAAAAAAAAAAAAAGAATTTGCCTGCCAATACAAGGGACATGGGTTCAATACCTGGTCTGGGAAGATCCCACATGCCGCGGAGCAACTAACCCTTGTGCCACAACTACTGAGCCTGTGCTCTAGAGCCCGTGAACCACAACTACTGAGGCTGTGTGCCACAATTACTGAAGCCCGTGCGCCTAGAGCCTGTGCTCCACCACAAGAGAAGCCACTACAATGAGAAGCCCACACACGGCAACGAAGAGTATACCCTGCTCGCCACAGCTAGAGAAAGCTCGCACACAGCAACAAGACCCAACACAGCCAAAAATCAATAAATAAATTAATTAACAAAAAATAAACGGTATGCCAGTTATCAATTTATTGCCTCTCTACTCTAAATGTGCCCTTCAATATATGTGCAGACATAATGGACAGAATTCTTTAAGCATCCCTTCTGTATAATGAGCTGCATGCTATGCTTCTCAATGGAGGGCGCTGGAGAGACACTGTGGGAGGAAACCATCCTTTAGCTGTTTCCTACAGCTGCTTGGTAGGTTAATGTGTGGACTTGAAACACCCGGTGAATCTCTGCCCTAACACTGTGGCCTAGGTCAGACTTGGTAAATAGCCTTCCGCAAGCGATGTACATGGAAGAAAGACCTCCCACCTACATCTGCACAGTGATTCCTTAGTGGGCCCCTGTGCCACAGTTTTCTAGAGTGTTTGCAGCAAGATGCTCCACCACCAGTACAATGATGTTGCTTCCTACTTGTACAGTGACTGCAGACCAGCTCTGGCCTGGGCAAACTAATGAACTCTGCTATTCAGTAGGCTGAATTAAAGTTTTTCCCATCATCAAAATATCTACAAACAATAAATCCTGGAGAGGGTGTGGAGAAAAGGGAATCCACCTACACTGTTGGTGGGAATGTAAATTGGTACAACCACTACGGAGGACAGTATGGAGGTTCCTTAGAAAACTAAAAACAGAACTGGCATATGATCCAGCAATCCCACTCCTGGGCATATATCCAGAGAAAAACATGGTTCAAAAGGATACATGTACCCCAATGTTCATTGCAGTGCTGTTGACAATAGACAAGACATGGAAGCAATCTAAATGTCCATCGACAGATGAATGGATAAAGAAGATGTGGTACATATATACAATGGAGTATTACTCAGCCATTAAAAAGAATGAAATAACCCGGTTTGCAGCAACATGGATGGACCTGGAGATTATCATACTAAGTGAAGTAAGTCAGACAGAGAAAGGCAAATATCATATGATATCACTTATATGTGGAATCTAAAAAAAATTATACAAATGAACCTACTTACAAAACAGAAACAGACTCAGATTTAGAGAACAAACTTATGGTTACTGCGGGGAAGGGTGGAAGGGAAGGATAGATTGGGAGTTTGGGATTGACACGTACACACTGCCATATTTAAAATAGATAACCATTAAGGACCTATGGTATAGCCCAAGAACTCTGCTCAATACTCTGTATTAACCTAAATGGGAAAATAATTTGTAAAAAAGTAGATACACGTATATTATAACTGAATCACTTTGCTGTACACCTGAAACTAACACAACATTGTTAATCAACTATACTCCAACATAAAATAAAAACAAAAAAGAAATTCTCCAACAAAGTTGAACTTTTCCACGTTTGGCCTTTCTTGACTACTACCCCTCATCCCTCAGCTACCATATACAGTTTCCTTACAATTACAGTCACTCCTTTAGCAGAGTTTCATAGTTTTTTATATCACATTTGCCCTGTTTAATCTACTATGTGATTCTAATTCTTGATTTGATATATACTGATATGAATGGTGAAATAGTGAAACCCAGCAAGGAGTATCAGGGAAAACACATTTAATTAAATTCCAATAAGGAAAGGGCTCTTCCGCTCAGAGAGATTAAACAAGCCTCCTCTTTCTAACAAGTGTGCCAGAAAGATATCAGCCAATGGGAAAAACAACAATTATGGCAGAGAGAATTCAAAGATGGTGTGATATGTCTGTTGATTAAAGGAGCTATCGAATGATGTTTTAGAAAAAAAAAAAGTTTGTTTCCAATTGTTCATTGCCAGTAAATAGAAATATAACTGACTTTTTGTATGTTGACCTTTTATTCTGTGACCTTACTAAACCCACTTAATAGGTTCTGTGATATGTTTTGTAGATTGCTTGGTATTTTCTACATAATCATGTTGTCTGCAATTAAGGAGTGCTATTTCTTTCTTTCCTATCTATATGATCTTAATTTTCTTTGTTTCTCTTATTTCACTAGCTAGGACATTTAGTACCATGATAGATAGGAGTGGTAAGAGCAGATATTTTTATCTTGCTACCAATTTTACAGAGAAGGAATTCAGTTTCTCACCATTAAGTATGATGTTAGCTGTAGGCTTTTTTTTTTTTTTTTTTTTTTAGATGCCCTTTATCAGGTTGAGAAAGTTCCCTACTATTCTTAGAGATTTTCATCTGAGTGGATGTTGGGTTTGTGCTTTTTCTATATCTATTTAGAAGATCATATAGTTTTTCTTTTTTAAAAAAGTTGCATATGTGGTGAATTACATTTTGATTATTTATGTGTTAAACCAAGTTTTATTCCTATGATAAATCCCACATGTTCATGAGTATCATATATTTCTGTATATTGTTAGATTTCTTTTTCTAAATATTTGTTAAGAATTTTTGCCCTTATGTTCATGAAGAGTATTAGTCTGTAGTTTTATTTTATTTTCATGTCTTTTTTCTAATTGTAATATCAGGGTAATATTTACCTCATAGAATTAATTGGGAATTCCCTTTTCTTCTATTCTCTGGAAAAGTTGTATATAATTTTTATTATGTTTTCCTTAAATGTTTGGTAAAATTCATCACTGAAAACATTTGGGTCTGGAGTTTTCTTTATGAAAAGGTTTCTAGGTACAAATTCAATTTTTAAAATAGATATAGAGAGATTTATGTTATCAATTTCTTTTTGAGTGTGCTATTGCAATATTTTGTGCCTTTCAAGGAATTGTCCAGTCTGTCTAAGTTTTAAAAATTATTGATGTAATGTTGTCCATAATTTTATTAACTTATACTTTTGTTATTTGCAGAATCTATGGTGATGTCATCTCTCTCATTCCTGATTTTGGAGATGTTTATGTTTTCTCCATTTTTTTTCTGGTCAGTCTAGTTAGAAATTTTTATTGATACCTTCAAATAGCTTTCACTTTCAGTGATTTTCTCTACTTTTCTCATTTCATTAATTTCATATTTCCATTCTGATGTTATCTCTTTCTTTTTATACTTATCTGCATTTACGTTTGTTTTATCTTTGTAGTGTCTTAGCATGGAAACTGAGGTCACTGATTGTTTTTTTTTTGCTTTTCTACAATATTATAGGCACTTATTGCTACTAGTTTCCTTCTATGTACTGCTTTAGCAGCACCCCACAAATCTCGTTATATTGTATTTTCATTTTCATTCAATTCAGAATACTTTTTGATTTTCATTTTTATGCTTTCATGTTTGGATTGTTCAGAAATTCTTAAGTTGTTGATTTATCTTTTAATTCCATTTTAATCAGAGATCTACTTTGTATGTCTTGAATCCTTTTAAACAATTGAAACATAACATGCTTTATGTTCTGGAAGATGGTTTATTTTGGCAAGTGGTTCATGTATCCTTGAAAAGAATGTGCATTCTGCCATTGATTGAGAATCTATAAATGTCAATTAGTTTAATTTTGTTAATAGTATTGATCAAATCTTCTATATCCTTACTGAATTTCTGTT
Source organism: Aethalodelphis obliquidens (assembly GCF_003676395.1). Lineage (NCBI taxonomy): Eukaryota > Metazoa > Chordata > Mammalia > Artiodactyla > Delphinidae > Aethalodelphis > Aethalodelphis obliquidens. Next base: position 8,101,398 of record NW_020838008.1, read on the forward strand.
TACTTGGTCTATTATTGAGAGAAGAATATTAAAATCTGTTCTTATAATTGTAGTTTTGGCTTTTCCTGCTTTTAATTCTACTGTTTTTGCTTCATGTATTTTGAAGCTCTGTTACATGCATAAATCTTTAGGATTGTTATTACCCCTTGAATAATTAACTTCTTACCATTATGAAATAACCTTTTATTTCTGGGAATATTCTTTGCTCTATAATCTACTTTGCCTGATGTTAATATCACCCTTTTATAATTAGTGTTACCACAGTATATCTTTTTTCCATACATATCTTTAAATTTATGTCTCAGTACATTTCTTATACACAACATATAAGTACACCTTGGCGTTTTATTCACTATGACAACGTCTGACTTTTAATCAGTGTGCATTTACATTTAATGTGATTATTGACATCTTTATCTTTAAATCGATCATCTTGCTATATGTTTACCATTGATCTCATCTTATAATTTTTTGTGATTCTACTTCATCCCGTTGTTGGCTTTTTATCAATAACTCTTTTGTTGTTATTTTAGTGGTTTCTGCAGGATTTATAATATACACCTAATTTATCATAACCACCTTTAAATGATTTTATACTACTTAATGTATATGATAAGAAATTTATAATTCTATACCTTCATTTCTCCCCTCCCAACCTTTGTGCCATATTCGTCATATACTGTACCTTTACATACATTATATTACCTATGCTGAATTTTTATTGTATTAGTTTGCTTTTGCTGCTGTAATAAATTACCACAAAATTAGTGTCTTAAAACAAAACAAATTTATTATCTTAATCATATTTGAATCATACCTATAGAGTAAGTAGACAACTTTGGAAAGGAAAATAGATTGTTTTGTTGTTTTGTGCTTACATCTATTTTTCTATATTTTTTAATTGTGTATTAACTTTAAAATTTGAAAAATGCATATGTTACAAATATGTGTATATAATGCCTAAATAGAAGAAATAATTGATATATATTTTAGTATTTGTCATCTTAAATACTTTTTCAATTAAGGTAGTATATTAATATATCATAAATTAATTTGAATTTTTTCAATTCAAGCAATTATACAAAATGAAAATGCATTGTTTTGTATTAAAATATATATTTAAACATAGTAATTAATAATTTAAAAATAAAAACAGAAATTTCAATCTTTTCCAGGGTATGCCCATGCCTTTCTATGTACCTGTAGGTGAGAAGCTTTCAATTTTTTTCCTTGAATTTAATTAAAGAAAATCAACTGGGTATTCTATCTTAATTGAACTTAACTACTGTGTATAAATTCATATTTGGAAACATTCTATGTACAACTGTTTACTTGAGAGTTTTCAATATTTATCTCAACGTCCATAGCCTACATTGAAGCTGAAGAAATTCTCATTCACCTCAGTTTCTTGAAATGATATGATAAAGCAAATGAACTTTGCAAAGAAGATATATTCTTAGCAATATATAATATAGCTATGCACTCTCCATTGCAGAGTATTCAAAAATGGCACTGAAATATATTGACTAAAAAGAAGCCATGAACTATATATTCTGGATTAGGAATTTGTGGTGGCTACATCTACACCATCCTCTGTTTCTTAGAACTAGTTGGTAATTTTGAGGACTTTCAGAAAAATAAGAAGGAGAAGAAAGAGGGCAAGGAGAAGGAGGAGGAGAAGGAGAAAGACATAAAGCTTGAGAACTATGTCATTTCCCACCTTTGAACATATTACTCCCCACTGCTATTAAGCACCAGCTGATCACTTTCAACATCAGTGCATTTGTTTCCTCTTCATAAAGACAGGCTATGTGGTGTCATTTGTATTCACCTCAGGCAGACACAGAGCCTCTGCTCATTTCATCAAAGAACTATTTATGAGGCTGTAAAAAAGATGAGTTTCTCTGAATAGTCTCCAAATTAAACTTTTTAAAGTTTAATGTTGGCACACAAGAATAATTACAGTTATAAACCATTAAACATTTAGAAGAAATTTATAGGATTGGAGGGAGAAAATTTACAGCTGTGGCCTAATACAATAAATTTCCTCTGTAAAAGCAGAACCACAGAAGCATTTCTATTCCAGACTCCGGAAAAAGAAAATGCTTTATTAACATTACCCAAACATGGAGGCACTATATTCGGACATTATTTATACAGAAAGATGAATACCTTTAAAAAATATAGTTAATTAACCTTATAAGCAAAAGTCAATTTTTTTTAACATCAGTAAATAGAGTGTACTAAACTTATTTGTAAGATTAGACTATATATACTCTCTTATACTAGAAGACAATCTAGTGCTTTAGAGCATTTTTATTTTTTCTAAGAGTTATTAAACATCAACTATTACACTCCTGGGTGGGTTGGTGATGGCGGGGGGGATTTCTATGAAGTTCAAGCATGTTGTTTTAAAAAAAAAGTTACCCAGCCCCACAACTACACTTCAGTGCCTAGGGAGACGTCTTCCTCTGAAATTCTAGTATGCCTTCATAGTGCAGATATGTTTGTTTTTTACTGTTTGCTTAAACGAGGACTGTGTTCTACTGGTCCATTAGTGTGATGAAGTAGAGATGTCAGGCAACCACTCAGTCATTGTGAGAAAATATCTGGTCACCAAACAGATTGACTATTCAGTTAACTAATCACCTATGGCTTAGAGCTCACTTCTACCTGCCATGCCACTTTAGCCAAAAACACTCATGTCTTTCTGTTTGTTTGACTCTTCTTTTGTGACATTTAGTAGCATTTAAAATTGTTCTTCCAATAGATCTTGTACATTTCTTATTGATTCCTAGGTATTTTCTTTTGCTTGTATAAATAGATTTGTTTCCTTAATTGTATTACCTCATGGGTTGTTGCTGCCCACCTCTTTATTGAATTATCATATCACTTGTAGTGTTAATTAAGTCTCTTGGGTATTTGAGATAAACGGTAATATCATCTGTAAATAAGAATAGTTTTATTTCTTCCTAATTTTTACCTCTCATTTCTTTTATATACATACAGAACACTTTTAAATGATTGCGGTGATAAAGGAGATCTTTACATTTCTCCTTGACTTTGTCGGAGAAGCCTTCATAGTTTCCTCATTAGATTTGTTGCTAACATTTGTGTTGATTGAAATAATAAGTAAATAAATAAATAACTCAAGTATGCTTACAAAATATTTTTATGAGGAACTATTTTTTTTTCAGTGATAAATTTTTTATATGATGTTTAGTATAGGCAAACAAATATTCCATTTAGGTCAGCAGGCGGCATTTACAGAAATGCAGAAGAATTATACTTTTGCGCTTGTTCAAACTTCTGCAGTTATCAGTGAAGACAGAAATAGCCAGGGCTGTTTATCTTATTTATTTATTTAACTAAACAAATATTTCTTTTTTCTATTTTCTAACATCTTTATTGGAGTATAATTGCTTTACAATGGTGTGTTAGTTTCTGCTGTATAACAAAGTGAATCAGCTATACGTATACATATATCCCCATATCCCCTCCCTCTTGCGTCTCTCTCCCTCCCACCCTCCCTGTCCCACCCCTCTAGGTGGGCACAAAGCACTGGGCTGATCTCCCTGTGCTATGCGGCTGCTTCCCACTAGCTATCTATTTTACATTTGGTAGTGTATATACGTCCATGCCACTCTCTCACTTCGTCCCAGCTTACCCTTCCTCCTCCCCGTGTCCTC
>NW_020838008.1:8105186-8134835 GCF_003676395.1 Aethalodelphis obliquidens
ATAATTGCTTTACAACGGTGTGTTAGTTTCTGCTGTATAACAAAGTGAATCAGCTATACGTATACATATATCCCCATATCCCCTCCCTCTTGCGTCTCTCTCCCTCCCACCCTCCCTGTCCCACCCCTCTAGGTGGGCACAAAGCACTGGGCTGATCTCCCTGTGCTATGCGGCTGCTTCCCACTAGCTATCTATTTTACATTTGGTAGTGTATATATGTCCATGCCACTCTCTCACTTCGTCCCAGCTTACCCTTCCTCCTCCCCGTGTCCTCAAGTCCATTTGCTATGTCTGCATCTTTATTCCTGCCCTGCCCCTAGGTTCATCAGAACCATTCCTCACGAGGAAGTGGTTTAATGAGACTTTTAGGAAGTGTGTGTCTCATCACTGAGTTTTTAGAATCTAAGAAGATAATCATATGCTTTCTTAAAATTTTGGTCTACTGCTGTACAGAATTATGTTAATAGACAGATTAATAAAGAGAAACCCTTACCTTCCTGGAATAAGCCCTACTAGATCGTGTTATATTATTATTTTGATATGCTGCTGAATGATTTGATAAAATTGTATTAAAATACAAGAATATTTTATTCCCTCTAGGAATGATGATTCAGTAATGAATCATGGAAATGATAATGATATAAAAGAAGACAAATAAAAGCATCAATATTCTTTGTCAAACATACCTGGGAAATGAGACCAAATAAAGTGGCAAGTCAATGAGTTAACTTTATAACCTATTCATTTGTGCTTTTACAAAGCCAAAACTAACTATTAAAATTAAACATGAGTTTTTAGCAAGTGACTACTACATTTTTGAAAGTGATTATCCAATCATACGATTTTTACCAAGTGGCCTTTTACTATGATGGGTATGTCAGTAAAGTAATGACGAACAAAAACAAGGCGAAACAAAAGCCTCACACTGCTGCAATAAACCCTGTTTTTTCTTCTAGAGTGGTGGAGCGAGGACCTTGATGACACTGTCTCCAACAAGAGCAGCAAGCCTTTACCTACAAATAACTACAGCAAAAACATTTTAAAATCTCTGGAAATTGTCTAAAGGATTTACAGCAAATACAGAAACATCCACTCAAGAAGATATGCTAGATCTTAGTTAGAAAACAAGTGACTGTGGTATCTGATCCACAACCTTCTCCCAATGCTGCTCCCCAGACCTGCATATGGAAACTCTACCCTGGGTGGGTGTAGCAAAAAGGGAGCTCCCCCTCCCTCTAGCTCCCGGTCTAGGGCTGTGATTTCTCCCCAAAAGGGGAAGGACACTAGTTTATCTTGTCCTCCTCAGCCCCATGTTGCAAAAACACTCTTCTGGGTGAGCACTGGCAACAGGACTGATGTTCCCTTCATTGTCACAAACCATGAAGATCCTGGGAGAGAGCAATTAAGAGGGTCTGGTAGCTCCATAATACTGATAGAAACAAGCAAAATGGTAGAGCAATCAGAAAATAACAGAGAGCAATAGAGGGACCCCTTGAGATCACACTCAACCCTGGGAATCATGAAGATTGTACACATTCACTAGGCTGCCCAATCGCAGAACAGGATGTGGAAACAATTCCTAAATATCACACTTATCCATTAACAGGGGGCAGAAAACAACTGGCACAGGGGACTTAACTACAACCTCTGATCAATGTTGCCTAAGCATTAGGCTACTCTAACCAAGGAACAACTTCTAGGAAGTTTATTTGTTTAAAAATAAAATCACATGCACCCTTGATAGTCTGGAAGACTGTGTGTATGCCCAAGGCTATGCCCTCTCAGAAGTAATCAGAATGAGAACATCCAGGCTACTAGTCCCTGGATGAATGTTTGCCAAAAACTGACTGTGTTAACAGCACACAAGCCACACACATACCCAACATTAAAGAGTAGAAATCTAACTGGTCAGGAGGCTTAAACACACTCAATGATCAATAAGTGGCTTATGCTGACAAAGGAAGAACCATTGGTAGCCATGCTAAAAGATAAAAACAAGCAAAAAAAAAAAAAAAAAGAAAAGTCTAAGCAGGGGTATCAGGAGATTCAAAACTGCAGGGAAAATAAACATCATAGTTTCAGTTCAACCAAGTCACTAGACAAATAAACAAATGACCAATCAAACAACAACAACAAAAATGACAACTCCCTATAGGTGTCTGTGGGTGGGAATCAGTCTCCATAGTCCTCACATTATATTATCTTGAGATATAATTTTCAACTGAAAAATTATGACATGCAAAGTTCTGAAAAGCGTTATGTCAGACAAATGAAAAAACAAAACAAAACATACAATAGAAACGTTTCTGTGGGAACTAGATTTTGAACTTTGTCAATAGATTTCCAAGCAGCTAGGATTAATTTGTTCCGAGACCTAAAGCAAACCACGTATAAAGAATTAAAGGAATTCATGCTGACAATATCTCAACAATCAGTGAATATCAATAGTGAGATAAAAATTATAATAAAGAACTAAATAGAAATTCTAGAGTTAATAAAACGTTCAATAGTAGATCTGAGCAGGCAAAGCAAAGATTTAGCAAACCTGAAGAAAGATTACAGAAATTATCAATCCTAAGAAGAGAGAAAAATAAAGCAATATAAATAGAGCCTCAGAAAAATGTGGGGCATCATTAAGAACATCAATATATGCATAATACAAAAGGAGAAGAGAGAGAAAAAAGGGCAGAAAAATATTTGAGGAAGCAACAGGTGAAAATATTCCAAATTTGATGAAAAATATTGATCTACACATCCAAAAATATAATGAAGTTCGAATAAGATAAACACAAAAAGATCCACACTCATATGCATCACAGTTAAATGTTGAAAGCTAACAATAAAGAAAATATTTTGAAAGCAGAAAAACAATTCATCACATGTGAGAGAAACCAAATTAGAAGAGTCAGACTTCTCATCAAAAACAATGGAGACCAGAAAGTCATGGGCGACATATTCAAAGTTCTAAAGGTAAAAAAAAAACCCACCAAGAGTCTTTCAAAAATGAAAATTAAATAAAGATAATGCATTGCTATCATATCTATGTTACAAGAAATAATCAAAGAAAATTCTTCAGGTTGAAAGCAACTGATAGCAGACCTAAATTCAAAGCCACATGAAAAAACAAAGAGTGCTAGTTAAAAAAATTATGTAGGTAGTTATAAAAGATAGTATAATTATATATTTCTTCTCCCTTCTCTTAAATAATTAAAAATTTAATAAAACAATGTATCTAATTTTGTTATTGGAGGTATATATATACATATAATACATATATATATGTAATATATATGTAATTTGTATCATATTACACAATGCAAACATTATACAATAGCCATACAAAGGAGGGCAGGTGGGAATTAAGATGTATTTGAATAAAAAAGTGAAACCAGATGGTAACACAAGTCTACACAAAGAAATTAAGAGAATCAAAACTGTAGTGATGAAAATGTTCTATATTATATACTGGTAATGGTTGTCCAACTCTGTAACCTTACTAAAAAAAATTTTAAAAATTGAATTGTATGCTTTAAATGGTTTTCTGGAGAAAGAATCATTTGAGATAGATATATTACTAGCGAATAGAATTCTCTCAGAGAGATCATGCACAAGCCATGAAATACTACACTTAAAACCTAAGGATATTCAGACATAATGTATGGTGTGGCAAATAATGAAAAGATGGTTTGCAAGCAGGATAATAAACAAGCAAAGGTCAGCAAATGAAAGGTTTTATATTACATGTTATAATACTAGGATTTTTTTTTGTCTAATTGGATCCTAATTTGATAAGACACAGTATACTTTTATAACACGTCATCCAATTAAATATTCTTTCATTAGTTCATTCCACATTCATTTAGCATATGTTAAGTAAAAGCACTTTGCTTGGTGTTGGATCTTATGAAGTTGCTCTGCTTGTTTGAGAGATTAAAGAAAAACCAGTAACACTAAGGTTACCACTGAGACTTAAAAAAAATGCTTTAGGTTGAATTTCTATAGTGACTTCAAAGACATCAATTATCAAAATAGCCTTCAGTAGACAACTGTTTAGCCATAGTATATGCATTAGGAGATATAAGATAAAAACAGCAGCATTGAAAAAGAAATCCTGTCTACCCTGTACATTGAGGATAAATCTTCCAGTAAGAAGAAAACAGAAAACAGAGGGGGGATGAAAAGAGAAAAAGAAGCAGATAAATATGTTTATACTAAAAACAAAATCATATTTAGACTAATATCTCATAACAACCTCACATTACCTGGGACTAGGTTTTCTTAGAAGTTCTTTGTTGATTCAGTTCTTAAGAAATAGCACATTAATGGACATTTCGAAAAATCATATTTCTTCTTATTCTGTTTGTGTATTGGATACTGTTTGAAATGGAAAGAAGGAAGATGGTAGAAACTTGGAATGGTGAAAATCTGAGAGAAAGATAATAATTTCTTTAGTAGATAAGACTTGTGCTGTTCCCTATTTCACTGTCTTCCTGCCCAGGATTTGTTGACTGGTGTAATCAAGTGAAAGAGCAGTGGTGATGGATGTCAGATGATTATAATTTCTGTGTTGTTGTTCTAGCCATCACAAGTCTGAAATATTTTCAGAATGCTGCAGCTGCAACTGATGCCATTTCTGAGCAATGATCATAACAATTTGCAAATATACATGGATTAGCGTTGTACTAATGTGAGCCTTGGAAACCAGTACACTGTGCAGCTGTTCATTTACAGTGTATAAATGTCCAGTCCTATGGGAAAGGTAACTTTGTACCAGGAGGAGCCTACCGCATGAATTTCAGAATGGTATAAATATAAATTACAAATTAAATACATACCTGGAAAGCATATTATCTCTACACAACAAAAGGCAAGAAATTAAAATTGACGTTTATATCTATGGATCAACTTCCTCTGCAAAGAATGTTCATGAAACTCTGGATTGATAGCTGCTGGCTGAGTTAAACTAACGGTAATGATTAGGAATTTTTAAAAATCATTTTTAAGCTGAAAATCTTTAGAGAAATTGGTTTCTCATAAAATTTAATTTTTACTCTAGAATGGAGCTTCACCTAGGCAATCTATTAAGACACATTTTTTCCTTGATAAAATTCACAGAATGATTTGTGACTTTTACCCATAGGAAAGCAAAATAAAGACAAACAGGATAATTCCATTTTTCCTTTCAATTATATTTAGTATAAGTTTCTTCCTCTCTTAAAAAAGTAAAAAAAAAAAAAAATCTTTAGGAAGAACTAAGTGATATACACTGAATTTTCTTTAATAATGTCTTTTTTGGAATAGGTCTATTTTAATTTTTTAAAATTAATTTGCTGTTGAGCACGAAAAGTGTTTCTTTCATTATACAGACTTGATTTCAAAGCACACAAATGAGATCGTCAAAAGATCTTTCACTGGTGTTACATACTTTCTTTTTGTCATATTCTAAATGTTACCCATGGAGAAGGCATATGTGGAATTAGAAGTACATATACTTATCCTAATAATATCCTGTTAATTAGTCTAAAAATTCCAAAAATGTTTGATGAATTGCAGGATCATTTCCCCTTTGATGCTCATCAACATTAAAATAAGGTGAGAAGTAATATTTATGTATTAGAAATCTACATCCAAACTCAGTTACCTGCAGCCTATATGCTGTATAAGATTTAGTGAGGCTCCTTTTAAAGAGTATTGGCCCTTACTCCATGGTTCTCAGATCCAGGGCAGGCCAGAAGAGACCATATTTCAACAAGCTTCTAGGTAATTCACTTTCATTAAAGAACCACAGAATTAAAAACGCTGCACTAGTACAAGATTCAAACAAGAATTAAACTGAACAATGCCTACGGTCTGCTATATACATAATACAATGCTGGGGAGTGTTAGAGATAAAACAGAAACAGAAGTCCTGGTCATTAATCTGAAGGGTCTAATGATACAGTTTGGAAAAAATTAAAAATGCACAAGACAAGTAATATAAAAGGGGTAATCAATTAAATAAAGAGTATTTACTGTGGAACATCAGTATTGAAGATCAGTGAAGGCCAGAGTTGTTAATAATGTGTCATAAAGATGATAAAATATAAGACGTGGTTGGGTCTTCTAAAAATGAAAACCATTTGAACACTCAGAGGTGAGTAGATAGGGTCTTTCTGGTCAAAGCTATAGATTTGCAAGTTATGGAAGTAGTGTGAGATAAGAAATCTAATTACATGTTGAAGAGAACTGAGAAAGTATATTGAACAAGTAGTGTGACATCAAATTATGAAGAAAATTGGAAACTGGGCAGAGTAGTAGATTCTGCACTGATTGCTGTAAAACTTGGTCTCTTCCATTATCAGAATATGCAGACTTTTTCATGTGATGCAAGAATGACTCTGATAAAACTTGCTTCAACATGAATAAAGCACTATTTTATAAAATCAAGGATGAGAATATGGAAGAAGTGATTGTTGCTTATTTAACAATCTATTCTAATCTTAATATATTATGTACAGAAGGACAAATAGTTTAATTTTAAACCTGGAATTTGAAAAGGCCAGAAAAGCTTTCTAATCCATTTATCTCATTTTTCAGTGCACAATTTGGACTGTAGATGTGATAATATCCATTCCATTTTTTCCTATTATATCATGATGCAATATGTTGAAAAAGACTAACACTATGTATTAATTAATATCTTCATGGCGTTGAGTTATCGTTACCTTTAGAATATGCAATTATTTTTTTTTTAAAAATGCAATCCAAATGTGTCTAACAAATATTTCTGTAAGTATAAAACAAATAATAATGAGGCTTCACCTCTATTTAGTGATTGTGACATGCAAATTGTGTTGTTTATTGCTTAATTAGTGGTATGTGCTTTTTATTTGTGCTTTTTATTTGTGCTTTTTACGTGCTTTTTATTTCACATTTTATGAAATCAGTGGTTGGCTATAAGCACTAGATGTAAATAGAAATGATCAAGAACATAAATGGAGGATCCACCTTAAAAAACAGTATCTCTTCTTCTGCAAAAAGAAAGAATGAGATGAGAATAGGCTGAAATTTGAGAATGAGAGGCAGATTTGAGAGACTGGTTGTAGAAGGTCTCTCTCTAAGAGACAGAATTGTCTGGTAAGAGAGCAGCAGGCTTTAAATCTGAGGACTGGGGGGAGATGATGTTCTGCTATAACCACCAGGAGAAAGAGGAAATGGACCTAGCTTGAACTTGAACAAAACTTCTACAAGTTTTGAATTCACTTATACTTTTGCATCAAATACTACATGTCCTGTGATAGAGCCTCAGCTAATCATCCAAAGATGAGTAAGTCATGGCCTCTTCATTATCAGGCTTGACCACAGTGGTGAAAAGCTGATAGAAACATGGTTTTTTTGAAGAACAAATGACCATATTTATGGTTTTTTCTTCATATAATGTTTAGTTGTCTACCAGAAAGAGAGGTAAACAGGGTTGTAGCAATGTATCTAGGTTGGAAATTGATAGTTGGGAGGAAGTGGGGGTGAAAATACAAGGGACTGAAGAGTGACAAAGGTCAGTGAGTGTGTAAGCAAAAGTAATATGGAACTATATTGGGAAAGTCATTTAATCTCTAAATCAGTTTCCTTATTAGTAAAATAAGGATAACTGAACTTTATAAGGTTGTTGTATATACAAAATCAGACTACACATATGAAAGCACGTTGAAAGAAAATACGATTCATATATACCATTTTAGAAAAGTTTGTGAAAGACAAACAATTCCCATGTTTTCTCCCATATCAATACATATTTTCTAAGGTAAAAGATAATAGATTAATAAAAGGAATAATGGCAGATTTCCATTATTTCATTTATCTTGATTTAATATGTAATATTCAGAGTGTTGTATGGAAATGTATATTCATTCACAAATAGTTTTGATGTTCTATGACCTACAGTGGTTACCAGGCAATCAAATTTATTGACCTGTGGAGAAAAATGAATAGTCCTGAGCTCTCTATAAAGGGTACAGTAAATCTAGTAGCTGTGTAATTAACTTATAATTGTGTAAGCAATAAAGGCATAATTATAAGATTATTAATATGTTAAAATTATAAGGAATTTTCTGGCATTTAATTAACATTTACCAAGGCAAGCTACAGCAAATTAAATATCAATTAATAAAAATAGTGACATTTATTTAGATACTCTATTAGCTGTCACAATTATTAACTTGTTATCACTGGCTTTTAAAATTCTGATTAAGTGCCTAAATATTCCTTACAATTTTTATGTGTTAAAAATCTAATTATATTAGTGTCCCGTAATTTAAAATTGATTACACAGCATCTCTCATAATAAATCTCAATACTCTCTTAACTGTCAATTGATGCATAATTGACATGTACTCATTTATAAAGCCAAATAAACACTTCCACTGGAACTAAGCAAGCTTACAAAAAGTTCTCTCTTTAAGTATCCAATCTTAAAAACCTCAAATTAAAAAAAAAAAATAGTAAACATATGGAACCATCTACACCTAGTACAAAACACTGGATATGGCTCCATGCCTTTAGCTCAGATTCATGATTTAGAATATGTTTTTCAAACACATAGCTGGCTACCTAAGAGATATCCATGTAAATTTAGTTTATCTCTTTTAATCTTAAACACATGGCACCCCTGGGAAACTTACAGGTATAACAGCATTTCCCAAGCAACCACTGACTCCTAGGACCAACAGATATAAAAGTATGCCTAGTTGGTACAGTTATAATGAAAGATGTCTTAACTAGTATAAAATATTCATCATTCATGACAGCCATGTTAATCCCAAACTCTCATGATTCAGTTCTTTCATGCATAACTTCTTAGTTACCAAGATGAGCTAAGAAGTTTGAGAAGTATACTAACAGATGAGCCAGGATCTTTGTAAAATATACATGATAGCATTAAAAAAGAACTGAAGTAAGTAAATCAAGAAAGCCACCAAAAGTAATAGATAAAATAGTCTTTGTTTTATGATATTTTTTATAAAAATAATAATAGAAATGATTGCTGTTGTTGTTACCTGGAATAAATTCAATTTTACCAAGGCATAGTCTGCAAATCCTGGACGATTAAAAACTTACTTGAAAAAATTCCATGGTCAAATATATTTGAAATTTTTTTCTTTGAGAGTTAAGGTATACACTAGCAAATAGAAGAGTATGAGGAATCCTTCAGTGAAGAAATCTATTTAAATTTGTCAAACATAGCATTTAAGCACAGAACTTTTAATTCATATCGAGCTTATTAATCTATCAACAAATTAAACACAGAAAGGCTCTGTTAGAAGACAGGATTATCTTAAAAATAAAAAGACAGTGCAGTGTTCCCTAGACTATCTTAATTCTGAGCATTTTAATTAGAGAATATGATGTATGTGAAATTTAGTGATAAAAATTTCATGGCTTTTCTAGTTAACTTATGAAGTTATGGGTGAATATGTTCCTTTTAGCTAAATCTGTGACCTCTTAAGGGGACATGTGTCAAAATTCTTATTTAAAAAAAAAAAAGAATGTATGCATTCCTTGTTTCACAATAGCATAAACTGGCCCCCCCCAAAAAAGTAGGCTTAAATGTTTGACTGTCATCAGGTCCTCACATATTACAGACATTTGAAGAGACTGATATCACATTAAGAGAAAATACAAACTTCCTTTTAACTAGAAAACTTTTTAAAAAGATTAAACTATATTTAAATAAATAATAATCAGGTGAATTGTGGCAGAGTCAATGTATAAAATATATATGAAATCAATTAAGAATAATAATGAGCAAATGATAGTAAAGAAGAGCATACTATCTCTGGATGTGAGATGTCTTCTTCAGAAACTATGTCTTTGACTCTAATTTTAAACAATTATTTATTATACTGTCACTCAGACTTTGTGGTCCTCATTCAAACTAAACTATTTTCCTTGATAATATCCCCTTAACTGATCTATTTAGAAATTAACTTTTCAAAACAAAAACTGGCTTAATTTACTTATCATGACACAATGTGTCATTCTCACCGCACCTGTCAATCTTCCTTTAAGAATCAGAATGCCCACTTAATCTGAAACATCTTTTAATGAATCACATATACATTTTAGTTTTTAAAAAACATTTTACGGGGCTACCACGGTGGCGCAGTGGTTGGGAGTCCGCCTGCCAATGCAGGGGACATGGGTTTGATCCCTGGCCCAGGAGGATCCCACATGCCGCGGAGCAGCTAGGTCCGTGTGCCACAACTACTGAGACTGCACTCTGGAGCCCGTGAGCCACAACTGCTGAGCCCATGTGCCACAACTACTGAGCCCACGTGCCACAACTACTGAGGCCCGTACGCCTAGAGCCCAGGCTCCGCAACAAGAGAAGCCACTGCAATGAGAAGCCCCTGCAATGAGAGGCCCGTGCGCTGCAACAAAGACCCAACACAACCAAAAATAAAAATAAATAAATTTATAAAAAAAAAAATTTTACACTTCTTACTATGAAATATATATGGATAAATAATGTGCACAAAAAGGTATGTACTGTTCAATAAATTATTCTAAAGGAATCCTTGCATAATGCCTACCAGGCCAAGAGGCAAAATATTGTCAGCATTTCAGGTGATCCCTGCATGACTCTTGGCAATTAAAAATTCCTTTCCTCCCAACTGGATACAACCAATACTTTGATGGCAATGGTAAATAAATGCTTTCTTCCTTTTTTGTATAGCTTTACTGAGTAAGCATTTTGAAACATTATATTTTGTGTTGTCTATTTTTTCAACTTTATATAAATGGAATCATATATACTCTTTTATCACTAGCTTTATTTATTCAAATTATATTTGGAATTTTATCTGTTTTGTTGTATGTTGTAAAGTTTGTTCACTGTTCTTTAATATACCACAATTTGTTTACGCATTCTCCTGTTGTGGATGTTTTTATTTTTTCCAGTGTTTGGTTATTATAAATAATGCTTCCAGGACCATCCTTATACATGTACATGCACATGCATTTCTGGAGTAAAGAGGAATTACTTCATGGTAATTGGTTCAGTAAATGTATGTTCTATGTTAGTAGGTATTACAGCACAATTTTCCAAAGTAATTTTACCAATTTACGTTCCCAAAAGAAATGCACAGAAATTTCCATTGATCTACGTCTTTAATAAACTTTGGTATTATGTGTCATTTTTATTTTGCCCATTCTGCTGGCTGTGTAATTGTGTCTAACTTTCATTCCTCTGATGAATAAGCATTTGAACATCTCGTAATATGCATATTGACTACTGGCACATCCTCATTTGAAGAGCCTGAACAAGGCTTTTACCCATTTTTTATTGGCCTATTTGCCTTTTTCTTGGTATTTTGTTGGGACCATTATATATTATCTGGGTACAGGTCTTTGCTAGATATATGCATTGCATACATTTTCTCACACTATTTGGTTTAACTTTCACCTTCTAACTGGTGCATTTTAGTAAATACCAGGACTTAATCTTAATGGAATTTATCAAATATCATGTCACACTGTATTCTGCTGAAGAAACTTAGCCTGCTCCAAGGTAATAAATATGTTTCATCTAGAAGATTTATTGTTTTACTTTTCTACTTTAAATCTATGATATATCTGTAATTGACTCTTGTATATGGTATTAATCAAGGGTTATCATTCCTTTTTAAAAAATGCAAATGTTTAATTGAACTAAAACCATTTATTTAAGAGGTAATTTTCCCCTTTTCTGGCTGTAGTCATTAATCAAAAGACCGTTAACATATGTTTCATTGTTATACCAAATACTATAATATGTAGATATTTATAATGGGTTTTTATATCTAAATCTTTAATTTCTCCAGCTTTGTATTTCTCTTTTGAGTTTTCCTTGACTATTCTGGACTTTTAATTACCATGTACCCTTCAGAATGAAGCTGTGGATTTATACAAATGTACAAAATTTTACAGGATTTTGAATATGATTTCATTGAATTTATAGAACAGTTTTAAAAGATAGTGTTTTCAAATCTTTTAAAATTTTCTAATTCAAGAAAGTTTACTTAGATTTTTAAAAAACTCATACTTAATGATGTTTTATATTTATAAGTATAGAAATTTTGCACATATTTTGTTACATTTATTCATAGGCATTTGATGTTTTCTAATGCTGTAATAAATGACACTATTTAAAACTTTTCTGTTTGTTTTCTACAATGACCTGGTCTTCAATAAACTTGATACACTCACTTTAATTAGAAAAGTGTGTCCATAGTGTCATTTTGATTTTCTATATATACAATCACATTTTTTGGCAAATAGTGAAAAGTTCACATGTTTTTTTTCCTAACCTTTATAATTTTATTTGCCTTAAATGTCTGGCTAGGAACAGATTTGCCATGTTGAATCAAAATTGTGACAGAGAGTGTATTACTAGAATATCAAACAGAATTAGCAGAAGACAGGATTAATGAAAGAAGGGCAATAAAAATGTTCAAACCAAATAATAGAGAAAAAAAAGAATGGAAATTGAAGAAAATAGCATAAGAAATAAATGAAAAACACTGAAAAGTTCTAACAAATGTATAATTGAAGAAATATTTAAGATGATGCCTGAGACTATTCCGAAACTGAAAAAAGTTATGATTTCACAAGTTGAAAACACCTAGTAGGACAACAAAGAAAACATACCTAGGCACATACAAGTCAAAGTACACAAAGCAAAAGACAAAGAAAAAAAAAGCTGGTATATCTTATTTTGAAAAATTAAAAATAAAAGTGACAGTGATGTCTCACCAGAAATCAAGTGGCAAGACAATGAAATAGCATGTTTGAAATGCTGATATAACTTCCAAACTAGAAATCTATATGTATTGGAAATGTATTTCAGAATGGAAGAAAAAAGTAAAGAAACATTGAGAGAAATTCTAAAATGAGTTTGTATAAAATGCAAAGCAAGCAGAAAATAACTAATAGAAAACTAGAGTAGAGGGCTTCCCTGGTGGCGCAGTGGTTGAGAGTCCGCCTGCTGATGCAGGGGACACGGGTTCGTGCCTCGGTCCGGGATGATCCCACATGCCGTGGAGCAGCTGGGCCCGTGAGCCATGGCCGCTGAGCCTGTGCGTCTGGAGCCTGTGCTCCGCAACAGGAGAGGCCACAACAGTGAGAGGCCCGCGTACCGTAAAAAAAAAAAAAAAAAAAAAAAAAAAAAAATTAGAGCAGAAATCAAGGAAATTGGAAACAGGAAATCAATAAAGAAAAAAAACAAAATCAAAAGCTGGTTCTTATGAAAAGTCAACAGAAATTGATAAACTTCTAGTCAGGTTAACTAAGAAAAAAAAGAGAAGATACAAATTGTTAATATTGGAAATGAAAAGAGATCATCTCTATTGATTCTTTACATATTAAGGGATAATAAATAAATATTATAAACAACTCTATGCCCACAAATTTGATAGCTTAGATGGTCTAGTTAAATTCCTTAAAAGACACAATCTACCAAAACTCACACAAGGAGAAATATGTAATGTTAATAGTCCTATATTTATTAAAGAAATTGAATCAATAATTAATAACCTTACATAACAGAAAGTACCAGCCCAGATGTGTTCACTGGTGAATTCTACCAAACAATTAAAGAGGAAATTACACCAATTCTCAACTCTCTCTCCCAGAAAAAAGAATTAGAGTGAATACTTCCTAACTCATCCTGTGAGGCCAGCATCACCCTAATACAAAAACCAGGCAAAGACGTTACAAGACAAGGAAACTACAGACCAATAATTCTTGTGAACATAGATGCAAAGATCCTCAATGAAATATTACTGAATGAAATAATATTCAATGAATATTGAATCCAAAAATATATAAAAAATTATGCAACACAACCAAGTGGGATTTACCTCAGGTATGCAAGGCTGGTTCAGTATTTGAAAATCAGTTGATGTAATCCATCATATCAACAGATTAAAGAAGAAAAATAGTATCATATCAATGTACGCAAAAAAATCCAACAAAATTCATTACCCATTCATGATTAAAAAAAAAAACAAAAACTCTCAGCAAGCTAGGAATAAAGAGGAACTTCATCGACTTGATAAAGAACATCTACAAAAAATCTACTGTCAACCTCATACTTAATGTTAGGAACTAGATGCTTTCCCACTGAGATCAGGGACAAGGCAAAGACATCTGCTTTCATCACTCCTACTCAACATTATACTGGAAGTCATAGCTAATACAGTAAGACCAAAACCCAAAAAAGTCCAGATTGGGAAGGAAGAAGTAAAGCAGTCTTTGTTTGCAGATGATATAATTGTATATGAAGAAAATCCAAAGAATCAACAAAATAATACTGGAATAAGCAATTATAGCAATGTTGCAGAATATAAGGTAAATAAGCAAAAGTCAATTGCTTTCTTATATTCCAACAGTAAACAATGGAAATTTGAAGTTAAATAAAAAAATACCACTAAAAAGAGAAATATTTAGATAAATATTTAGATAATCTAAAAAATATGTACAATAGCTACATTGCTATCACCAAGGCAGCTGGATTCTGTTTGAGTTTCCCTCCCTGAATCTAGGGCCCAGAAGTTGCCTCTAGCCTGAAACTGAGCAATCAGAGTTACACCAATAATAAAGAAAAAAATTTATAGAAAGTTATGATTCCTGATAAAGGTTTTTCCTCTTCCTTGCAAAAAATCATATTGCAAAGCAGTCAAGCTTTCAGAAGAAATAATTGGCTGAATTTTTAGTTTTCATATGAAAGTCAACCATTTTCACTGAATTATTTATAATACTATTCTGACGAAAATATTTTTAATTTTTAAACCAAACCAAACAATACAAAAAAAATAGACATATATACATGCATATATACATACCTACATACACACACAAAAAAAAGTCAAACATAAAAACTCAACACTCTGACTCATCTTCAAGGTGTAAAGATAAAATTTAAATCTTCTTCTGATCTTGTATACGATATGTTCCATGGCAGACAGGGCCATGGTAACTATGTTAAAGTAAGGACTAAATGTTAGTTTCACCATTTTTATTCCATAATGGTTTATGTAATTAACTGTTGAATATCCATATAAAACAGACCTTGAACTAATTTTTATTATTATTTTCTTTTGTTGGTTTTAACACTACATACCATATAAATTTAGACAAAAATAGCCATGGGAGATCCAGTTTAGACTAAGATTTTTCGGGAGAAACACTTCTCTACCCAAATTCCAGATACATGTACAGACAAAGTGTTGATGAGTTGTACTTGTACTAGTGGTGTAGTTTTTCTTTCTGGTCCAAACTATTACTCAGGGTATCACATTAGGAGCTCTAATTTTATGAATTTTCTATCTCCTTAAGTCCAAGTTCTGTCTCCAATCCATAGATGGAGATGAACAGCACCAGTCTTAGCTTACTAGGACTGAAACCACTTCAGACATATGAGATTTCTTGTCATTTCTCCTTGTGTTCAATGGAGAAAATACAGGAGGATTTGTATTAGTAAATGAGACTGTATTTTTCAAAATTAAATATATAATTCAGAAGAAGCTAGATTAAGATAGGTATGATTTGTGATAACATATTTTAACTTTTTAGTATGTCTTTGTATTTACATTTAAATGGGTGTGGCAAATAGCTAGTATTGAGCAATACTTCAAGACAAACAATGAACTGCTTCTTTCTTAGATGCTTCAAAACAAATAATGAATTGTTATTTGAAGAAGCTGTCAGCAAGGTGACTTACTTCTCTAATTGCTAACTTATCTGACACTTCTTTATAGAGAGTTTTCCTTTTTAAATTGTGGAAACAGGAGAAGGGTTAAGTACGCAGGTTTTTAAGGAACTTCTGTGCATACAAAGTAAACCAATACAGGTGCACTTCTCAATAAGCGAATGTTGAGCTACCTACCGATAAGGTTGCTAAAGGAGACATCAAATCTGTAGAACAGTGATATGGCCAATAAGTTGGGAGTTAATTTTTCTAGAGTAATCAGGAATTGATGATGCAATCAATAATAAACTAGACTTGTGCTTCCTTCTAGATTATTCTAATAATTAAAAATTAATGTTTATACATTAATCAGTTAGCTAAGGTATTCACAATTTCTGAACTATTATTTTAAAGTAAAACCTGAATCCTAGTAATGCTACTATGATCTTCTTTTTTTTTTTTTTTAATGGGCCAGTTAAAGTTTAGATCTAAGATAGTAAATGCATAACAATTTAAAAAATATTTTCTGTCTCTATTTGTAAAACTAGGATAGTAAAAATCTCCATGTTTCACAAATGGATGAGTTTGTGTGTGAAGAGTACGAGTCACAGTTATTTATTGGCTGTGTCCATTTAAAATTTTACATTGTATTGAATGCTTGTCAAGGTAACAATGGGAGATGGCTTACTGATGATATCTATACATTATAGATATATAACAGATGAAAATGTATGTTTTCTTTTATGACTCAAACTATTTTATATTATCGATATCAATTATTATGATTTGGATATGATAGGTAATCAGTAGGGAAGTCATAGTTTGCTAGTGTAATCTTTTAAATCACAAACATCTACCTGCTATTTTATTCATACTTCATTAGAGAATTTCTTTCTTAAATTCCTCTTACAAGATATCAAAATTTTATGACCTGTACTAGGTAAATATTGAACACAACTTCTTTGATACATAACCCAAATTCAAAACAAACAGAAACACTGACCTTTTCAGAATGGTTTTATAACCAACTTACTTGGAGATGGTATAAAAATCAATTTGTGTTTATTGAGCATACAGTGTGCAAGCTATGACACTATCTCTTAAATGTTTAAACACTGCTTTTAAGAGTTGGCCCAGGAAACAAATCTTCTCTCATATTTTGGGAGATTAGCCAGCATTTTATCACAGAGGTTGATTCTCAAAGAAGATACCAACAAGGACATACTAATTATTGTGGAAATTTTGTCTGAACTCAAGTTCTTACTTTATGTACTGTATGTTTTAACCCAATACGTGGTTAAAATATTCAGTTTCTAATATTTGTATTCAGTAATGCTATTTTTTCAAAGAGAGAGGGGGCTCCTAAGTCCTTTCATTTTCTTGGAAAGCTTTCTTGATAACTGGTATGTCAAGATGTCCCAGGCTCATGTTGTGTATTTTCTGCCCCAGAACGAGAATCAGTAGTTTCTCTACAAGACTCTGGTTTCTTCTAATGGGAAACGATAAATCAGGATCATTATTAGTGCTTGGAAAGCAAACTGCTGCTGAGCTGGTCATTGTTTGTAACATGTTTTTGATGGACAGAGCTAAGGATATTTATTAGGAATATATACTGGCTAGAAATCATGTTTGTGTGTGGGTGTGTGTGTGGATTTACACA
This sequence comes from Aethalodelphis obliquidens, assembly GCF_003676395.1. Lineage (NCBI taxonomy): Eukaryota > Metazoa > Chordata > Mammalia > Artiodactyla > Delphinidae > Aethalodelphis > Aethalodelphis obliquidens. The sequence continues at coordinate 8,122,550 of NW_020838008.1, forward strand.
GACATACATATATAAACATATATATGTGTATATATGTTGCATATAAATATTTAAAGGTAAAATACCTCATGTTTTTACACTGATATTACTATTATATGTGCAGCATTCAGGGTTTTTTACTTAACCTTTTCTATATTACATCTGAATCTCCTTAGTTCCACACTGAGAATTCTGGTTTTCTAGAACAATAGGGATGATGGAATTAAACTATAATTACATATTTTCAGTGTCTTCTTTACATACAACAGTTTTAAACTAACAATGTTAATAATATTTTTATCACGAATTACTTGTACTGAAAATGGTTAAAAATGTTGATATATGCTATCCCCATTATCCCCCTCATTGTCAATCACTGTCTTCTGTCTAAATCATCACAACAGATGGGCACTGCATGCTATTTTCTCCCCCTTTTAATTCTCATTTAGTATAAGAATTACCTATTTAATGCTCATCTCTTCTCCACTATGTGTCTCTCTAGTCATTTTGTTTTCCTGAAGATTGTTCTTAAGTAGAATGTTTAGGAGAGTTTTATGGGAACCATATTCTGTAAGATTTTGCCAGTTGATATTAGTTTTACAATATCCTTTATGAAGTCCTTTATATTGATACTTGAAGGTCAATTTTCCTGGCTACAAAATCCATGGTTCTCATGTCCCCTCCTTGAATAACTCAAGTATTTTACTCTATTATTTTGCATAAAAATTGCTATTGAAAAGTCTGGTGATAATCTAATTTTATTTCTCTTTCAAGTCACATTCTTAATTTTTCCCTCATTTTCTCTTAAGTGCAATAATTTTACTAGACTAGGTCTTGCTGATCATTATAGTCAATATTCTCAGGTGCACAGTGTGTCTTTTAATGTAAGGTTTAAACATTTAAAGAAAAGTTTCCTTAAAAGGTACATTTTCATAATTTTCTCTGATGCTTTTCTTAGGTTCTTTAGAAACTCTAGTATCTATATGCCTAATCCTCTTTATTGATCTTCAATACTTGTCACTTTCTTTTGAATCCTTTTTATCGCTTCCTTTGTTACTTTACATTTAAATTTTCTTCTCCTTTTTACTTTGTACTTCAATACTTTCAATATAAGGATGATATAAGGCTCTATATTCTTTTTTCTTAAAATAATTTGCTATGGAATTTAACCTTGATACTTTTCTGTTGTACATTTCTATTTGAATTTAATTTTCCCAAACAGAAAAATGGCTTGACTAAAAGTGTCTCTAACTTCCAAAACTCCCCCTTCTGTTATTTTAGGGTAGTGCTAAAAACTATGGTAAACTACTTTCTGAGATTTTCTCCTTTTTGTTCCCCTCCTCCACTTTTATTTGGACCTATTCTTGCCTGCCTTCCTGTGGTCCTTCTCCTGTTTCATTTTGACACCATCCTCAGTAGGAAAGGAGCTTCAAGAGTTCACTGGAACTAGACTGCTTCAGAACTTTTAGGCCTTACTGCTAGTCATTACAGTTAGACCCTCTTGGAAGATAAAATATCCAATTGTTTTGGGTGGGACCAAATCAGAACACTGCAACTACTGTGTTTGTTACCTTTCTCTGAGTAATTAACCAGATTAAAAATAAAACATTTCAATATCAAAATGTATTTACATACACCTGAAATTAACACATTGAAAATCAACTATACTCCAATAAAAATTTTAAAAAATAAATAAATTGAAAAAAAATGTATTTACAGGAAAGTAGTTTTTTTTTTTTCTTGTATCAAAAGCAGAAAATGAAAAAGCCCAGATTTATTTTCTTTCACTGCACACTTTTCCTGACTTCAGCTTTCTTGCTTTAGGAAAAATTCGCACACACAAAAAAACCCCTAGAAATGAAGACAATCTTGGAGAAGACTCTGAGCAAAGATCACAGTGTTTCTTTAGATATTCAAACCCATCCAAGGATGTCAAAAGTAGATGAGCTGCTGTTGTTGCCTGATACTAACTATGAAAGTGAAAAGATGGCCGAAAGACCAGGTTCTGTAATTACAGTCTAAGAAGTCTAAATTCCCAAAAAGTAGGAGGTAAATTTGATATTCATGGTTAGAACATTTTTGAAATATGTTCTTGCAGCTGTGACATTTGGAAAATCAATTATCAATTCAGCAGCAATGAAAAGAAAAATGCATACATAGAACTGTCCTGCTGAAAAAAAAGCATAATTCCTGTAAAATACTAATATTGTAAACAAACTCAGTTTTTTCTCACATACGTGTAGTATATAATCTCCTAATGAACACACTTGTCATAACTTTATTTTTCAAGACATTGTTTGGATGTGCTATGCTTTATCTGAATGTTTTATACCATTTGATTATGCAGTATGTACATATTGCAAAATGCCAAAATATGTATCAAAATGCATATGCTTGAAGCAAAGTCTGAATAATATTATGGAAGTGAGAGGATCACTATAGTGCTTTAGGACACATTTTCAATTAAGCAACCATTTGTTTAAAAACCAGGGGACCAAAATATTCATGTTTTATTCAAAATTAGTATCTCCTTAAGGAAATCCTAAAATATCATGGAATTCTGCTCTTACTTCTTACTGTCCTTCCCCATAGGTTTGTTAAAAGTTAATGATAAAAACTCAGTAGTTGGGATTTTTGTTGCTAACCATCAGAAGTCTCTTGGAAGGGTGAACATGTTCATTTAGCAGGCACTGATTCTATAATAAATTAGAATGAATAAATCTTATTCAGGAAATTGAATGTTCATCTATATGAAGGCAAGCAATGCTTTCAGGATTCCAAATACCATTTGAAGATGCACACAGCATACATTGTACCTTCCCTCACACATATGTATTTGTATACATATATGTATTTGTTTACTTTTGCTCCCACACATAAATTTTTTACTAAGTATATATAAATAATTCACAAAAATGAGTGAAATAGATATTTTTATAACAGCTTTATTAGTATATAATTCACATACCTACATTCCCTATTTAAAGTGCACTATGCAATGGTTTTTAATATATTCACAGAGTTCTGCTGTTATCACCACCATCAATTGTAGCGTATTCTATCACTTCAGAAAGAAACCCTGTACCACAGCGGCAGTCACTCTCCATTCCTCGTTACCCTCCTCACCCAGGCACCAGGCAACTACTAATCGATTTTCTGTGTCTATAGATTTGCCTATTCTGGACATTTTATCAAAATGTAATAATGCAGTAGGTGGTGTTTGTGTCTGGCTTCTTACATGTAGCATAATGTTTTCAAGGATTATCCATTTTATAGCTTCTAACAGTTCTTTATTCCTTTATTTTGTTCCTCAATAATATTCCATTTAATGGCTATATCATGCTTCATCACTACATTTATCAGTTCATGGACATATGGGCCGATTGCACTTTTTGGCTATTGAGAATAATATTTACAGGAACATTTCTGTATATGTTTATGTGTGGATATGTGTTTTTATTTCTTTGGGGTTTATCTAGTAGAATTGCTGGGTCAGATGATGTCTCTATGTTTTACTTTTTGAAAAACTGCCAAAATGTTTTCCAAACAAGGTAACATAGGCCTCATATAATGAGTTGGGAAGTATTCCTTCCTCTTCTATATTTTGGAAGAATTTGTGACAAAATGATATTAATCACTTTTTAAATATGCGGCAGAGTTCATCAGTAAAGCCATTTGGCCCAGGGCTTCTTTAGGGGTAGGTTTTTTTGTTGTTCTTTGTTTTTAAACTCAAACTCTTTACTCCTATAGGTGTATTCTGATTTTCTATTTCTTCAAGTCACTTTCACTATTTCTTGGCATTTGTCTATTTCACCAAAGTGAACTTTTTCTTTTTTTTTGCAGCTTTAACTGCATCTTATAAGTATTAATAAGTTTTTGTCATTTTTAGTTACCACAAAGTATTTTCTAATTTCCCCTGTGATCTTCCTTATCCCATTGGTTGCTTAGGAATGTGGTATTTAATGTCCACATACTTATTAATTTCCCAAATTTCTTTCTGGGTTTGGGTTTCTAATTTAATTCCACTGTTATTAGAAAACACAGTTTGTATGATTTCAATCTCTTACATTTATTGAGTCTATTTCATGGCCTTGCATATTGTCTTTCATAGAGGATATTCCAAGTGCTCTTGAGAAGAATATGTATTCCACCGTTGGATGGAATATTCTCTGGATGTTTGTTAGGTCTAATTGCTTTACACTGTTGTTCAAATCACCTATCTCTTTGTTGATCTTCTTCCTAGTAATTCTATCCATTACTGAAAGTATAACACTGAATTCTCCAACTATTGTTGAATTATCTGTTTCTCTCTTCAATTTTGTATGTTCATGTTTCATGTAATTTAAAGCTCAGTTGTAAGGTGCATATATGTTTAAAATTGCCATATTTTCCTGATGGATTGACTCTTTTATTATTATAAAATGTTCTCTAACATTTTTATTGTTAAATATCTATTTTGTCTTAAGTTAAATCTGACATCTGGGCCCTTTCCCAGGTAGTTTTCATTGTCTGATTTGTATTTCCTGTGTATTGATCTCACTGTCCTGTGTTTTTATATTTCTCAAATTTTTTTATTAAAAAGTAGCCATTTTAGGGCTTCCCTGGTGGCGCAGTGGTTGAGAGTCCGCCTGCCAAGGCAGGGGATGCGGGTTCGTGCCCCAGTTTGGGAAGATCCCACATGCCGCGGAGCGGCTGGGCCCGTGAGCCATGGCCGCTGAACCTGCGCGTCCGGAGCCTGTGCTCCGCGGCGGGAGAGGCCACAACAGTGAGAGGCCCGCATACCGCAAAAAAAAAAAAAAAAAAAAAGTAGCCATTTTAGATAATATACTGTAGCAACTCTGAGTACTGATTCCCACCTCACCTCAGAGCTTGTTTTGTTGTTTTCATGCATACCCTTAGGACAATTTCCACAGACATTAAATGGTTTCTTAAAGTAATTTTTACCAGTTTTAGTTTTGCAAGGGAGCGAGTCCATGGAGTTTCTCATACTGCCATTTGAAAGTGGAAGTTGTACATTAATTTTTATAATGAAACATTCTCAATTTTTTGTACTCTAATTGTTATAAGAAAATTTACAGTCAACAAGTTTATTCTGGGGGTGGGGCTTAAGAACACATGCAGAAACATTAGTCCTTAAATGTCCAGGATAACTAAATATCTAACAATTGAAGTTCCCTACTCCATGGTATTTTTCCAGAACGCTCTATTGTTAAGTTCTATCCATTTACCTCATCTTGTATTTTCGTATGATCTTTCCCACTACTGAAAACACAAACTATCTTAAGTCAGATACATGGTATGAAACTTGTAATAAGTTAGGGAGGATGGCACTAAGGGATAAAGAGGCAGCAAGGCCAACCACTCCTTCCTCTAATTCATATTTCCCAGGAGACAGGCTTGTTCAAAAAGTATGATTATATACTAGAATTACTAGATCTAAGCTCCCAGAAATAACAACTGCAAAAATATCGGAGGTGGAGCAATGTATAGAGAGATAACCCATGAAAACTGTCAATACATTTGATAACATGAAAAGCAACTTAAGGAGTGGTAAGTATAGATGCAGGAAGAAGAAAGCCACAGTCTAGATTAAACACAGCTAATGAGGTATCCAAAATGTTTTGTAGGGTACAAGAAAGCCTGTATGTATGACAGAATATAAGAGGGAAATATTGGTCCAAAAATCTGAGTTAACTGAAATCCAGGACATGGAAAGCTCACATCCCAGTCAAATCTCTTATTCTTCCACATCATTAAATGTTTTAGGTATTCCAAAAAATTAGTTCCATTTCTTTAGAGGAGAACCCTTAAACTTTTGTCTGGGATAGAAACACCAATGTATATACTCAAAACCAATAATATCTTTCTTTTCCATTTATTCAATATTGCTTACATTTATTTTAACTAGAAATTTTCATTTAACCTTAGTGGTTAAACTCATACAATCAAGTCAAATTCTATCCCCAAGCTGTGAGGGACCTTCTCAAATTACTTAACTTTTGTCTGCCTTAGCATCATGCATGTTAAATGGAGATAATAATAGGACAACATGATATAACAATTAATTAAATAACATAATCTACATAAAGTATCACTGTTATGAATTTTATAATTTCCATGATAATTTTAGAAATCTATTTTCAGACTTTGATCTATTTTGATAATAGGAGTGTTAGAAATCAGGAAGGCCTCATATTCTGAATTGAAAAGGAAGTAAAGAGCACTGAGAAGGAAAAATATAAACAGGTTTTAGATATAATGGTTACATTTAAGAATATACCAATGTGACAACAATATCTACCATTAATTAATAATTTTTGTTTGTGCTCATACAAACAGAAAGTCCTTTAAATTGAGAAAATTACCTGTCCCTGTGTTAGATAAAAGCAGTAATAGGCATAGTTTCCTATGTTAGACAATATTGAGGACAAGTGAAAATAACTAATCTGCTTGCTCCAGGAAGTATCTGCTCCTGGAAAGTGAGCCAATTAAAACAGTGTACTTTTCAAGACTAAGAGTTTGATCATCACGACATGCTTCAAGATCCTTGATTTGCTATGCTGGCGAATCCTAAGCTATTATGTCAAAAATTTTGACCAACCCTAACCAGTAACCTTCCTTGCAAGATCTACCTTAAAATAATCAAGTCCAGGCCCTAAAACCCTATACATGTTTTCCTCTGATACCTTCCTCTAAGGCACTATTGAGACTCAAGATGGGTTCTTCCTTAAGGGAGTAGGTCTAATAAATATTTTTGATGAAAAGGTTTTTTTGGTGGTCTCTTTGGGAGACAAAACATGACAGCATCTTTCATGGATACAAATGTACATATCAGTTGGACTCAGGCTGGCTAAATGATATAGAAGAAATTTAATTTATTAGATAATTTGACCTTATGAATTAGTCTTATTTAATTTTCAAATATTTTTAATATTTTTTTAAATTATTCATTTAAAATTGTTATTCACTATAATTTAAATTCAGATATTCTAACTCTTTATTAATAAAAAAGATTTACTCTTGTAAATATAGAGTTTTATTAACTATATAACTATACAAATTTACAACTAAAATGTAGGATTTATAATAAAATTTAAGTTACATCTTAAGGACTTTCCTAATGACTACATAGGGAATCTGGTTGAATTTAACACCCACACGCAACATATCTATGCCTACATATTCTACCTAATGATTAGGGGTGTGAGAACATATTTATTATAATTTTCCAAGTGACAGTTGGTTAATGTTGTTAAATACCTCACAGTTATTTAAAATATCACCTCTTGATTTCAGAAAACATTCAATCTTATTACAACCTTCCTCATGGATGTTACACTGTAGTAATTATATTCTCCTTCTATGCCCTGTACTTCGTTTACAAAAGAGCATAACAATATTATATGAGTTGAAATTCTAGTACAGATCGATAATATAGGAATGAAAAATATATCTTTTTAAAGAAAATTCAAGAATACACTGTTAGAAGAACAAATCACAATTAAAATTTGAACTGAGAAATACTTTTTTTTTCTGTGGTACACGGGCCTCTCACTGTTGTGGCCTCTCCCATTGCGGAGCACAGGCTCCGGACGCACAGGCTCAGTGACCATGGCTCACGGGGCCCAGCCGCTCCGCGGCATGTAGGATCTTCCCAGACCGGGGCACGAAGCCGTGTCCCCTGCATCGGCAGGCGGACTCTCAACCACTGAGCCACCAGGGAAGCCCTGAGAAATACTTTTAAGTATAGTTTCAATAATACTAAGTTTATGGAACAATTAAAATTAAATTATTTTGGCAGACATTCTTTGTCAATTTTCTATTAGTGATGAAGAACTAATAATTCGTTCATTATGTCTCTCACTGTAGATGTTATGATATAATATAAATCTTGTTTATAATATAAATTTTCTTAGCAAAACCTGTATCCATAATCAAAGCAATCTTTAGTACTTTTGCTTTATCATATATTCTAAATTAAATGGGATCTACATTAAAGAAGTTTCTATTAAATATATAAACGGAGCAATTGAATTATAAGTAGAGCATAGAAAACACACAGAATACTTTTCAAAGGTACAATTCAAAATTAAACCCAAAGCCTTGAACTTTGGTTTCATTAAAGCACCATTAAACAAATGACTGTAAAAGCAACTGCCTATTATCTTTCTGGGAAGCAATAAATTCCAGTCCATGTAAAGAGATGATTTGTTTTTGGTATTTTGTTCTTGTTCTCTTCAAAAGTGAGATTGGTGTCTTTAGATATCAACATTGTCCCTGGTCTCATAAGCTTTTACCAAACAGAGCATATCATAAGCTCTGAGGTTTGATATTCAGTGATTATTATAGCTTCATATATGTGGAAATGCTCTTTCAAGGTTATTTTATTTCCTATTTGCCACACTTCATACCACAGAGTAGTACCTAAAAGTTAAATGCATTTTCTTGAAATGAGCCGCATGATAAAACAGTGCAGAAGAAGAAGGCAATAGGGTACAGTGCAAGTGTGCTGTGAAAATGAGTAAACCAGATGTCAGCAATGCTTGAGCTCAGTTGTGGATGTGTTAATTTTCCCCTAGATCTGCTCAGGAAGCTGGCAGGCAGAATCCCTTGCCTCACAGATCAGGGAAATAGCTCAGGGAAGGCTCAGAGGCAGAAAATGCAATTGACAGTGGAAACTCATTCAAGCCTTTTTTTTTTTTTTTTAAGAGAAAGAGAGATTGTTTTTAAGTAGTTTTTTTTCTTGTTCTTTTCTTTTCTTTTCTTTTTTTTTACTGTTGCTGTTTGTTTAAAAGCAGACTTTACTACTAATAACTTCAAGATGTAGAATGCAATGGAATAGAATAGGATTTATTGAACTCTGGTTTACCTTATTGAACTAATTAACCACTATTCTTTATTGGATGGATCAAAAAGAAGAATGAGAAGCTGAGTTAGTGAACAATATTCTCTGAGTCCATGGCAAAACTAAGAGTTCAACTCATGTACTTAGATTTTATATACAGTGTTCTTCTCCTAAATCAAAATGAAATATTTCAATGAATACTCAGCATTCATTCTTGCAATAGTTTGTTAAGAATGTAAAACAACATTTCTGGGCCACTATCATTATAACTCCTTATAATTGATGATATTTTGGTTTAGAATTAACTGGTTTTGCAATTTATGGAATCAAAATTGAATTTAAAAACTTGTCCTCTCTAATGTAGTTTTCCTACAAATATTCACTTAGAAATGTCCCAGAGTCTGCTAGTTGTTCATCAATATCTATTCTCCCCATCTCCTATAATAACAAAACTATGGAATTTTAGCTGTACATCTGGCTGCCCAAAATACTTTATTTTACAACATCTCTTGCAGTCAAGTTTGGTCATATGACTAATGGCCAATGATATATATTAGAAGTGGTAATTGCATTTCACAAAATGTCCCTAAATGGAGTGCGTATGGTCTCTTCTCTTTCCTCCTTTCTCCTGACTAGAATACAGACATGGTAGTTGGAGAGCTGGAGCTGGAGCTAAAGCAGCTATCTTGAAGCTTAAGGGTCTGAAAATAAGAAACCCATAATCTAACAGTGGGAGTGTCCCACCAGCCCTGGACATGTATGGGGGACTTCTAGGAGAGCAAAACAAGTTTCTGTTTTGTTTAAGTTACTGCTACTTTGGATTCTGTAACTGTCAGTCAAACTGTTTTAAGTTCTTTCTCTGTACCAGGAACTGTTGTAGGCAGTAGAGGGAAAAAAAAAATTCCCTGCTTTCATGGAACTTATATTCTGGTATAGGCTAATAAAAAAAGGCTTAAAGGATGCATGATCCAAGATGGAGGATTTTCTCTTTTATATAAGGAGGCCAACAAACTTCTATGATAAGGTGACATTTAAGCAAAAACCTTAAGGAAGTACAAAAGTGAATCATGTAGGAACCTGGGGAACACAAAAATTTAAATCCTGAGGTAGAAGCTTACTTCCCCTGGAAGGCTGGAGTATCAGCAAGCAGGTCAGTGTAACAGGAGCAGAAAGAGTCATAGAGAGAATGGTAGAGAATATAAAACCTCATAGGCCGTTCAAAATATATGGCTTTTACTTTGGTTGGTATGAAAGGCTATTGGAAAGGGTCTTGTACAGAGAAGTAACATATTCTGGCATATAAACAAGGGTCGCTCTGATAATGGGTTAACCTGACTAAAAGGAAGTTGCAGTCTTGCCAGATGTCAAAAGGATATGTAAAAATACTTGATCCCCTAGTACAATATTCTGGGGAAAGACCAGAGAATGTGATGAATTTTTCAGAATTTAATCCATGATTTGTACATATGAATTGCTACGATCCATATACAGGGATTTTATATTCAGCAATATGTGTGCTACTTACATTTAATCTTCACAACAGTCTTAAGATACTATGATTCCTCATTTTATATGTGAGGACAAAGTGAATAGAAGGTTCCCAAGGTTACATATAAAATAATTAGCAGAGACAGTTTTTAGACTTGGAAAATCTGAGTCCAAATCTGCTTGCCTTTTTCACTACTCTCTTAACTATTACACAGTATTGCCTTACAATGAGATTATCCTACAGCATATATAAAGAAAGAAAACACCTTTGGAGTGACTTCTCAATTAATAAGGAAAGAAATCATATCAGACAATTCACATATTAATCACAATTTTACTTTAATGTATTTTTGTGTCACCAGAATAAAGGTGTATTTTTGTGATTTAATTTCATTTAAACTTGTGGTAAATAAATGGAGTAGTCCAAAGAGGGTTAAAGAGTCCCAAATTCATAGTAGTTAATAAAACCCTTTGGGGGTTTGTTTATATCTAACTGGTGGAGAATTAATTTGTCATGCTCCAGGGGGTGCCAAGCTCCAGTTAATACCCCATGTGTGGTTAGCACATTTGTAATGGATTGGCTATTTAGTATGATAAAATCAAGAGGCTCAGGTCCCTATACTAACAAGTGCTGGGTGTACAGTTTCTGGGCCTCATGTTAAGCCAGGGGTAGACACAAGCACCTAGCTAGCTCATTAGTTGCTTATTGAAGACTGGAACATCATCCCTGGCCATTCTCTACTTCAACTATATCCAAAAAAGCATCTTGATTAGATCACCTCCAAGGGTGCTTCCTGATTATAAGGCAACACTTTTTTTTTTCCCTGAAAATTTTAAGTTCAAATTCTTAAACCATGTACTTAATGGCATTCACATTTACACAAAATGGTATCTGCTAGTTTCATCCAACTATTGGTCAACTTAGTAAACAAATAATCAAATTACAACTAGCTATATCGTAAAGCAGTCAGATTTTTTTTATCTTATTTTGTTACCAGTATATTGTCGTGTACTGATCAAAGAAATATTTTGATTGAGCTCTGGTTTGGATTACTTAACAATAATTTCGACTCAGGTTTTTGAAAGGAAGAACAGAGTTTCAATTTTCAATCAGTGCCTTATTAATGTAATAAAAGTAAAGCTTCTTTTTAAATTGCAAGGTCACTTCCGTAATCGTTACTATCTCCTAGCCTTTGTATTTAATATGGCAATGCTTGTATTCTAGGGCAAAACTGGAGATTTGAAATGGAGAAATAACTGTAAATGTGCAAAGTGTGATATTAATAAAATAAAATGGTGAGAAAGCACTGGAAACTGCAGTGATGCAAGTGAAGTATTAATAAAGAGAATTGTGCCGAGTGCAATAATTACTAGTCATATCATGGCACAATTTCCCTTTCATGTTAACTGCAGTCCAGTCATTTTTTTCTCCAGACTGTGGGGATAGGACTGGCAAACTAGTACACTATGCAATGTAAGCACTCATTTATAAAGGTTTTATTTCATTTAATATAGTAAAATTCACGTATTCCTATTTTAGAGAAAGATCTGGAATTCTAGTGAGTGTGCCAAAAGGTAACTTTCACAAGTAAGAATGAATTACTAGTTTGAAAGATTGAATTTTACTTTATTCATTATCTCAGTCCATCAGTGCCTTAGATGATCATACCTATTGACCACCATTTTTTTTTTTTTTTATCCTATGCTCCTTCTCCCCACCATTGCCCATTCTGGTCCTGTACTTAAAAAATAGGCTTAGGGGGGGCTTCCCTGGTGGCACAGTGGTTGAGAGTCCGCCTGCCGATGCAGGGGACACAAGTTCGTGCCCCGGTCCGGGAAGATCCCACATGCCACGGAGCGGCTGGGCCCGTGAGCCATGGCCGCTGAGCCTGCGCGTCCGGAGCCTGTGCTCCGCAACGGGAGAGGCCACAACAGTGAGAGGCCCGCGTACCGCCAGAAAAAAAAAAAAAAAAA
>NW_020838008.1:8134935-8235212 GCF_003676395.1 Aethalodelphis obliquidens
ATGCCACGGAGCGGCTGGGCCCGTGAGCCATGGCCACTGAGCCTGCGCGTCCGGAGCCTGTGCTCCGCAACGGGAGAGGCCACAACAGTGAGAGGCCCGCGTACCGCCAGAAAAAAAAAAAAAAAAATAGGTTTAGGGTCATTTCATTTCAACTTGGAACCATTTTTTAAATGAAAACTCTGAGAGGAAGCAACAAGAATAGACATTCTCTCTTCCCTATCATCTGCTGCAGTACACAGTACTATTTTTAAGAGACTGGAAAAGACGTCCATTGCTTCAGCTATCACGGGTCTCTGTGAAGAATATGGGCAAATAACAGGGCAGCAAGAGAAAAGACTAAGAAAGCTGAGAGGGAGACTTAAAGTAGCCAAGATTTTTCCTCCATTCTGTTAAATGATATCGCCTCACTTATGATGTCAAAACAGCAAGTAGTCATTGTTGTTTTTTTTTTTTCTTTAAAGAGAAGGACACATGAAACTTTTTCTATTTAAAAGCATGCATTACAGAAAGGAATAGAATACTAACAACAAAGCATCCAATAAAACCTTTCATTGAATAATGAAAGAAGGATGATATCAATATGTTTTTTATCTGGTCAAGAAATTTCTCTCTAACAGTCTTTTGGTGCCCAGAGTTCTAATGGGCTTATGACTACTAATGGCTTTCTAATCTCATAGTCTGTAATGTTAGAGTTTTAAATCTATTTACTTCAATTTCCTGACATGCATCAGAGACAAAGAGGGTATTTACTGGCTTTGTGGGCTTTGTATTACATTTTTTATTACATTAAAATGTGCCCAGACTTTTGCACCAGCAACTCAACTGGATGGTTTTGGGGGAAGGGTGAATAGAAAGAGAAAAGTCATCAAATATATAATTTTAGAACTATCATAAAAGATATAAAGGTTCATGTTAGACTCATAGTGTGTAAGTAGTTTTGTAAACCTAGGAAAATTTGACAATGTTTTCAGCTTGTAAGTTTGGAATCAGTCAGATGTAACAAACATAGTTCTCCTCTATTTCATTTACATTAGATTATATTTACATTATCTTCTGTGATTTATTTTAGAATCCTTTATGGTTCAAGCTCTTGCTTTATTTTCACCTGAGTTACGTTCTGTATCTATAGCTAATATAGTTTTATTTTCTCCTAGTAGAGTGTTGCAGAGGAGGGTCACTTGGGATACCCTAGATAATTCACTGAGTTTCTCTTGTTTTGATTTTCCTCGGATATAAAATTAAAAGGTTAGAGTAAGCGTTTTCTTACCTCAAATCTTCTTAAAAGCAGATCAGGTATGTCAAAATGTCTCTGTAAATGTCCACTTTGTAGGGAGAACAAAGCACGGTCTACATTGGACAAAAAAATGGAGAAGCAAGTAAGAGAATCATAAATGTCAAATAATAGCATATGCTTTAAAAGTTATATTTATCCAACTCTATTTACCAGCACCTTCTCTCAAAAAATTCTACTGTGAAACAACTCCTTAAACATGTATCATTTATTTTCAAAACATCCATAATAAAGTCCACCTTTTACAATTTGAGGTAAATAAAAAGAAGATAAACTAAAATTGGGATTTAAAAAATTTCAAAATATATATTCAAATATTAACTCATTTATTGAGCCAGTTATCAGTAACCAATTTGTCCTTCTTCACCCTTTCCCTATACTTTGCATATGCTCTTCTCATGGTGCATAATACATTATTTTAAAAAGTTTTGATTATGTACTATATCATGTCCTATGACTTACACATTATTTTACAACTTGGTACTAACCAATAGTGCTTGGCATCCAGTACAGTCTCAGTCATTTTGGTTGACTGAGCCACTAAATCATGAACACAAGTCTATTTCATATTATAAATGATAAAAATCATGATATATTTTGTAATTAGATAAGCCAATAAATGTATTTGTAAAAGATTTTTAACACCAAGTACTGAAAACACGCAACATTTCTCACTGTCTTTCCATTAATCAGAAACTTAGTCAGAAAGGAAAGGGGGGAAGGGAAGGAAAGGAAAGGAAACAAAAGAAAGGCAAGGCAAGGTAGGGCAAGGCAAAAGCTGGAGAGTTGAAAGGGATATTTATACTGTCACAACCTAGAAGAGGTATACATCATTTTCTCTCAAAATTTACTTGCCAGGACTAGTCCAATGGTCCTGCTCAAACAAGAAGGTTGAGGAACGTGGGAGAACACATGGATATTCAGGGGACATTAAATGTTTTTGCCACAGGAGAGAATAATGAGACTAGCCCATCCAGGAAGCTACTCAAGGTTACTTGAATGGATGGTTCTAATAAGCTGGGAAAGTTTAATAGAAAGTGGAGACTACCATCTAACAGGCCAGTCTGACCTATACCTTAAAAAAAAAAATGTAAAGGCAACTCTAAATATGATGTAAGGCAAAGGGACACAGCCAACATTGGTCTTGATGAGCAGACTAGTGATGGCAACTATATTATTTATAACAAATTGTTCTACAGATGATGTGGCAGTGGTTAAAAACACTGATATTGGAGCTAGAATACATGGCTTCAGTCTTAATTCCTCCACCTACTAGTTGTGATTTAGAACAAGGTTTAATGTCTCTATAAATCAGTATCTTCATCTACAATTGTAAAAATTAGATGAACCTAACTAACAGAGTTATGGTGAAGATTAAAAGAAATGATATTTGTGGAAACATTAGATAGTGCCTGATTTTACTGACATATTCTAAGTAGTTTTGAGGAAGCATGCTAAAAATCAGGGAATGATTTGGCTTTTATTAAAAAAAAAAAAACAGGTGGAGATCAAGGTGGCAGAGTAGAAGGACATGAAGCTCTCTTCCCCCTACAAACACATCAAAAATACATCTACATGTGGAACAATTCTTACAGAAAACCAAGTGAAAGCTGTCATAAGATCTCTTATACAACCAAAACTGTAAGAAAGATCCCCACATAATCGGGAAGGACAAAAAGAGAAAAAAAAAAGAAAAGAAATCAGGACAGGACCTATGCCCCTGGGAGGGAGCTGTGAGAGAAAGGAAAGTTTCCCTTGCCCTGGGAACCCCTTTGCCACTGGCTGGGAGGTGTGCCAGGACAGAGAGCTGGAGTGTCCTGGACTTTGCTTGAGACAACTGTGTGCAGTGCTGGCTTGCTAAAAAACAGGGCAGAGAGAGACCAGCACTGACAGCTGCCACGTCACCACACGTCCCAGCTCAAAATACATGCCTGCTAGTACATGCAGTGGCTAGGTGCTGAAACTCGGGCTTCAGTTGATGGACCCAAGGAGATGACTCAGTTTAGCTGCACAGAGGAAGCCTGAAGGGCCTGATGTGTGGTCTGGGCCTCCACTGTTAGCTTGCACATGCCGGAGGCAGGGCTAACATCTGAGGTAGTTATCAGTGCTCCCTCAGTGGGGGAAGGTCCAGGGACTGCTCCGGCAGCAGCAGACGTTGTTGGCATACACACTGGAGGTGGGTGGTGTCACAGAATTGCAGGTCCCCAGCATACAGCCAATGGGGAATAATATACAGCTGCTCTTATCCCAGTGGAAGCACGCCATCCCGCCTACCTCCACTGCAGCTTAGAATCTGATCTGGGGGCTTCTACTCCAACAACTGAGGAGCACACCCTGCTCCCAATAGAGCTGTGACAGCCACAGAGCAAAGAAAAGGTCCCACGCAACATCCAGCACAGGCTTTGGTCACCACAACACCAAACACACCCCCTATCAAAGGGACAACGTCTAACAAACTCTGAGGAAGATGTGGCAGGCATCCATACCAAAAACAGCCATCACACCAAAAATGTGGACAATCTACACATGGATGATCCCACATAAAATCAGCCCTTCAAGACCACAGTAGATAACCGTTTCTCCTAAATTCATAGTCACAGAAATTTAAGTAAAATGAAAAAGCAGAAAAACTACTCCCAATTAAAAGAACAAGAGAAATTCCCTGAAAGAACAATGAAACAGGCCTCTCCAGTCTACCAGATCCTTAGTTCAAAGAGGTGGTAATAAAAATGTTAAAAGGAATTAAAGAAGATTATCAGTAGAAATGGAGATCACTGTAGCAAGGAGCTAGAAACTATAAAGAGGAATCAATCAAATTAGCCAATTCAATTGCTGAGATAAAAGCCCAGCTAAAGGCAATACATAGCAGACTAAATATGCAGAGGAATGAATAAGTAATCTGGAAGACAGAATAATGAAAGCCATCCAATCAGAACAGCAGACAGAAAGACAGCTGAAGAAAAAAAATGAAAGCAACATTCGAGATCTATGGGATAATATAAAGCATGCCAACCTACACGTAACAGGGGTTCCAGAAGAAGAAAGAGGAAAGGGGATCAAAAACGTATTTAAAGAAATTATGGCTGAAAACTTTCCAACTAAAGAAGGAAACAGATACCCAGGTACAGAAAGCACAGAGGATCCCAAACAAGATGAACCCAAACAGACCCATACCAAGACATATCACAATTAAAATGTCAAAAATTAAAGATAAAGAGAGGATTCTAAAGGCAGCAAACAAAAAACAAAAAGTCAGTTACAAGAGAACCCCCATTAGGTTATCACCTGATTTCTCTACAGAACCTTTGCAGGCCAGAAGGGAGTGGCATGATATATTCAAAGTCCTGAAAGGGAAAAACCTGCAACCTAGGGTACTCTGCTCAGAAAGATTATCATTAGAATAAAAGGAGGAACTAAAAATTTCTCAGACAAGCAAAAACTAAAAAAAAAAAAAAAAGCAATACTAAACCTATCCAAAAAGAAATATTGAAAGATCTTCTCTGAATAGAAAAAAAGAATCTATAGGAAAGTGGAAAACACAGTAGGAAAGGCAAATACATAAAAAGACTGAAGATCACTTAAATAAGCTAGTACACAGATCAAAAAATAATTTAAAGTGTTGTAAAAGGGATTATAACTACAATGAACAGCAAAAGGATAAACATGAAGGTGATGTAAAATAGGACATCAAAATTACAAACTATGGGGGGGAGGGGAATAAGAATGTATATCATTTAGTTTGTTTTGTTTAGTTTTTTGTTTTGTTTTTTTTTGGCCCCACCATGTGGCTTGCTGGAGTTCCCCAACCAGGGAATGAACCCCAACCACAGCAGTGAAAGTGCCAAGTCTTAACCACTAGGGAACTCCCAAATGTATATCATTTAGAATGTATTTGAACTTACATGACTATCAGTCTAAAGCAAGTAGATATAGTTATGGGTTAACATACTTGAAAACCAGGGTAACCACAAATCAAAAAACACAATAGAATCACAATAATCAAAAAGAAAGGAACTCAAGTATAATGCCAAAGAAAACGATTGAACCACAAAAGGAAAAACAAAAAAGAACGAAGGAACAAAGAGGAACTGTAAAATCAACTGGAAAACACAGTTTAAAATGGTAATAAATACATACTTATCAATAATTATTTTAAATGTCAATAGACTAAAAGCTCCAATTAAAAGATATAGAGTGGCAAATTGGATTAAAAGAACAAGAACCTATGATATGTTGCCTACCTGAGACTCACTTTAGGACAAAAGATACACAAAGATTTAAAGCGAGGGGATGGAAAAAGATATTTCATGCAAATGGAAATGACAAGAAAGTAGGGGTAGCAATACTCATATCAGACAAAATAGACTTTAAAACAAAGTCCATAAAGAAAGAGAAAGAAGGACACTATATAAAGATAAAGGGATCAATACATGATGAGGATATTACACTCATTAACATATATGCACCCAATATAGGAGCATCCAAATATATAAAACAAATACTAACAGACATATATAGAGAAATTGACAGGAATACAATAAGAGCAGCAGACCTTAACACCTCACTGTCATCAATGGAAAGATCTTCCAGACAGAAAATCAATACGGCAACAGAGATCCTAAATAACAAAACAGAACAGTGGACTTAATTGATATCTACAGGACACTACATCCAAAAAAACCCAGATACACGTTCTTTCCAAGCACACATGGGACATTCTCTAGGATAGACCACATATTAGGACACAAACAAGCCTCAACAAATTTAAGAGGATAGAAATTATTTCAAGCATCTTTTATGACCACAATGGTATGAAACTAGAAATCAACCACAGAAAGAAACATGAGAAAAAATAATGATTACATGGAGACTAATCAACATGCTACTGAAAAACCAATTGGTCAACGATTAAATCAAAGAGGAAATAAGAAAATACCTCAAGACAAACGACAATGAAAACACAACCTTACAAAATCTATGGGATGCAGCATAAGGAGTTCCAAGAGGGCAGTTCATAGTGATACAGGCCTTCCTCAAGAAACAAGAAAAATATCAAATAAACAACCTAACCTACCACCTACAAGAATTAGAAAAGAAGAACAACCAAAACCTAAAGTCAGCAGACTAAAAGAAATAATAAAGATCAGAGAGAAAATAAATAAAATAGAGATAAAAAAATAGAAAAGATCAATAAACTTACGAGCTGGTTTCTTGAAAAGTTAAACAAAATCAACACACCTCTAGATAAACAAAATCAACACACCTTTCACACACAAAAAAGAAATGACCCAAATAAACAAAATAGGAAATGAACTAGGAGAAATAACCAACACTGCAGAAATACAAAAATCATAAGAAAATACTAGGAACTATATGCCAACAAATTAGACAACCTAGAAGAAATGGACACATTTCTCGAAACATACAGCCTGCCAAAACTGAGTCAATAAGAAATTGATAATTTGAACAGACTGATCACTAGAAGTGAAACAGAATCTGTAATTTTAAAAAAATGGATGCAAACAAAAGTCCAGGACCTGATGGCTTCACTGGGGAATTCTACCAAACATGCAAAGAAGAACTTATACCTATCCTTCTCAAACTCTTCAAAAGAATGAAGAGGAGGGAACACTCCTAATGTCATTTCATAAAGCCACCATCACCCTGACACCAAAACCAGACAAAGACACTACTGAAAAAGAAAATTACAGGCCAGTATCTTTGAAAAATACAGATGCAAAAATCCTCAACAAAATATTAGCAGACAAAATCCAACTATACATTAAAGGGATCTTACACCATGATCAAGTTGGATGTATTCCGGAGTCACAAGGATAGTTCAACATACACAAATCAATCACTGTGATACACCACATCTATAAAAGAAAAAACAAAACCATATGATCGTCTCAACAGATGAAGAAAAACATTCGCTCAACGGTGAAAAGCCAAAAGCCTTCCTGCTAAATTCTGGAATGAGATGAGGATGCTCACTCTCACCAATTCTATTCAACATAGTATTGGAAGTCCTAGACACTGCAATCAGATGAGAGAAAGAAATAAAAGGTATCCAAATTGGAAGTGAAGACATAAAAGTGTCATTATATGCAGATGACATGATACTCTATATAGGAAACCCTAAAGACTCCACATAAAAACTATTAAAATTAATAAATGAATTCAGCAATGTATCAAGATATAAGATTAATATAGGGGAATCTGCTGCATTTCTTTACACTAACAATGAAAGATTAGAAAGACAAAGAAAAAAAATCCCATTTAAAATTGCATCACAAAAAAACAAAAAGAGGGCTTCCCTGGTGGCACAGTGGTTGAGGGTCCGCCTGCCAATGCAGGGGACAAGGGTTCGTGCCCCGGTCCGGGAAGATCCCACATGCTGCAGAGCGGCTGGGCCCGTGAGCCATGGCCGCTGAGCCTGCGCGTCCGGAGCCTGTGCTCCTCAACGGGAGAGGTCACAACAGTGAGAGGCCTGCGTACCACAAAAAAAAAAAAAAAAAAAAAGAAATCCTAGGAATAAACTGAACCAAGAAGAAGGTAAAAGACCTGTATGCTAAGAAATATAGAACAATGATAAAGGAAACTGAAGATGATTCAAAGAAATGGAAAGCTATCCCATGCTTTTGGATTCGAAGAATTAATATCTTCGAATATTTTTGGATAGTATGGCTAAGATGGCCATACTATCCAAAGCAATCTACAGACTTAATGCAATCCCTATCAAATTATCCATGACACTTTTCATAAAACTCAAACAAACAATTCTAAAATTTATATGAAATCACAAAAGACCCAGAATTGCTGAAGCAATTCTGAGGGAGAAACAAAACAAAACAAAACAAAAAAAAACAAAGCTGGAGGCATAACCCTCCCAGACTTCAGACAATACTACAATACTTCAAAGCTACAGTAACCAAAACAGCATGGTATTGGTACAAAAACAGACATCGATCAATGGAACAGACTAGAGAACCCAGAAATAAATCCACACACCTATGGTAACTTAATCTTCAACAAAGGAGACAAAAATGTACAATGGAGAAAAGACAGTCTCTTCAGCAAGTGGTGTTGGGAAAGTTAGACAGCCTCACATAAATCAATGGAATTAGAACGCTCCATTGCATCATATACAAAAAGCAAACAAACGAAAGCCAAAATGGTTTAAAGACCTAAATATAAGGCATGACACCATAAAACTCCTGGAAGAGAACAGAGGCAAAAGATTCTTTAACATAAATTGTAGCGATATTTTCTTAGATTTGTCTTCCAAGGCAAAAGAAATAAATGCAAAAATAAACAACTGGGACCTAATCAAACTTAAAAGCTTTTGTCCAGCAAAGGAAAACATCAATAAAATGAAAAGACAACCTACAGAATGCCAAGAAGATATCTGCAAACCATGGTACCAACAAGGGGCTAATTTCCAAAATATACAAACAGCTCATACAACTCAATATCAAAAAGATAAACAACCTAATCAAAAAATGGGCAGAAGTCCAAAATAGACATTTCTCCAAAGAACACATACAGATGGCCAACAGGCACATGAAAAGATGCTCAATATCACTAATTATTAGAGAAATACAAATCAAAACTAAAATGAGGTATCACCTCACACTGGTCAGAATGGCTATCATCAAAAATTTACAAATAAGTAATGCTGGAGAGGTTGTGGAGAAAAGGGAATCCTATACTGTTGATGGGAATGTAAATTGGTGCAGCCACTATAGAAAACAGTATGGACATTCCATAAAAAACTAAGAATAGAGCTACCATAATGATTCAGCAATCCCACTCCTGGGCATAAATCCAGAAAAGACGAAAGCTTTAATTCTAAAAGAACCAATGTTAATAGCAGCACCATTTACAATAACCACGACATGGAAGCAACCTGAGAGTCCACCAACAGATGAATGGATAAAGAAAATGTAACATATATAATATATAATAATAATAAATAATTATATAATATAATATCAATATATATTATATATCATATATAATTATATTATAAATATATAATATTGTATTACATCGTTTTTATATATATGTGTATGTGTATATACACACACACATATTATTCAGCCATTAAAAAAATGAAATATTGCCCTTTGCAGCAACATGGATGGATCTAGAGAATATTATCCTAAGTGAAATAAGTCAGAGAAAGACAAATATTATATGATATCACTTACATGTAGAATCAAAAAAATAATACAAATGAAGTTATTAACAAACAGAAATAGACTTACAGATATAGAAAACAAACTTATGGTTACCAAAGGTAAAAGGGAGGTAGGGATAAACTAGGAGTATGGGACTAACAGATACACACTACAATCTATAAAATAGATAAACAACAAAGATTTACTATATAACACAAGGAACTATATTCAAAATCTTGTAATAGCCTATAATGTAAAAGAATCTGAAAAAAATATATATGTATATATATATATATATATATACACACACACACACGTATATATAAATATATATTTAAATATATAACAGAATCACTTTGCTGTATACCTAAAACCTAACATAATATTGTAAATCATCTAAACTTCAGAAAAAAAAACAGTAGATAAGATAATAAAGTATCAGAAAAACATATTTTAATTGAAGGTGCTAACTGTCCTATCACTCCCATTTATCCTATTCTCCGACGATTCCGTTTTCAGAGGGATTTTGTGTGTATGTGTGCAAACAGCAGACCCAGAATAGACTGAGTTTATTCAAAGTTGAGTCATAAATTCAATGACTCTAGAATGGGAAGCTATGCATAGGTACCAAAAAATAATATAAAATAAAATAAAATAATAAAAATAAACAACAAAATAAGCAAACAGATGAATAAATGCATCAGGTTAAGAATTATCAAAGGAAACATAGTAGACCCTAAGATAAATGCCTTTCCATTCTCAAAGAAATTAAAATACCTGGAAAAAATGAAAAGAGATATATAGTTATTTTTTAAAAAAAGAAATAAGCAACAGAATAAACTCAAAAATTAGAAGAGTGTAGGGAATAAACTGAAGTTAAATAATAAAACTATTACAGAAGTGTAACAGAAGCAGTGAGAGTAATCGTGAAAACAGAGTTAGTAACAGAAAGGAAAATCTTTAGAAAATCACACTAAACATAAATTTTAGTAAAAGTGATAAAAGGGAATATTATCACTAGATAATTCCAAGAATATTTAATGCATAGTTAGTATTTCCTAAAAAGAGAAAAACTCAAAGATATCAATCAAAGACAAATACCTAAAAGAAAGTCCCAAATCTGTACTTTCTTCTTTAAAAATATGTATTGTTATGACATCTTGTCTTAATACTATCGTTGTATTCTGAGTAAGGTTTATATATTTTGTGTCCTTTCGTTTGACATGAATATTGGATAGTTTCCTTTTTTAGATTTTATACATGTGTATTTACCTCAGTTTTGAAGGCCTTGTTTGTGTTTAATTGTTCAAGTTCTTATTCGGATAAATGTAAATTATAAACTGGTATCTATTTCCAGATTTTCCAAAATTTAGACACTACTCTACTCCATTGAGAATGAGAAGGGAATTAGAGCAAATCATACACTTAGATGCCTCTATAATGCAGAGATTCATAAAAGTTGAAAAGAAAATGATGAATAAAAATCCAAAAATTTACAGCAAAAATAAACAAAAAGAAGGAAAGGAAAAGAAGGATTAGGGAATTAGCTCCTATTAAACCTATGCTCCTGTAAGTGATAGTTATAAACTCTGGACAAAATAAAACTAAAACATAACCCAAATAAATCTCTAAAAATCAGATTGTTTTTGGAAGAGAGTCAGATTTTGTTGGAAGTAATCTGCACCAATTCTCCATTATTTCAGGCTACACCTGAAAGTTAACAGCAGTTTCAGTGGTGGTGGCTCAGGGTGGCTAAAACTCCCACAGTAATTATATCCCACTGTCTTTCTAAAACCAGAACAAAGAATTTCAGAGCAACCAGAGACACTAAAATACGAATGTGAAACTCCAGAAAAGATAGTCACAGAAGGGGAATCCAAACTTTTTGTATAAATTAAGGTCAAATTTTAAGCTAAATCCTAAAATGTCATATGATCGCCATCAATATGTCATCAATTCCCTGGAGGTAGTATGTTTTTAAGTCTTGACTACTTTTAACCAACCTTATAGTTAGATATTTAGTACATTTCTCTGGAAGGATTTCACACTTTTTCAGAGATTCCTACCCAATATTTTTGATAAAAATACTATTTTGACTTTGCACAATAATTTTTTGGAGGCGCATTTGGCATTTCACTAGGTAGAAATGCTAGGGTTTAACTGATGTGGTCTTGCGCTTCTCTGGCTGAGTTACAAGATAACTCTCAGGCATTTCTGTGAGTTGTTCAATAAATTCTCCATGGAAACTTAAAGGCAACTGTGTTGAAGTGCTCTTAAAAATGATTTACCATATCCTACTTCTTTTTCCCATAATTTGGAGAATGTGAATCAAAGACACTTCTCTGGTTTGTAAAATAACACAGGGTTTTAAAATAAAATTTAAAAGAGTGAAAGCATTCTCTGAACAGATAGCGGTAAAATTAACGAATTAACAAGTGGGCAGTACAGTAAAGTATTTACTCTTCAAGTCTATTCGGATATTTTTGTGCATCTACCATGTGTTAAGAACTCCTCTAGGCTCCTGTAGATAGGATGGAACATAAAACAAAGCCTCTGCTGTCAAGAAGTTTCCCTTCAATTGATAAATTCCATGGAACTGGGATTAACTTTTCATTTTAATACACCAATGCACATAATTTTGCAAAAGGCCTTTTTTACTTTGTTGTTCTATCTGAAGAAATGGGAGTCAAAGCATTTACAATAATGAAGCAATCATATTAAATAGTTATTTCTAAGACTTTTTCAGCAATCTTGAAACATCCATATAATCCATTTACCTCCTAAGATTAAAAAAATGCATATTGTTGGTTTTGCCTTTGTACACTGTATTGAAGCATTGCGGGGGAGCTTAGAATGAGATTATTTTTAAGTTTATTGAGGCTAAATAACAAGTCACCCATTTAGTATCTGTAAGCCAAGAAAAGATGATTGAGGTCAGATCAGATTAACACAAACACTGAACAGTTTCCATCTGATGGGCATACTTATAAAATGCAGGATAGTTTTATCAATATCATTTTTCTACTTCATTAGCTTTATTTAGCCTGGAGGCTGCAGAGCGGGACCACAGAACTCTTCACCATTAGTCCACTTCTATCAAGCTGTGAGGAAAATGGCAAGAAAACTTCATTAAGCCCTAAAGGGCAAGCATGAATAGATCCACTTCCTTTCCCTGACTTCACCTCCAGAACTCTCTGATGATGCTTGATGCCCATTCAAAAAAGCATGCACTTTAATTAATAGAAATGTTCAGTCTCTTTCTATTGCATGTGTGGGAATTGTGCAAATGCCTCTTAGAATCTAGTGGAAGAAAACTGGGATTTGTCTGTAATCAGGGTGAACTAGATCAGGCAATTTTTTAATAGAGAAAATTATCTGGTTTATATCACCTAGACCCAATATGGAGCCAGATATGCAAAGAAATGTTGATGCTTGAGACACAAAATTGTTAAAGTAAACTTACACTTATCAGAATGGCAGAGTGGAGGGGAAAATGCTCATGTGGGTCCAGCGTACTTCTCCAATCCTTTCTCACTACATAGGATTTTGGATAGCCTAATGTTTCCCATGGCAATTCAACTAAAGAATGTTAGACTCTTAATCCTCAGTTTCATCAACTCCTTTTTAAAATAGTAAAATAAGATTCAGCTGAATCTGACTCAGATATTGAAACATGCTTCTCAGGCTCTGCTATCACTAGCTTAGTATTTCTAAAAATTTCTTCAAGGCTGAAGAAAGATCACCATCATCATCATCTTTGACTCTAGTCCTTCACTACCATCCATTTCCTTTAAGAAAGTATGTATCAGGGGGTTAGTATAAAAATAGAAGAATTTTGGTGGAGTTGTCTAAGGTTTAAGCCTTTAAGTAAAATCTGAAATGGGTTTCTTGACATATTATAACATTGACCCCCCCCCCACCCCCCTGCTATATAAACTCTTCTCTGAAGGGAAGTCAGAATCAGGAATCCCAATTGGCCAACTACGGTGCTGAGCACCAATATTAATAATACATTGCTGTTTGCCTAGGAACTTGTCAGCTATTATACTTTTTAAAAGAGTAATCATATAATTCCACTCTTGTAACCACAATCCCCTGCTCAGTTCTTTCCCTAGGATGGCATTAGACAGAAAGTTCCCCTAACTGAAAGCTTTTTTCGATTTGATGTGGTAGCTGACAGCACTTTGGGGGAAGCAGGGCATCTTTAAAGTTTCAGTATCTTTTCAAACAATCTTTCTTGGCTTCCCCTGCCCCTTGGCTACTAAAAATCTGAAAGGCACTCAGCAAAATCAACTTGCAATTTCAAAGAGTTTGGCTGTTTTCAAGTCAACTTTGTTTAAAAAGAATTTAAATACAGTTCATCATTCGAAAAATATAAATTTGTACATTACAAATAACCCGAGGGCAGCCCCAGAATTTCTGGAGTGCTGAGAGAATGAGGCAGCCACGATGCATTCTTGAGGGTTGGGACACAATGTTAATTCAAAGCATTCTGTCAGTGAGCAAACCTGAAAAGCTACCAAATCAGCTGAAGTTTCTCTTTCCATTTAAACTAGTTATGCTGAGAATCTTATAAAAGGACTTAGTCAGTTGTTAAGCCAATGCCACGGTATTAGAAATTGCAGGCAGGGAGTGAGGAAAACATAAGGAGAGGGAGGTAGAAGGTAGTGGTCAGGAGACTAGGAGGGTAAGAGTAAAGGGAGGAGAGAACAAGTGT
Organism: Aethalodelphis obliquidens; assembly: GCF_003676395.1. Classification (NCBI taxonomy): domain Eukaryota; kingdom Metazoa; phylum Chordata; class Mammalia; order Artiodactyla; family Delphinidae; genus Aethalodelphis; species Aethalodelphis obliquidens. Next base: position 8,149,127 of record NW_020838008.1, read on the forward strand.
CAACTATTTCAAAGAGACTACATCCAAATAAGCTGGATTGATAAAAGACAGATGTTATCCTTAATGTGTTTACTTTCACCCATCCATTCAATTATGTATCTTATTTATGTATCTTATTTATGAATCTTTTGCCATGTGTAGATGCTGTCCTGTATGCTGAGGGAAAAGCATAGCAAAGAAATATAATTTTACCACCAAAACTCCTATAATCTTGCAGAGGAGACAGAAAATACGACTGGTAGAGAGATAGAAAGATGATAGATAGATAGATAGGTAGATAGGGAAACTCAAAGTTATCATGTGCACTGACTGAGGAAAAATTGGGAGATAGGGGTAGGGGATTACTGAGGAGATGAATTTAGGGAGAGATGCGTACGCCAATGGAGGAGATGTGTGCAGAAGAGAACAATCCTATCAGAGAAAAAACCATAGCAAAAATATGTGGAGGGAAAACCATAATCTGGAAATGATGTAAGGTCTAAGGTGGTAGAAATGTGGTGTACACAGGAACTTGGAGGAAAAGGAAAAAAAAGGCAACTTGGGATCAGATTTTGGAAGATTTTGTTACATTAAAAATATTTTGCTTTTAATCTCTTGTTAATTATAAGGCAACAAAGACTTCTAAAATAATAAGTGCTTTTATCAACTCTTCAGCTACAGAAAGAAAACTCTGACTATGTAGTGCACAGTATACCCGATGGAGGAGAGATGAAAATAAAAATCAACAATGTTCATTGGCAGTTGCAATAATGTAAAAGAGAATCAACACAAAGGGAATACAGTGGAGGCAATACATTAGCGCATTCTCTCCTCAGACTTGCCTAATGTAAAATTTGCTTGGAATTCTTATTAAATATATATATCTTTCCACGAATCTATCATGGGATCAAAGATATTTTATGTCTGTGAGTCTGAGATGGAGCTTAGGAATTTGTTTAATAAGTATTTCAGATAATTCTTACCCCCAGGGTAAAGAGTAAGAGTAATTCTTTCCCCATGGGGGAAAACTAAGATAGAGGGCGTGCAATCAGAGTTACTTATAAGGAAACTCAAAGGATTGTGCTAAGGAGTTGCAGGGGTATGCCAAAGGGCATGCGGATATGAAAAGACCCCATATTAATAACGTTACATAGTCTAAATATAATTAAGAAGTCAAGTGGGTTGGATGTTGCTTGTAAAATTGGATGATTATAGTAGGAAAGGTAGCAAAGAAGCAAGTAGGCACTGAGGTTTTGAAATATAACTTAAGGAATTATAAAGTAGCACAAAATGGATTGGCTTTTGGTATCACCTTCCCCATTTACGGTGTCTTTTTATGCTAGGGTTAAATAGAGACCATAAACATTTATGTTTCCTACATAAAAATAGTGAAAATCCCAGATTTAATATTTACATGCCTAGATTCTTCTTTTACGGAGCACAGGCTCCGGACGCGCAGGCTCCGTGGCCATGGCTCACAGGCCTAGCCGCTCCGCGGCATGGGGGATCTTCCCAGACTGGGGCACGAACCTGTGTCCCTTGCATCGGCAGGCGGACCCTCAACCACTGCGCCGCCAGGGAAGCCCTCTTCTTCTTTTTTTTGCTGGAAAAGTTTCACATTTAAAAGTATATAAATCTCAGTGTGATACAGACATTTGCTTCTTTTCCTTGTCTTGAAGGTCTGTTTCCTCTGACTTACCAGTATATGCAGAAAGTTGAATCTTATCAAATTTTTGAGCTATCTGCTTAGGAGAGACTTCCTTGCGCTCACACTGTTCCCTTGTGTTTGGAGCTCCAGCCTGGCTTGATACTTGCTGCTCCTGCCACCATGCAGTGTGAGGCTGAAACTCCTTTATTTCCTAGAGGAAGTGTGCTTGATAGGATGATGCTCAAGCTTCAGATCTATCAGTGCTGACATGGACAAGTTCTGTGGAAGGCCCCCCATCTTTTCATTTTCTCCATGACTATGTCTCCAGGCTCTGTTGATACCAAATACATTGCTTTAATGTAGTGTGGCAAGTTAAAGAAAGATTTTAATATGGAAGAAGATAAATTTGTTTGCTTAAAATAAAGAAATTTTTCAGGATTCAAAGTACAAATTCAGAGGTTTACTCTTCGTAAGGGATGATCCCTTGAGTCATGGGTAGATCCTTCAGTTTCTAACTTGAGGCATCTTTTCTCAGCTGCTTAATGTTACAAGAGAGTCCATCTTCAAATACCCTCCACTCTTAAAAAACTTCCTATTTTCTTGACTGAGGTCTCTTACTCTCTGAATCACTCCTCTTTCCTATGTATGTTTCCCAAAGTTTGTTTCTTCAATTTTTCAAATTAAATCAAAGGCTTTCCTACACATTGCTCAAGGGAAGACTTTAGTTCTGAAGAACAATGTAGAGTCTAGCCAATTGAAGAAGGTTATATTTCTGTGAGATCGTTCCTTGTTTTAGAAACAGCTGATGAAGCTTAAGATTGTTGTTTGATTTCTTAAGTGATTTTCATTGCAGTCTGCCAGACTAAAAATGGAACTGTTCTATTTTCTTACTCCGCTTTAGTCCATGATGCCATTCTATTTTACAATTTTTAGAGGAAGGAGTCTCTAGAATATCCATTTCAGGAAATGCTTGATAAAGCCATAAATTACTTTAAAATACACCATTACTATATAAATCAGTAACCTTAAAAAAAGAAGGAAGATAAGATTGCAGATAAATCTCAAGTCTTAATTTTTTAACCATATCTGCTTCAAATTTTGGACCCTCATTCATTCCTTGGGTTTAAATAATATTACCAACTTTTTATGCATCTTTCTGTATTTTTAAATATATGTTTATATGTATTCACTGGATATAAATTCAAGTGAATTTATTACTTCATTTCTGAGATGACCAGAACTTTATAACAAACACAACTGATGGTTCAAACTTTTTGTCAACTTTAGAGGAGTCATATGGAACTACATGTCAAAATGATGTATCATTGGAGGAAAGGTAAATGATATATCCATTGGATTCCTCCAGATTCCCATCTCCCAATGGCCAAATACCTCTGCATTTTTAGGACTTGTCATATTGGTCTTCCAGGCAGCCACTATGGTAGGTAGAAGTCTCTCTTTGTAAGTCAATTTCAGCCAGTGCTCAAGAATCCAAGTAAAGGGCATGGAGACACTGGCTCCACATATGAAGTAAGATCCTTGTTCTTTAACGATGGCTTATAATGCTTGACTAAGTAAAATAAAAGTTATTCTCAAATATGTCACAAGAGGTTTGGACTTGGTCTAACAATCAAGTGGCCTAATGCCATCAATATTCTTATTGAATTTATACAAACAAGTAATTTAAGAGGAAAAATAAAGGGCTTACTCATGTGTCCATCAGAAAAGAGAACATTAAAAATATTACCAACAACTTCAAGTTAATAACCACAATCAAATTTCTTTCATCAGTCTATTCCAATCTGAGTAAATAATTCTTGTTCCTCTGGATCTTAGGTCAGTAATTTGCTTTCATGAAGTACATCTGCTTCTAATCTAAAACACGTTCTGGAAATCCTAATCTAGACCTCTGGTATTGTCTGAAAGTTGTTTGAGCAATGTCTGCTCAGAGCCCTGTACCAAGACTCTTTATTATGAGTCACAATTCATTTTTATTTTTTTTCTTTTGTATTTTTATTATGATAAAACACATATACCATGTGAGCAAACCTATGGAATTTTTAAGTGTAAAGTATTGTGATGAGCTTCACCAAAAATTCTCTTCCCTAGAATTTTTGGACTTGTGTCAAGTATAGGCACATCTAGCAGCAAATTACGTTGGGTCTACAGCTTGCTATATGACCACCTTATTGCCACGTGAATAAAGCCAATAGGCAATGAAGTAGCATAAAGCTCAGGATTTGAGAGAAGTAGAAATGAAACATAGAAGCACAAGGTTCAAGTTTTTGGTTTCAGTGTTTGCTGAGGCAACACAAGTGTTATATCCATGGTCACACAGCCATTATGTAGAAGAACTGGTTCTGACACAGGTAGCCTCAGTCCATTTTAAACTATTCAACTAGCATAAGCTTTAGGAGGGCAGTGATGTTTGTCCTATCTGTCCACCACTCTATCCCCAGTGAATGGAACATCATAGATGCCCAATAAATAATTTTGTAAATAAATGAATACCTATGGTAGATTCTACTTATATTATTAACCAAACTTAAGCTTCTCCATCCAAAGGGTTGAGAGTAGCAGTACTAGTTGGCACAGATACACAGGGATCTTCTTTGCATAAAAATACAAAATCATCCTGCTTAAGACCCTGTATTCATGATTAATAAGCATATTTAGGTACAATAGCAGCAAAATATGACTCTGTTTATACTAATTCCTTATGTAAAATAGTTCTTGTGTACTTTCTAAAATGCATTTTGATATTATGACAATCTCTAAGGATAATGGCACTTAAATAAATACTTGCTCTGACATTTAATGGGTGATAGACAAATGTCATCTTATTACTACATGCACATGCACACATATACTTTACAGGGACTTGAATTGTTTAATTCAGGTTTGGCCTTTCTTAGTATTACTTTTTCCTAAGTTAATATGTTTTAATTGTATGAGTGTCAGTGAGTCAATTGTTGATCTTTTTAGAAACTACCACACAATGGGGGGGATAACCTAAAAGCATGCATAATCTGTACATTCTACTTATATACAAACATGACTGTTATATTTTTAACACAATTTAAGCAAACTGAACCATTCCCTGGCTAATATCTAGTGAGCACTAATAACATACTTTGAAAATTGAAACACAAAAATGGCAGAGACAAAAGAAAAAATGATAGTCAACCAACACACATTAAAATCTGAGGGAAAAAAATGGCAGCTTTCTCTGTTTTGTTGCATTTATTTAAAGAGAAATGATGAGATTGTCCCATTAAAAACAGTAGAATGGAGCAGAAGAAAGGGGGCCAAGAAAGAAACTAGACCTGTCTACTGGAAGAAGAGGCTGAGAATAGCCTGCTAGTTATGGAAGTTGAAGGGTCTTGCCCAGCCAGCAGGTGGCACTCTCTAAGACATGTGGCAGCAAGAGAGGAAGTTCTCAACATAGAAATGAATGGCACAAGAATAAGTGAAGCAGGTGAAAGGCATCTAAAAAAATCCATCAGAAAGAAATTCTGGTTCCATCCTAGTGACCAGAGCTCAGAAGCAGGACTCAAGACCCTCAGTGTCAAAGAATGAGGACACTTAGTACCAGGGGTGGGATATCGAGATTAGAATCCAGAAAGGAAAACTGGAGCATAAGGTCATGATTAAAAATAAGGCAACATCCCACAGAGTAGAGATAGGGTGCAAGGTCAGAGCAAGAGTACAAGAAAGGAAGGGTTTGATGCTGAAATTCAAAGAGGCAGTCTAAAGCTCTTTAAACTTTTCTTCTTCTGGTCAGGATGGGTCCTAGATGGGTAGCAAATGGTCAGAGATAGGAAGGGTATGCAGACCAGGGATCCAGGATCAGTATCTTACAAATTTTTCTTAAATAGTCAAGTTAGGGTGGGTGGTAGGACAAGTGAGACAACTATAAAGCAATTTAGCACACATTTTTATTGTTGAGCAGATAAGTTATAATTCTGACTTTGTCTCTCATTAACTGTATGCCCTCAGATAAAGAAGTTACTTAATCTGAACATAAAAAGTACATACTTCATTTATAAAATGAGGAAAATAAGACTATCATTGTTTTGAAGATGAAATTGAGTTACATAATACATAACCCTTTAGCACAGTTGTACACAAGCAGTTACCTATAACCAGCCACATTAGCATATGAGTACTTACTAAAAGTTAATCAGCACTTAGGCCCATACAAGGGTTCATAAGGTTAGCTAAAAACCTGCTACATAATTGCGTGTGGGCAACATTAAATAGGAACCTTTTTAGGAAATTTAAACTAAGTTGAAGTTTTTATTAATTTTGTCCCAGGCATAACTTGTGTACATGTTAACTATAATAGTAAATATGCTCTTCATCTTTTCAATTTCATGCATATTATTATTAAAAAATAAGTATCTGTCTCAAAACAATGCATTATAAATGTTAAGGTTTTGTTTGTGGGTTTTTTTTTTTTTTTTTTTACTATTACTCATTACTACTTGCTTTTGAACATTTGATAAATTATCTCTCTATGGTTAGTGGCTTCTGTACACCTTTCAGATGTTTCTAAATTAAAATAATAAGAAACAGTGGTTCTTAGACTGCCCATACAAATTTAGTTTTCCAGCATCATGAAAATGATGTGGATTTCAGATTCATCTCCAAACTAAATATGACTTTGTAATTCTCATGTCTATAACATGGCAGTCTCCCTGGGAGCAGGTTATCCAGGTTTTGCCATAACTTGCTAGAAAACATCTCTACTTTCACAACAAATGATTCTTAAAAATAAGTCTTTAAGTGGAGAGAGAAAGCAGAGGAAGATATTGACTCTTTTTCCTTTGAAATACATCAGTTTTAAAATTTCAGCTGGCTTCCGTAATTAATATTATTATGAGTGCTTTTTATGAAAAAGATCATTCTTGGAAAAAGGATCGAATCATTTAAACCAGTAATAGTAATAATATACTTTCATAAGGATACATTTCTAATTATATTTCCTTTGTCTCTCAACAGGTACTAGTCTGTTCAGGCTATTCAGGGGAATTTCTAGGGTTCTGTACTCCAGTTTGGCAAATCCAACAATAAAATGCTTGATTCATTCATAACTAAATAATATAATTACTGTAAATAATTTAGTAAAATGCTTAAAATAAAAAAGATTTACCACTGAAATTCAGACAGAGCTAAGATAAGCAAATGCTATCAAAAGAGGGGGTTAAGGTAAAAGATGTTTAATTTACCGGGAAATATAAGATAAAAAAATAATCTCAAACTTGCACCTTTTCTCCTATATGTTCCTACATCAAGTAGATATTTTTATGAGCATGTATAAGTATTTTGGTGATTCTCATTTATAAAAGCTACTCAGACTGACTTTTTATATTGGGTTTTTTTGTTTCCCTTTGTAGTAAATCACCCTTTTAGATAAAACTTTCACTACCTATACATTTGAATATTACCACTGGGAAAATACAGTACTTCTAGAAAATTATTATAATTTTAGATAAATAGAATTATTTCATACATACATGCACATCTAATACTGTAATTTTATAATAAAAAAGTTACTTTACTTTGGGGGGATTAGCATTTAATTATTTAATATAAATAAAATTAATTCTGCAATGAAAGATAAATGGTAAACATTTTTCCACACTTACTCTAATTTGTCAAAATATAAATTTCTAAAGTTCTAGTTGAAAAAAATTATAAACACAAGATAAGGAAACAACACATATTAAGTGCGTAATATGTCTCTGAGCTTTACCTATCTTAAACCACTCAACCCTTAAAACATCCCTGGTCAGGTTGATTTATCATGCATATTTTATAGATGAAGAAACCTAAATTTGAATTGGAAATGCTACATGCTCAGAATTACAGTCAGTAGAGATGCTGGTATTATTAAGAAGCTGAATACAACCTGAAAAATGGATGCATTATTTCTATTTTTTGCAGATGCATGCAGGTATGCATGGATAAACCACATGGGCCAGGACAAGAGTGTGGCTAGCAAAGTGCCCAGGGAACAAAATTGTAAGGGGAGCTTGCTCTCAGAGCTGTGAGAGTGCAGAGTCAGTCCTGGCAAGACCTGAATAGTGGAGGCTTCCTTAAATTGTGCATTCTAGACGCATCAATTGCCATAACCCAAAGAGTAGAACAAGCGTGTTGTCAAATCTTAGTTTGCATTTATTGATCTTTCTTCAGCATTTCTGACTCTCTGTTTTCCTTTTAGAAACCTTGGCCACTGGTACAGCCTTTTGATCAAAAACTTGCTTTCAAAAATGAGTTATGAATATTTGCAGTGGTACCTTTTTTTTTTCCTAGTTCAAAATGAAAGAACAGAGCATCAATTACCTGCAAATAAAACAAATTCCTTAAGCCTTTTCTCAATACTAGAAGTTGACCTTTACAGAAGCCAGAAGTTCATGGACAAAAGCAGAAAGGAAACTAACTTATGCTGAGGGCCTATTCAGAGTCAAGCACTTTGCTCACCACTCAATAGATACCTGTTGAACATGTACAGTGTGGTAAGCATTATCCTAGACACTACAGATAAATCAGTGACAAAACAGATAAACATTTCTGACCTAAATAGAGTGTACATTCCAGTAGGGGAGATAGAGACAATAAATGAGTAAATTATCTAGGTTAGAGTACACTGCTATCCTTAGACTCCCCAAACCACTGGGCACTATTAAGAAGCCTCCACTGTAGTGCTTCTCAGGAAACACCCTCCTTACAGGGCAAGCAGTTTACAGGTCTAAGGGGCTGGCTCACCAGCAACCCAGGCATTCCCCCCACCCATCATGATTCTTGTACTCAGACCCCATAATTCCCGGTTCAAAAGGCACCAATCTCATGCCCAGAGAGTTCTCCCTGTGCGTGCATCTGTAGACCAAGGAGCCAAGGGTTCCTGTGTACAGCAGGTATGCTCAAAGCTTTGACCTGCTGTATGGGAAGAACATAGGGGTTCTCATGGTGAGGAATGGGGCCTGAAGAGGGACAATACAGGGTTCAAAATTTGAGCTAGAAACTGGAACACTAAGGAGCCTGGTAATTTAAATGCAAAACTAGACTTCAAGGTTGCTATGAAGCTAAATTTATCAAGGCGGACAAATAAAACACCTTTCATTTAATATGTGTTACCTTGATTTAAAACAGTTAAATATTTATATTTACAGTATGTGGGTCACCATTTGTACCCTTGACCCAGGCCTGGCAATCATTAAACGTAGACCAGTTAGAAAAAATAAATGTCATAGAAAAATAATGCAAAAGAGTGAAGGAAATTAGGTTTAAAATATGGAATGGGATAGCAATTTTAAACAGAATGCTCAGAAAAACATTCACTAATAAGGGGATAGTGGAGCAGAGACCTGGAAGACATAAGAGAGTTAATCATGCAGTTATATGGAGGAAGGGCATCCCAGCCAGAGAGAAAACCTTCCCTAACTAAGAGAGGAGTGTAACTGGAGAGCTTGAGGTTTGAGGAATAACAATCAAGCCAGTGTCTATGGAATAGATGAGGTGAAGGATGGATAGTAGGAGACATGGTCAGAGACATGGGAGACAGGCACAGCATCATGCCATTTTAAACACTCTGGCTTGTCTCTTCCAGAGATAAGGAGCATTTGGAAGGTCTGAAACACAGGAATGACTGAAATATGACTTAATTTATTTTGAAGGATCATTCAGGCTATTTTAAAGAATAATTCAACACTATGCATTGAAAATAAGATTTAGTGGGTAATGATGGGAGATGGGCAGCCAGTTAAGAGGTTATTGCAGACAAAAAATTATGATGACTAAAATTTGGATGCTAGCAGTAGAATAAGACAGAAGTGCTTATATTCTGGATACACTTTGCACTTTTGAAGCAAGGAAACTGAAGCTCCTTTCCAAACCAAAGCCCTGAAAAGAATCTATGATTGCATATCACTTACAAGTCCTACTGATTTACTGAAAAAAGTGGTATAGTTATACAACAAATTAAAATGGTTATCGTATATGATTTGCTACAAGTATGAAATTTTGAGTATATTAGTAGAGAAGTGTATGTAATATATAAATTTTAAAATGTGTACAATGATTTGCCCAAGATGTGCATTATCCTGCCAGTACACTGGCCTACTTAGGTATCAATGTGATCAACACTAGAAAAAAATAAGTTTAATTTATTTCAGGAGTCATGTTGTTTGTTCATTTATATAATATACTGCAATGAAAAGAAAGGCAATAGGATAGAGCAGATTTAAATTATGATCAGAGCTTTAAAATATTTTAAAAAGCACTAATTCTTTAGACAGAGAAATGATAAGTTGGCCACAAACAATTTTGTAAAAAAAAAAAATAGTTATTTTCAGTATAAATACTATGATAGGCAGAATAATGACCCCCCCAAAAAAATGTTCTCATCCTAATCCCTTGAACCTATGAATATTTTAGCTCACATGGTAAAGGAAAATCAAAGTTACAAATGAAGTTAAGGTTAACTTTATGGAATCAGCCAAAGGTAAGACAGGATCGTATTTCGGATTATCCAGGTGGGTCCAATGTAATCACAAGGTCCTTATGTGATGGAGGCAGGGGCACGGGAATCCGTGCCAGAGAATATGTGATAATGAAGCAAGATTGGAGTGATTTGATATGATGTGATATGAGCATTCAACCTGCATTCCTGGTTTGAAGATGGAAGAGGGCCATGAGCCACAGAAGGTGAGGACCTCTAGAAGCAGGAAAATTTTAAAAAAACAAAAAATAAAAGAGCAAATTATCCCCCTAGATCCTTCAGAAATGAATGCAGTTCTGCCAACACCTTGATTTGAGCCCAGTGAGACCCATTTTGGATTTCTTACCTCCAGAACTGTAAAATGATGAATTAGTGTTGTGTTAAGCCACCAGGTTTGCAGTAATTTGTTATAGCAGCCATAGAAAACTAGTAAAAATATGAATCTAGTGTGTATCGGATTGATCTATGCTTACAATTGTAACTATTTTAGCTGAAACTTTTGAAAAGATTTTATTCTTGATAAATGGGTTGGGCAAAAGAAACACAATATACTTTCTAGCAATGGGAGATTACAAAATATCCTGTTGATTTGTCCTCACTTCTGACTAGTAAAAATGCCTCTACCCCGCACCCCTTCTATCACACCCCCATGGAAAAAGAAACTAATTTGAACACATGTAATCACAACTCTGCCCTCATATATATTTCAGGTTTAAATTTTATGTAATCTGTGTGGATGTAAGAAATTAATCTAAAATGGTCTTGAGTTGGAATTGTGCTTTGCAGAAACAAATGAAGACCTTTCTCCTAAGAAAGTATCTTCATTTGAGGCCCCTCAGAATAGCCCCATATTATATTAAAATGAATACAACCACAAAACTTATAAACAGATGTGGAAAGCTATCAATATGAAAAGCCAGCAAGAACAAACATAGAATTAAATCCAAACTACTTCAGACCTGGAATTATCAACTACAAAGTATAAGTATATATAAATAGAGACATAATTTAGGAAAACAAAAATTCAATCAAGGATCCAAGATTATAAAAATGATCTAGGAAAGTTTCAAAGAACAAAAGAAAAGTTCAAAAAGGAAAATCATAATTATAGAATATAAAAATCCAATAATAAGACAAAACAGCATACTGAGCAAAGCTGAACAGACAATGAAGAAAACAAAGTTAAGAAAAAAAATTTGAAGAGGTCAAAGAGAAAAGGCAGATTACGAATCAAGGAACCAGTTATGCTGACAGTGGATTGTTCAAGATTATTAATAGAAGCCAGAAGATGATGGGGTGCTTTGTAAAAGTTCTGAGAAATAATAACTATCAACTTTGAACTATGTGTTAAACTAAATGATCATTTTCACGTAAGAAAACATTGTCACCAATAGATCTGCAATTTAAAACAAAAGAAAACAAAACAATTACCGATAAATAAACTCAGTATAGGGCTTCCCTGGTGGCGAAGTGGTTGAGAGTCCACCTGCCGATGCAGGGGACACGGATTCGTGCCCCGGTCCAGGAAGATCCCACATGCCGTGAGTGGCTAGGCCCGTGAGCCATGGCTGCTGAGCCTGCGCGTCTGGAGCCTGTGCTCCGTGACGGGAGAGGCCACAACAGTGAGAGGCCTGCGTACCGCAAAAAAAACCCCAAACTCAGTATACGTGATAAATCAGGATTTGGAGTAAAATTAATGGTATGCAAAGGAGCTTAAACCTGTATTTGTTATATGTTATCAAACTAGTTGGATCGTCAATGACTATCTTGCAATGCTCTGTAGATCTTTATGTCTGAGAGACCTCATCATATTTTAAAAAGTGATTGTAACATGAGAAAATGGACAATAAAAACAGTGTCTTATTAATGACAATTTAAGAATACTCTCTAAGAATTTAAAGGAAGAAAAAAATGCGAAAATATAATAAGTTAAATTGAGTGGTACAGTTTCAATTGATACTTAGCATTTGGAGTATTGAAAGTAAATAAATGAAAAACAAGCAAAGGCACAACAGAATAATTAACTGAGTTGAAAACCACAGTCTTATAAAACACTAGTAGGCAAAAATTTAAGGAGGATATTCGGAACTATAAGTGAGGTTGATGTAATTGATATATTAGTACCTGCAGATTTATTAATACCAATCTGAATACCTAATAAATGTGTACACTCTAACTTACATTTTGTATTTTAAAAACCCCTCATAATCCATCCATCTACTTATCTATCACTGTATATATACATGATATGTACAAATATATATTTATATATTATAAACAAATATTATATACAAATTCATATATATTTATTTATTCATTGATTTAATATCATTGCATTGCCCATATAATAAGGAAACTATTCAGAGGACAAAAACGAAGTGAACGCAAGAATTGAACGGGTAAAATTAAAGTTGAACCTTTTGGCTAACCTAAGAGTATCTTTTATTCCCTGGTAGCCTTTAGCTTTTTTCCCCTTGATTTTGCAAGACCCAGTGGACCAAACACAAAATCAGGGCCCACCCTAATGGGGTTACCCTACATAAAGCCAAGACTCCATAAAATGTGAACTAAGAAAAAACAAAAACAATCCTATAGAATAGGGTAGCATGGAAACTTACAGACTTTGACATTGGGTAGAAGAAAACAATTAATCTAACAAGAAATTTTTAACTACAAGTAGGTTTTGTGCAGCATTGTGTCCCACAGTTAAACTCAGGATGAAAATTACCCCTTAGCATCTGGTAGAAATAAACACAAATCCTCTCTGCAACAAATATACCTTAAACTAAGGTCTCAATTCTCACACCTGTCAAAATGGCTATCACCAAGAAGAACATGAATAACAAGTGTTGGCAAGGATGTGGAGAAAAAGGAACCCTTGTACACTGTTGGTGAGAAAGTAAGTTGGTGCGGCCATTGTGGAAAACAGTACGGAGGTTTCTCAAAAAACTAAAAACAGAACTACCATATAACCCAGCAATTCCAGTCCTGGGTAGTTATCCAAAAAACAAAACAAAACACTAATTTGAAAAGATACATGCACCCAGATGTCAATAGCAGCATTATTTACAATTGCCAAGATATGGAAGGAAACTAAGTGTCCATCAACAGATGAATGGATACAGAAGATGTGAGATACACACACACACACACACACACACACACACACACACACACACACAAAATGGAATCATGGAATACTACTCAGCCATAAAAAATGAAATTCTGCCATTTGCAGTAACATGGGTGGACTTGGAGGGCATTATGCTAAGTGAAATAAGTCAACCAGAGAAAGAGAAATACTGTATGATATCACTTAATATGTGGAATCTAAAGAAATACAACTACATAATGAATTAACAAAAAAGAAGTAGACTCATAGATATAGAGAACAAACTAGTGGTTACCAGTGGGGAGAGGGGAGGGGGAGGGGCAATATAGGAGCTGGTGAGTGTGACATACAAACTACTGGGTATAAGATAGGCTCGAGGATGTATTGTAAAGCATGGGGAATAGAGCCAATGTTTTGTAATAACTGTAAATGGAAAGTAACCTTTAAAGACTGTATAAAAATTTAAAAAAACTTTTTTTAAATTCTACAGAAAAAAAAATTCTAAGAAGAAATGAACTCATAGTCAAAAATCACAAAACAGCTGAGGACACAAAGTACCATGTGGATGAGCCAGTAGAAATAAGAGGTGGTCTTTCAAAGACTTCAAGGAAAGGGGTCAGAATAAAATAACAAGAAAGGCTGTCTAATCTCTGGTGGAGTTTTCTTTCAGTATAGAAATGGTGTAATATTAGTGAGGGTAACTTCATAAAATTTATCTAGATTTAAGTTTTTTGATTCTAAAGTTACATTAAGTTGAATGTTGTAAACTTCTTAAATATGTTTAATGTAGTAGATTTAAAGGTCTGGAGGAGGTACAGGAGAATGTGGGAATTATCTCTCATGTGTAATTCTCATTCCTTTGAAAATTCAGCAGTCTGTCCCCTTAAAGATATAAAGTTACAGCTCTAGGACTTTGTATCTCCAATTCACGATCAAGGATTTGAGGTGATGCTGTCTTGTTAGGAAGGGAACCTCGAGGAGTCCAGATCAATTTTATCATGAGCACATTACTTTTCGTTGCAAAATAAAGTATCAAGTGAGCATAGCCTAGGTCCCATTTCCTAGCTAGATAATTGCCAGATAACTTTGCAATATGAAAAACAAAAAAAGGATATAATTTTAATGAGTGCTAGATAAGTTTACAATATGACAAAAAAAAGATATAATTTTGATGATTAGTCTGGCACCTTTCCAATTAACATTCACGTTTTCCCTTCCAAAGGCTGCTCCCCATATACACACATGAAAACTGGGAATAGGTGGGAGTAGTAGTTGCTGCTGGTGCTCTGCACAGACCCCTCTATTGGGACAGTGCATCTAACTCCCAACTTCTGTGAGTGTTGTCTACTAACGGCCCATAGTTTCCCCTTTCTGAGAATGGCCCAGGACCTAGAGGAGCCACTTACCAAGAAATGCCTAGGAAGTTATACCCTCTCACAAGAGGCAGTAACAGCCAATGGCTGATTGAGTTGGAAGTACAAAGAGTTGGCCCCTTGCCTAAAGGTATGACAATTTTGTGGTGGTATTTATTTTGCAGAGCTCTTTATGAACTTTAGCAAAATCCATACCTTTGCCTGGCTGCTTTCCTTAACCTGTTTCCTTCACCCTATTACAGGTTTCACCTGTGAGCCTTCCCTCATTAATGACTTGCACAAGAATCATCATCTCAGGCTCTGTATCTAGGAAACCCAAGCTAAGAAAACATATCATGTTAAAATTGTTGTAGACTCTTTGTTATGTTAAACTGTATGCTTCCAAACATTTGGGAGCTACTCATGTTAATACTCACAACATAGGCTATTACTTGTTCTTCCTCCCTCTGGGACACTCCTTTAAGCTACGTAGATACAATATTTGTCATGAATGTATGTTTGTGTGTTAAAAAAAATCTGTATGTAAATATGTTTATAAATATGCAGTAATAAACCACGTAACCTTCTAATGAAATTATCTAGCATATTTGGACATTCCCAGGCAATATTATTTACTTTCTACCAAAATAAAATAGGCCGCTTTGAAACTTTAAGGCAAAACTCAATAACAGGTGTGTGTGTGTGTGTGTGTGTGTGTGTGTCTGTGTGTGTGTGTCTGTGTGTGTGTGTGTGTGTGTGTGTGTGTGTGTGTGTGTACTATCTTCAGCTAAAGATTGGCTGTTCAGAGAAAAAGGTATCCTGAGCTGTTTCAAAATGTTGCTATTTCTACAGCTCATCATGTGAAGAAATCATGTATTAGAAGAGGCATAATTAGAATAAAAACACAAAACAAAGATTTTTTTCATAAATTTGAGGTTATAATAGAATAAACATTTTCATAAGGAGATATGTTTAAGTAGAAATTTCCTCAGTTACAATGAACCATACCATGAAAGAATTAAGAAAGATTATTTATTTTTAAAATAAACCTCCATTTTTTCCCTATTTCATCCTTTGAAAGTTCTTGGACTTTATTTACATTGCTTTTGTAACTCTAAAAATGACTGCACCAGTTCTTTTTAACCATTTCATCTGATTTTGATGTCCAAGAAAGCACTGTCTTAATTAAAGCTCCCCTGTGCATTTGTCAAATAGTGAGGCTGGAGGCGGAGTCAAGATGGCGGTGTGGGAAGACAGGGAGTTAGCGTCTCCCCACAACTAGGATGCCTGCCGCCGCTGGTGGGGACTCTGACGCCCAAGGAGATGGGAGGAACCCCAGAGCGAACCAGTGGGACATAGGGGGACTGAGGGGCAGGAGGAGTGGTAGCCAGACAGGATCAGTGCCCCTGAGGCTGAGGAGATCAGGAGAGGCAGGTGGGAGGGACTCTCCAGAAAGAGTGGGAGAGGAGTGGAGGGCGCAGGCTGGGGAGCCTGCTAAGCTCCCAAGCCAGTCCCCCTCCTCAAAGCCCCATCCAGGCCACATGGGTCCTGGGGGTATAGGCGGGAAGCTGGAGAGATCAGGAGAGGCAGGTGGGAGGGGTCCTGCAGGAGGAACAGGAGAGTAGCAGAGGGCACCTGCCCCACCCACTCAGGCTGGGGGAGCCTGCTGAGCTCCCAGGCCAATCCCCTGCCCTCCAAAGCCCCCTCCAGGTCACATGGGTCCTGGGGGGCATAGGAAGGAGGCCAAGGGGAGAACAGGAGAGGCAGACGGGAGGGGCCCTCCCAGACCCCAGAAGGGAGGAGCAGGAGAGGAGAGGAGGGCGTTTGCCCACCCACTAGAGCCCGGGAAGCCTGCTGGGCTCCCAGGTGAGGTCCCCTGCCCTCTGAGACCAGGTGTGGGGGGCACACCTGGGCCCCTTCTGTTCCTTGAGCCTAAGCCCCACCCCTACACAGCCCCCCAGGGCCTTTTCCAGCCCTGTGGGTCCCAAGCATAGGCCCCACCCACCACCCAAACCTCGCCCTTGCTTAGGTGCCGCCCTCCACATCCAAGGCCTTTCCCCGCTCTTTTTTCTTTTCCCTCCTCCTCTTTATTATTCTGATACTGATGTACCTTCTGGTTGTTGATTCATCTATATTTTTATCTTTACATTCTTCCTAACATATCTGTTAGTTTCCTAGTCTAATTTAATTTTTAATTTGTTAGTGTTCTTTTTTTTTTTTGCCACCCCATGCGGCTCGTGGGATCTTGGTTCATGAGCCTGGGGTAGGGCTGAAGCTCCTTTGGTGGGAGCTCCGAGTCTGAACCACTGGACTAACAGAGAACCTCAGACCCCAGGGAATATTCATCGGAGTGAGGTCTCATGCAGGTCCTCATCTCAGCAGCAAAACCCAGCTCTACCCAATAGCCTACAAACTCCAGTGTTGGAAGCCTCAGGCCAAACAACCAGTAAAACAGGAACACAATCACACTCATTAAAAAAAAAAAAAAATTGAGACAGCAAAAAAATATGACACAGAAGAAGGAGCAAGGTAAAAACCTACAAGACCAAATAAATGAAGAGGAAATAGGCAACCTACCTGAAAAAGAATTCAGAGTAATGATACTAAAGATGATCCAGAATTTTGGAAATAGAATGGAGGCACAGATTGAGAAAATACAAGAAATGTTTAACAAAGATCTAGAAGAACTGAAGAACAAACAAAGAGAGATGAACAACACAATAACTGAAATGAAAAATACACTAGAAGGAATCAAAAACAGAATAATGAGGCAGAAGAACGAATAACTGAGCTGGAAGACAATAACTGCCGAGGAGCAGAATAAAGAAAAAGGAGTGAAAAGAATTGCAGACAATCTCAGAGACCTCTGGGACAACACTAAACGCACCAACATTTGAATTATAGAGGTCCCAGAAGAGGAAGAGAAAAAGAAAGGGTCTGAAAATATATTTGAAGAGATTATAGTGAAAAACTTCCCTAACATGGGAAAGGAAATAGTCACCCAAGTCCAGGAAGCCCAGAGAGTTCCATACAGGATAAACCCTAGGAAAAACACACCAAGACACATATTAATCAAACTAACAAAAATTAGATTCAAAGAAAAAATATTAAAAGCAGCAACTGAAAAACAAAAAATAACATACAAAGGAATCCCCATAATGTTATCAGTTGATTTGTCAGTGGAAATTCTGCAGGCCAGAAGGGAGTGGCAGGATATTCTTAAAGTGATGAAACAGAAAAACCTACAACCAAGATTACTATCCCCAGCAAGGATCTCATTCAGATTCTATGGAGAAGTCAAAAGCTTTTCAGACAAGCAAAAGCAAAGCAATTCAGCATCACCAAACCAGCTTTACAACAAATGCTAAAGAAACTTTTCTAAGTGGGAAACACAAAAGAAGAAAGAGACCCACAAAAACAAACCCAAAACAATTAAGAAAATGGTAATAGGAACATACATATTGATAATAATGTTGAATGTAAATGGATTAAATGCCCCAACCAAAAGACATAGACTGGCTGAATGGATACAAAAACAAGACCCATATATATGCTGTCTACAAGAGACCCAATTCAGACCTAGGAACACATACAGACTGAAAGTGAAGAGATGGAAAAAGATATTCCATGCAAATGGAAATCAAAAGAAAGCAGAAATAGCGATACTCATATCAGATAAAATAGACTTTAAAATAAAGACTGTTAAAAGAGATAAGGAAAGACACTACATAATGATCAAGGGATCAATCCAAGAAGATATAACAATTACAAATGCTTATGCACCCAACATAGGAGCACCTCAATACATAAGGCAAATGCTAACAACCATGAAAGGGGAAATTGACAGTAACACAATAATAGTAGGGGACTTTAACACCACACTTACACAAATGGACAGATCATCCAAACAGAAAACAAATAAGGAAACACAAGCTTTAAATGACACAATAGACCAAATAGGTCTAATTGATATTTATAGAACATTCCACTCAAAAGTAGCAGAATACACTTTCTTTTCAAGTGCACAAGGAACATTCTCCAGGACACATCACATCTTGGGTCACAAATCAAGCCTTGGAAAATTTAAGAAAACTGAAATCGTATCAAGCATCTTTTCTGACCACAATGCTATGAGACTGGAAATCAATTACAAGAAAAAAACCTGTGAAAAACACACATACATGGAGGCTAAACAGTGCGCTACTAAATAACCAAGAGATCACTGAAGAAATCAAAGAAGAAATTAAAAACTACATAAAACGAATGAAACGAAAACACGACAACCCAAAACCTATGGGATGCAGCAATAGCAGTTCTAAGAGGGAAGTTTATAGCAATTCAATCTCACCTCAAAAAACAAGAAAAATCTCAAATAAACAATCTAACCCTATACTTAAAACAACCAGAGAAAGAAGAACAAAGAAAACCCAAAGTCAGTAGAAGGAAGGAAATCATAAAGATCAGAGCAGAAATAAATGAAATAGAAATGAAGAAAACAATAGCAAAGATCAATAGAACTAAAAGCTGGTTCTTTGAGAAGATAAACAAAATTGATAAGCCAGACTCATCAAGAAAAAAAGGGAGAGAATGCAAATCAATAAAATTAGAAATGAAAAAGGAGAATTCACAACTGACACTGCAGAAATACAAAGGATTATAAGAGACTGCTACAAACAACTACAGGCCAATAAAATGGACAACCACGAAGAAGTGGACAAATTCTTGGAAGGGTACAATTTTCCAAGACTGAACCAAGAAAAATTAGAAAATATAAACAGACTTATTACAAGTAATGAATTTGAAACCATAATTAAAAATCTTCCAACAAACAAAAGTCCAGGACCAGATGGCTTCACAGGCGAAATCTATAAAATATTTAGAGAAGAACTAACACCGATCCTTCTCAAACTCTTCCAAAAAATTGCAGAGAGGGCTTCCCTGGTGGTGAAGTGGTTGGGAGTCCGTCTGCCCATGCGGGGGACACGGGTTCGTGCCCCGGTCCACGAGGGTCCCACATGCCGCGGAGCCACTGAGCCTGAGCACCCGGAGCCTGTGCTCCATGGCAGGAGCAGCTACAACAATGAGAGGCCCACATACCGCAAAAAAAAAAATTGCAGAGAGAAATACTCCCAAATTCATTCTACGAAGCCATCATCACCCTGATAACAAAATCAGAAAACGATATCAGAAAAAAAAATTATAGACCAATATTACTGATGAACATAGATGCAAAAATCCTCAACAAAATACTAGCAAACAGAATCCAACAGCACATTAAAAGGATCATACAGCATGGTCAAGTGGGATTTATCCCAGGGATGCAAGGATTCTTCAATATACGCAAATCAAACAGCGTGATAAACCACATTAACAAACTTAGGAATAAAAACCGTATGGTCATCTCAATAGATGCAGAAAAAGCTTCTGACAAAACTCAACACCCACTTACGATAAAAACTCTCCAGAAAACGGGCATACAGGGAACCTACCTCAACAATAAAGGCCATATATGACAAACCCACAGCAAGCATCATACTCAATGGTGAAAAACTGAAACCATTTCCGCTAAGATCAGGAACAAGACAAGGATGTCCACTCTTGCCACTCTTATTCAACATAGTTTTGGAAGTCCTAGCCATAGCAGTCAGAGAAGAAAAAGAAATAAAAGGAATACAAATTGGAAAAGAAGTAAAACTGTCACTGTTTGCCGACAACATGACACTATACATAGAAAATCCTAAAGATGCCACCAGAAAACTACTAGAGATAATCAATAAATTTGGTAATGTTGCAGGATACAAAATTAATGCACAGAAATCTCTGGCATTCCTATACACCAACAATGAAAAATCAGAAAGAGAAATTAAGGAAACACTCCCGTTTACCAATGCAACAAAAAGAATAAAATACCTAGAAATAAACCTGCCTACGGAGGTGAAAGACTTGTACTCAGAAAACTATAAAACACTGATAAAGGAAATCAAAGATGACATAAACAGATGGAGAAATATACCAAGTTCTTGGATTGGAAGAATCAATATTATGAAAATGACTATACTACCCAAAGCAATCTACAGATTCAGGGTAATCCCTATCAAACTACAAATGGCATTCTTCACAGAATTAGAACAAAAATTCTTACAATTTGTATGGAAACACAAAAGACACCGAATAGCCAAAGCAATCTTGAGAAAGAAAAACGGAGTTGGAGGTATCAGGCTCCCCAACTTCAATCTATACCACAAAGCTACAGTTATCAAGACAGTATGGTACTGGCCCAAAAACAGAAATATAGATCAATGATACAGGATAGAATGCCCAGAGATAAACCCATACACATATGGGCACCTAATTTATGATAAAGGAGGCAAGAACATACAATGAAGAAAACGCAGCCTCTTCAATAAGTGGTGCTGGGAAAACTGGACAGCTACATGTAAAAGAATGAAATTAGAACACTACCTAACACCATACACAAAAATAAACTCCAAATGGATTAAAGGCTTAAATGTAAGACCAGATACCATAAAACTTTTAGAGGAAAACATAGGAAAAACACTCTTTGACATAAACCACAGCAAGATCTTTTTTGACCCACCTCATAGAGTAACCCACCTCATAGAAATAAAAACAAAAATAAATGAATGGGACTCAATTAAACTTAAAAGCTTTTTGCACAGCAAAGGAAACCATAAACAAGACAAAAAGACAACCCTCAGAATGGGTGAAAATATTTGCAAATGAAACAACAGACAAAGGATTAATCTCCAAAATATACAAAGAGCTCATGGAGCTCAATATCAAAAATACAAACAATCCAGTTAAAAAATGGGCAGAGGACCTAAATAGACATTTCACCAAGGAAGACATACAGATGGCCAGAGGCACATGAAAAGATGCCCAATGTTACTAATTATTAGAGAAATGCAGATCAAACTTACAATGAGGTATCACCTCACACCAGTCAGAATGGCCATTATCAAAAAATCTAGAAACAATAAATGCTGGAAAGGGAGTGGTAAAAGGGAATCCTCCTGCACTGTTGATGGGAATGTAAATTGATACAACCACTATGGAGAACAGTATGGAGGTTGCTTAAAAAAGTAAAAATAGAATACCATATGACCCAGCAATCCCACTACTGGGCATATACCATGAGAAAACCATAATTCAAAAACACACATGCACCCCAGTGTTCATTGCAGCACTATTTACAATAGCCAGGACATGGATGCAACCTAAATGTCCTTCAACAGATGAATAGATAAAGAAGATGTGGCACATATATACAATGGAATATTACTCAGCCATAAACAGAAATGAAATTGAGTTAGTTGTAGTGAGATGAATGGACCTAGAGTCTGTCATACAGAGTGAAGTAAGTCAGAAAGAGAAAAACAAATACCGTGTGCTAACGCATACATATGGAATAAAAAAAAAAGGTATTGATGAACCTAGTTGCAGGACAAGAATAAAGAGGTATACATAGGGAATGGACTTGATGACATGGGGTGGGAGGGCGAAGCTGGGGCTAAGTGAGAGTAGCATCGACATATATACACTATCAAATGTAATATAGTTGGCTGGTGGGAAGCAGCATAGCACAGGGAGATCAGCTCGGTGCTTTGTGACCACTTAGAGGGGTGGGATAGGGAGGATGGGAGGGAAGCTCAAGAGGGAGGGGATATGGGGACATGTGTATGCATATGGCCTATTTGCTTTGTTGTACAACAGAAACTAACATGGTATTGTGAAGCAATTATACTCCAATAAAGGTCTTTTTTAAAAAATAAAAAGTCAGGCTGGATTCAGGGCTCATATTTAGCACTACCTTGGGCTCTGGGAAGTTAGCCAGTACAGTAGAGAAAGAAAGATGTCTAGGGCCAAAAAGTTGCATTTACTAAGCAAAGAGCCCTTATATTCTAGCTCGTTAGGATTTTATGCATACATTCATGTAGCCATGCATTCAATAAGCATTCCTTGAATATTTAATATACACAGAGAACTATATGAGAGTCTGAGTATTAAAGATGGACAAGGCACATTTTATATTCTAAAGGAATTGCAAGTATAGAATTGGAAGTCAAATATTTAATAATATATCACAAAGTATCATCTGCTAAGAGTCATAGAGGCAGTATAAGCAAGTCCCAAGGACCCCAAAAGGAAGAACAAGAAAAGAAAATAGAGGATTATTCAAAAAAAGGGAGGGGGGGTTCATAATTTTTCTCTGCTCTGGTTAATCAGAAATGAGGACATCTCTTACTTAAAAAAATAGAAACTGAATATACACTTTCAAGTACTCAAAATCACATAGAAAAAAGTTAAAAAATAAAATCACACAGACACACACAACAAAACAGTAGGTTAGTACATGTGGAAAAAGTGAAAAGTAAATTTTGAGGGCAGGGCAACCCACCCTCATTTGGTTAAAAAGAAATGGAAAGGAGTATTTGAGCTATTTTAATGGACCATCAAATTCTGTATCCTGTGATACTTTGAAGCACCCATGTCAGATGTAGAACAAATGCTGTCAGGATTCTGTTCAATTTCATTTCAAAGCTTTTAAAATGAATTTTTGACTAGACCTGAAAACTTTTCATAATATTCATTTAATCTGTTACTGTTCTGTCCTGGGACTAAGGGTCTAGGATTCAAGGATAAATACTCTAACTTGGAAAAAGCCTAATTTTCCCAGTCCATCAAATGCCCAGCTATGTTCCCTGGATATCTGGTTGAGTAGTTTTTTCCTAGACAGTCTTAGAATTTTCTTTTCTCCAATTGTAGGAATAATATGAAGACTATATTTAGGGTGGTTACAAATGAGATGTTTACCTCATTACTTATTTTATTTGCATAAATAAAATACAGCATAGAATTCTCCAAGTGATTATTAGGTTTTTTATATTTTGTAACTGGTTTTTGCCTACTTGACATATCAATTATTAAAATATGTATATAATATCTCTAGGGTAGTAGATTAATCTCTTTCTCTGTAGTTCTGTCAAATTTCGTTTAATTTTGTGGGTATACTGTTAGATGCATACAAGTTTAAAACGTCTCTTCCTGGTGAATTAAAATGTTTATAGTTATATAATGACCCTCTTTATCTTGATAAAGCTATGTCTTTAAATATATTTTATATTAAAATTAACCTGACAATAATAATTCTCTTTTGCCTAATTATCTCCAGTATACTATATTTGTTTTTTTTACTTTCAACCTTCCTGGTGCTTTATTACATTTAACTGTGCCTTTTGTATACAGCCTCTTTTAAGCAGTTTTATTGAAACCTTTGTCTTTCCTTTCTGTGAGGATTCTGTTTGCTTCTGCCATGCACCCATGCACCTGAGGGCATTATTCAGGGCTACTTTAAACTACATTCTCAGCTTGAGGTGTTCTGGGCCACACAGGTAATATGAATTTTTCTGCCAATCATCCTGAGGGCTAGATTAAGTTGACCAATTCTTAGGGATAATTTAACCTATTCATCCAGAACCAAGATTTGAGACTGGAAAATTCTCTTGCATCCCCTGGAAAGTTGGGCAAGTTTTAAGTTTACTCTGAAATCTCTGAGGTCTCATTTATATGGAAGCCTAGGTGATATTAAATATTAGGAGTTAAATAAATAATTATCAAGACCTAGAGTCCATATTATACTGGTGGAATTAAAATTTTTCTTCTCAAACATTTATTGAAGACCTAATAGGTTTCTGTATAATGCAAGATAATTGAACCAAATCTTTAACAGGCTTTTCAGTCCAGTTGTTGCTTGTCTCAGTCATTTCAAGTGAAGTAAGGGATTTATATTCTTGCAATTAATTCATGCCGTTTTCCTGCTCCTTGCTTGTTCGCTTATAGAACAGGTTCGGGGGAATGAAATCATGGAAAGCAGAATGTCATCTTGATGCTCCATAAAATCGAGACTCTTCAGCGATCCTTAGCAAATGGACTTCCATCATTTATCTGAAGTTCCCAAGTATTCTGCCCATTCCCCTTCTTGCTTTGGGCTCTTCTGAGTTCAAAGTTGGTTTACTGCTTTTACTACCTCCATAGCATCTCTCTCCAAAACTTCCTTTCCCTAATATCAATTCTCAAATTGTATTCAAATTAGTCACCATGAATATACAAACTTACTTTAAAGTCCTCATTTCTAAAACGTGAGTTCACGTTTTTCCCCTCAAAGGCTATCTGCCCTATGGTCACATGGTGCTCTGCAAATACAGAGTCCTTACTAGAGCATATTAAGTATACATTTTTACAAAGTACAATACGCAGTAGACATTTACAAAGGGGAGGGAAAGGGAAGAAAACTACCAATAATGAGTCTTAACTCTGCTCTCAATTCTATTTTTCCATAATTTTCCACTGCCCTTTTAATCTTGGAGTTTAAAAGTATATTAGAGTTCATGTTATATAACCCCTCATCAAATGTAAAAGATATTCTGAAATATTCTAATTACATGGTTATTTATGTAGCCTATTCCTGACACTTCCTCTAATATGCAACTCACTCAGTCAGGAGAGAACCACTTACATTGCTAGCCTGCTCTAAGTGTAACCTTTTTTTATAAAACAGAATATAGTTTATATCTTTTATCCCCTCCCCATTTTGATTCTAAACTGATAATGTGAAATTTCACAAACATTAGTTACATTTGTTTCAAATTCTTCACAGTTAACAACTAAGGTTAGAATACAATTTTTATCAGACCTACTCAACAACCCAGAAGACATCTTGAATGTTTAGTGTGTCAAATACCAGCTCTCATCCATTCAGACTATATGTCAAGTAGTCCCAATTTATGGATTGAATGTTCAGCCATCAGTGGTTCTCAATCCTGGCTGCATATTTTGATTACTCAGGAGTCAATTAAAAATATCCATCCTTGGACCCATCACATGCAAATTAAGATCTCTGTGCACAAGGACTGGGACACTTTTGAAAATTTCTTAAGTGATTCTAATATGTGACCATGTTTGAGACCCATAGTTTTCATAAAGCCTTCAAGTTCCATCAGTAGTTCTTAAGGATTTACTGCTTTATAAGACTTATTCTCATAATTCTGGTCAAAACTAATTTTCCCCCTAGAGATAACTTAATATGGAATATTTTTTTTTAGTAAGGATATTTCTTATTTGAAACTAGTGAAGCACTTCAACGACATACTGTGTTTTTTACCACACAGAATTTTCTTTCTTCTCCCATTTTCTTCTCTGCTTTCATCCAGCAGCCTAGAGATTTTCTGATCTCTAGTCCCACCATAATAAGAAATTATCTACTATTAATTATTTTCCTCTTAAGTAGCATTATGTCAAATCTATGTTTTTATATTCTGAAACACTGCATTATCCATTAAAGAATGTCATACTCATTTCCTCTCTCTCTCTCATAATGCATTTATTTCTCTGATTCCAAAAGTTACATGAGTCATTGCAGATAAGTTGGATACTACCAGAAAGTACTTAGAAATCATTTTTTTACATCTTTGAGATTCTTTACTCACAGAAATAGCTTTGGGGTTGTCTTGCTAATGTTTTCTATTGTGCCTATTTTTATAGACTTAATATTATATTTGAGTATTTTTTGTGTGCTTTACCATTTAGCAATTTCGCATTGTGCCATGCAAATGTGCTGGCAAATTCAGCATATTGAATTCACACGTTGAAGTTCTAACCCCCCAAAGTGACAGTTTGAAGATGGGGCCTTTGGGAGGTAATTAGGTTTAGATAAGGTCATGAGGGTAGGCTCTTTACAGTGAGATTAGTGCCCTTACAAGAAGAGACCAGAACTGTACACCTGAAACTAATACCACATTGTGAATCAACTATACTCCAATAAAAATTTTAAAAAAAAAAGACCAGAGCATGCAAGTGTGTGCACATTTGCTCTTCTCTCTCTCCCTCCCTTCTTCCCTCTCCCTCTTTCTTCCCCCACTGCTACTCACCGACTTCATAGAGTAGGTGGTATTATTATTAAAGGACAGTCAAAGTTTTATAAAGTGGTGGTATCATTTCATACTCTCACCAGAAAAATCAGAACCAGAGTGTGTGTTCCTTTACATCCTTACCAACACTTGGTAGGGTCAGGCTTTCTAATTTTAGTGATAAAATAGGTGTGTAGTGGTATCTCATAATTTTAATGTGCATTTCCCTAATAACATCACACTGAGTGATTTTTCATGTGTTAATTGCTAACCATGTATCTTTTTGGAAATTTCTGTCCATATGATTTGTAATCTTATTACTGAGTTTTGACGTTTCTTCATGTATTCTCAATAAAAGTCCTCTATTGGAAATATCTGTCAATATATTTTTCCAGTCTTGGTCTTTTTAATAGCTTTTCCAGAGAAAAGTTATTAATTTTAATGGAGTTTCATTTGTCCATTTATTCTTTTACTGGTTACTTTTTGGTGTTGTATATAAGAAATGTTTGCTCGAATACAAAGACACAATTTTTCCTCTGTTTCCTTCTGCATTTTTTTTTTACAGCTTTAGGTTTTTTTAAATTGATTTATATGATCCATTTTGAGTTAATTATCAGAAGTACTTTCTTTTTAATATGAATACCCAATTGATGTAGAAATATTGATTTAAAAGATTATTCCTCCTCCACTGAATTGGTTTTGTACCTTCACTGAAGGTCAATCATTTATTTATGTTTATTTCTAAACTTTCTCTTCTATTGCACTTATCTTTTATTTCTGCCAATACTTTCACATGTTGATTAACATGTTTTTATAATAAGTCTTGAAATCAAAGTCATATACTACAACTTTCTTCTTCTTTTTCAAAGTTATTTTGACTATTCTTGAGCATTTGCCTTTCCATATGAATTTTAGAGCTCACCTTAGAATCTGACTTCTACTTTTCCTCTACCCCTTCTCGCCATGTGAGGAGACAAGCCAGGAAGAGAGTCCTCACCAGGAAACAAATTAGCTGGCAACCAGATCATGGAACTTCTCAGCCTCCAAAATGGTGAGAGATAAATTTCTATTATTTAAGTCACCTAGTCTATGGTATTTTGGTATGCAAACCCAAGCAGAGTAATAGCACATGGCATTCTGTTTTATATTTTATCTATTTACCCAGGGTTATTTTAAAATTGTCTGCTATGATAAATAACGTCACAATAAACATTTTTATGTATAAAGATTTAACTGTATTTCTGAATATTTCATAAGGAGTCATTTTTTTTCCTCCTTCGAAAGGAACTTCAGGCAAACAATGATGAATTCCAAACTAGAGCATACTATCAACCTTGCAATATCAATGTTTAGAGCTACCTAAATGGAAATAATTCTGTACTTTTTTCTTATATACTATTCAAATCAACTGTTTATGGGAGGCTGTCTTGTATGTATCTTTTTCAGTGCCCACTCATATTTACATTTCAATTTTTATCACATTTACAAATATGTTTCTGAAAAAAAATTAAGTAGGTTCTTGAACACAAAACAGTATTATTTATTTTTCTTTGCAGATCTGAAGATACAAAGCAGATGTTTAATGAAGGTTTGATGAATTAAAATAAAAAAGACGAAGAATATTTTCTTAATTTATCACTTTTCTTATGTTTTCTTTAAATAGTGACTGTTTAACAGACAAAAAATTAGTGCACGTGACATGCCACTTGCGAATGTGCTTGTGGGCATTTTGGGACAGAATAATTGAAACAGAAGATTTAGACTGTCACACAAAACTAGGAATGTTTATTTTATTTCAGTAACATTCCTCCTATCTTTACATACAAATGAGCATAGCAAAATAAAATGTATTTATTCTTATTGCTATGTTTCAACATAAAAAGAAGACTCTCTCCCTTACTAAGTAAAATACTATTGATATTTTCTCACAGTCACCATAAATTAAGCCTACACCTGACTCAAAAATACAATCCAAGATATTTAAAACTATGTATTTCCTAAATCCTTGTGATATTAATTTACCTGGCAATTTGAAATCTTGGAGTAAACAGCATAAGCTGAAACTCAGAGTTCCTCAAATCATAAATGGAAAATGTACAAGATGATAGAATTTATTTTCGTTTCTGAATTGTAAACAATGCATATGCTAATAATGCTTATTACTGATCTCCTCCTACATTCTTTCCAGTGGAGAGTTAGTTTGGCTTAAATTACGTAGTCTAATGAGCAGTGATAGAACACCTACTTTTTAATTCACTTGGAAAATGTAAGAGAATGTAACTACTCTGAAACATGACAACAATTCTGTATCTAAGCAGGAGATTCCAACAGGTTTGCTGCCATTTTGTTTCTCATAACTCCAGGCTTTTACATTTTTAACCATCAAGCTCATCTTTATCCTAATACATATCTCATTTTAATGTTTATCTCTAATTAACTCTATAGCATCAACTGAACTGCCCCTAATTCCTTACCAATTACTGAGATAATCAAACGAGCTAATTTCTGTGAATCTACTTTCAGTTGTTACTTTGGGCCAGTAATATAGTCAGTATAACTTTTTAAAAAACCTTCTCTGTTAAATAATCCAAAACAAGTATTTTAAAATATTTACAATAAACTCTATTTACTAGACTATTTATTAGATATCCCAGTCTAAAAATTCTAGCCTGTCCATAAATATGATAATTTTAACATTTGCCATCTATTTCCTTCCCAGAAGTAATACTCTCAGCAGGCTCACCACTTCTGACATTTTCTTTCGTTTTACAGAGATAAGTGGCATCCTGGAAGTGCCTTCCCTTCTCCCCATCACATTAGCATTCATAATATTAATTGCCAAAAATTACCAGCTGCAAGACGTTTTATCTAACAAAGATGCTCTATGGCTTTCTCAAGACAATTTAGTACCA
Organism: Aethalodelphis obliquidens; assembly: GCF_003676395.1. Taxonomy (NCBI): domain Eukaryota; kingdom Metazoa; phylum Chordata; class Mammalia; order Artiodactyla; family Delphinidae; genus Aethalodelphis; species Aethalodelphis obliquidens. The sequence goes on from NW_020838008.1 coordinate 8,178,560, forward strand.
TTTATGTCCCAAGCAAACACTTAGGTATGTAAATAGGAAGAAGCCCACAGTATAATTAATATTTAAAAGGTAAAATGTCAGACTCAGCTAAGCAATTTTTTAACACCTTTCATCCCTCCACCCTCTTTGCTTTAACCACATGTTCAATCCTAGAGATGAGCTCTGGGATTTTACTCAGAAAGCTACAATTGATCACAGCTAAGTGTTTTGCTATAAAGTGCCAACAATTACTAAGGCATGCAGTGCTGAATTCAGGTTTCGGAATGAATATATTTAACTCTGAAATTTATATTGCTCATTTGAATATTTCCATTTAAATAATATATTTAACCCAAGACAGCAAACTACTTGATTTAAGTTGGGATAACAATGATATAAATCAGGGTCAAGCAAGTCAGAAGTAGTTGACAGGGATAAAATTCTTCACAGTTTGATACATATTGATTAATTACCTGCCAATAAAAAGCTGAATATTGCATTTGTCTTAAAAGTACAATGAATTCAAATTACCTCTTTAACCAAGAGGTCATCTTTATTCAGATGTGTTGGTGATTCATGAGCATCACACCAATTTCTGTTACGCTTAGAGAACTCACTGAAGTTAAAGGGTCTCTTCAAGTTGGAAAGATGATTTACAGGAAATAACATATATGCAATTATCTGCAATATTTACTTATTATAAAAGAGGGAGAGCATTGTGACTTATTTGGAATTCTAATTCCTAAATCAAAAGCCAAAGTTCTTCCTTCTTGAAAGTTTCCAGCTCTTTGAAGGAGCTGGGAAATAATAAAAGAATATGCCATAATGGAAATGGAAATCACAACTTGAAACTGAAAAAAACAGAAGAAATAATTAGGTAAAGCCAGTTCATCCTATAAAAAAGAAAAGAAAAAAGTTTGGATTTTAGCAAAAAACTCAGAATGAGTAGGAGTAAGTTAAAACCAACAATAAAGCACTCCCTGGATATCCTGGATCTAGGAGGTGAGATAAAAATGAAGCATCAGAACAGAGGCACAGGATATTTCCAAGAAATCCAAATAAATAATTGAGAATAATGTGCAAAAGTGAAGATGTACAGAAGGGATATCTTGGTCATTTCAAAAATATATTTCTTTAAATCTCTTATACATAAGCATATGTTATTTTCTACTATAATGTTTTTGTTGTTGTTTTAACATATTTCTGCTACTTCAAAGTAAGTATCCTGATTGCCTTCAGCATCAGTATCTTATTGTAACAGGAAAAGTATTCCAGTGTAGCAGAAAGTCTTTTTCTTAAATGTTAAGACACAGTCATAGGTTTCTGTGACATTGTGAGACAATTATCTGTAACATATAAGGGACTGTACCTCTAGAAATGTGAACTCTAACTTAGTTCCTTTTTATCACCACATATAACTATGAAACAATTTCCATATTTTATAGAAAATTCTCTTAAATGATTTATACACACTCCTCTATTAAAAGGAGAATGCTAAACCTAATGCTACTTTCAATGTTTAACACTTACCATTTGCAAAATCTATTATTTGGCCACAGTATAGAAGAACTGAATGCATTACATATAAATTTCTAAATGGTCTCACCCCAAACTACTTGCTTTTAAAAAAAAACTTTTGTATCTACGATCTTATTCATCTCTCTAAAGATTATCAGTAATCTTCCCTTGTAACAAGCTTTGAATCAGCCTTTAGCAGTCTCTACCTCAATTCAAATTTCTTGTCTATGATTTAAGAATTGAAAACACGAATTGCTAGAATTATTTGTAAAATAAGGAATAAATTATCTCTAAGTGAGTGCCTGAGAGGTTTATATATTTAACTGTGCACATATATGTGTATATATAAATACATTTCCCAAAACTTATGTTGTCTTCTCAAGCATCTTTAAAATAGTTATAGCAATTGTCTGAAGTTCCCATTAGTTGAGTTTGCTTCATTAAGTAAGGTGTGATTGAACCCTTTTTTTTTTTTTGATATAGCCTTTTAAGAATTCTACAATTACCAATAATAAATGAACGGTGGCTGTTTTGATACAAACATCTCTTTAGTCAATCTATTTGCTGAACAGTAGCCTAAAATGAGGCATAAAGAGCCACACAGCAGGGCCTTAAGTGTAGCTAATCCAGAGAAATCAAGATTATCCTGAAAGGTTAAGTGATCAAGAATAAGAAAGTAAATGACCCAATTAAGAACTGGGTAAAAGATCTGAACAGACACTTAACCCAAAGAAGGTATATGGATAACAAACACATTAAAAGGTCATCAGTGAAATTAGTCATTAGGAAAAGGCTATTTAATACCACAAACTATATTATTTGACCAGAGTGCTATCATCAAGTTGATATGTCAAGATATAAATCAAGGTCATGCAAGTTAGATTCAGATGGCAGAAGAAAATACTTCATAATTTGATAATTATTGATTCATTACCTGTTACCCTAAAACACTATATATTCCATTCATAGAAAATTTGAATTCATATTATGTCTGTTAACTGAGAGATTTTCCTTTGTAAAAAAAATTTAAGTGAAATATCAAGTTCTGGTGAGCATGTGAAACAATGAGAACTTTTGTGTATTGTGGTGGGAATGTAAAATGCTACAGCCATTATGGCAGTTTCTTCTAAAGTTAAACCTTCACTTATCATATTAGTGAGAAACTCTACTTCTTTGTCCAAGAAAATGAAAACTTAGGTTTACACAAAAACTCTGTTCTAATGTTTATAGTACAATTATTCATAATCACCAAAAATTGGCAACAATACAAATGTCCTTCAGCAGGTGAATAAATAAAATGTTACACATCCATAAAATGGAATACTACTTAGCAATCAAGAGGGGTGAATACATGTAACAATATGGATGAATTCCCACTGCATTTTTTTAAGTGGAGAAAGTCAGATCCAAAAAGCTATATATTATATACATCATATAATTCATTTCTATAACATTTTAGAAAAGGTAAAACTATAGGAATGGAGAACAGATCAACAGTTTCCAAGAGTTAGGATAGGTGAAAGGAGATGACCACAAAGCTGCAACATGAAGGAATTTGAGTGGGAGAAGATGATGGGACTATTCTGAATCTTGACTGCATTAGTGAATATAACTGCATTTTTCAACACTCATAGAACTGTATGCAACTAGTAAATTTTACTTATATAAATTTTTAAAAGGTAAAAATGAAGGAATGAGAACATGTAGAGTTTGTGTCTACATATTCAAATAATATTTGTATCAAATGATATCAGAATATTTTAGCTGCTATTAAGTGTATTAAATATGGTGTGCTCTGTTTTTTTGTTTGTTTCTTAAAAAGGAGGCAAGACCATGAGATCAGTTAAAGGAAAAATAATATATGTTCAAAATCAAATATGTAATATTAAAATACACACACATATAAATCTACACTATCTAATCCAAACATGAAAGCAGGAACAGAGTGTAGGAACAGATGGCATATGAATTTTATTCCATTTGCCAACTTCAGTGGCATGCTAGTGACTGTCCAGAGTAGGGCAACACATTGGAAAAAATTCTGAGGCCAAATCCAGACTCAATGTTTAAGAATACTATGATTGATTGTTGGTACGAAGGGGAAGTAACAGCATGCATATTTTCTATGTCTAAGGAGGTTAGCAGAATATATGGAACAAATCAATCCATCAGAGCAGAAGAGGTTAATAGAGTTAGGAGATCTGATGAAATAGCAGAATCTTCCTCCTCCTAATGTAAATTTGGACACATAACTTTTCCCCATAGGACCTTTTCTTATTTCCACACCAGGCTATGTGCTTATTTTTTTTATTCAAGTATAATTGACTTAAAATATTATATTACTTTCAGGTGTACAGCATAGTGATTCAGTACTTTTAGACATTTTTATATATTTTATACATTGGATACATTACAAAAATGATCACCATGATAAGTCTAGTTAACATCTGTCACTGTACAAAGTTACTACATTGTTATTGACTGTTATGTCTCATGCTGTACATTACATCCCTGTGACTTATTTATTTCATAACAGGAAGTCTGTACCTCTTAATCCCCATCACCTACTGTGCTCACCCCTTTACCCTCCTCCTCTCTGGCAACCAGCCATTTGTTCTCTTTATCTATGATTCTGTTTCTGCTTTGTTATGTTTTGATGTTGTTTTGTTTTTTAGATTTTACACAGAAGTTAAATCATACAATATTCGTCTTCTCAGTCTGACTTATTTCACTCAGAATAATACCCTCTAGGTTCAACCATGTTGTCACAAATGGCAAGATTTCATTTCTTTTATGGTGTGCAATAATCTGTTGTGTGTGTGTGTGTGTGTGTGTGTATATATATACACACACACACACACACACACACACACACATACCACACCTTCTCTATCCATTCATCTGTTTATGGGCACAGGCCACTTCCATATCTTGGCTATTGTAAATAATGCTTCAATGAACATTGGGGGTCATATATCATTTTGAGTAAGTGTTTCTGTCTTCTTCATATAAATACCTAAAAGTGGAATTGCTGGATCATATCATAGTTCTATTTTTTTATTTTCTGAGGAACTTTCATACTGTTTTCCCTAGTGGTTTTATCAGTTTACATTCCCACCAACAGTGCACGAGAGTTCCCTTTTCTACACATCCTCACCAACACTTGTTATTTCTTGTCTTTTGGATAATAGCCATTCTGACTGGTGTGAAGTGAAATTTCACTGTGGTTTTTATTTTATACATTTATTTATTTATTTATTTATTTATTTATGGCTGCATTGGGTCTTTGTTGTTGTGCGTGGGCTTTCTCTAGTCGTGGTGAGCAGGGGCTACTCTTCGTTGCGGTGCACGGGCCTCTCATTGTTGTGGCTTCTCTTGTTGCAGAGCACAGACTCTGGGTACATGGGCTTCAGTAGTTGTGGCACATGGGCTCAGTAGTTGTGGCTCGTGGGCTCTAGAGCACAGGCTCAGTAGTTGTAGCACACGGGCTTAGTTGCTCCACAGTATATGGAATCTTCCCAGACCAGGGCTCGAACCCATGTCCCCTGCATTGGCAGGTAAATTCTTAACCACTGCATCATCAGGGAAGTCCCTTACTGTGGTTTTAACATGCATTTCCCTGATGATTAATGATGTTGACCATCTTTTCATGCACCTGTTGGCCATATTATGTCTTCTTTAGAAAAATGTCTATTCAGGTCCTCTGCCTATTTTTCAATCATATTTTTTCCTACTGGGTTACATGACTTCTGTATATATTTGGCATATTACTGCCTTATTGGATAAACATTCTACAAGGCCAGCAGTATGCTGATATAAATACAAGACAAAGACACTACAAAAAAAGAAAATTACAGGGCTTCCCTGGTGGCGCAGTGGTTGAGAGTCTGCCTGCTGATTCAGGAGACATGGGTTCGTGCCCTAGTCCAGGAGGATCCCACATGCCACGGAGCGGCTGGGCCCATGAGCCATGGCTGCTGAGCCTGCACGTCCGGAGCCTGTACTCTGCAATGGGAGAGGCCACAGCGGTGAGAGGCCCGCATACCGCAAAAAAAAAAAAAAAAAAAAAAGAAAGAAAATTACAGGCCAATATCCATGATGAACATAGATATAAAAATTCTCAGTAAAACGTTAGCAAACCAAATTCAATAATAAACTTAAAAAATCAAACACCATAATCAAGTAGGACTTATTCCAGGGATGCAAGGATGGCTCAAAGTACACAAAAATCAATAAATAATATGATACACCACCTGAACAAAAAGGATAAAAATTACATGATCACATCAATAGATATAGGAAAAGAATTTGATAAAATTCAACATCAATGTATGATAAAAACTCTCAACAAAGTGGGTATAAAGGGAACATACCTCAACATAATAAAGGCCTTATATTACAGATCGATAGTTAACATCACACTCCATGATGAAAAGATGAAAACTTTTCCTCTAAGATCAGGACAAAGACAAGGAGGTCCACTCTAACCACTTTTATTCAACATATTATTGGAAGTCCTAGCCACAGCAATAAGACAAGAAAAATGATAAAAGGCACCACAATTGGAAAGGAAGAAGCAAAACTGTCATTTTTTGCAGACTGTATGAAACTGTATGAAACTGTATGAAATATATAGAAAACTGTACAGGCTCCACCAAAAAACTACTAGAACTAATAAATAAATTCAGTAAATTTACAGGATACTAGATTAATATACATAAATCTGCTGCATTTCTGTATGCTAATAACAAACTATTGGAAAGAGAATTTTTAAAAAAAATTTACGATTGCATCAAAAAGAAAATACCTAGAAATAAATTTAACCAAGGAGGTGAAATATCTGTACATTTAAAACTATACGAAATTGATGAAAGAAATTAAAGACAACCCAAATATATGGAGAAGATATATGGATTGGAAGAATTAATACTGATAAAATAGCCATACTACCAAAAGAAATCTATAGATTCAATGCAATCCCTACCAAAATATTCATGGCATTTTTCAAAGAACCAGAACAAATAATCCTGAAATTTGTATGGAACCACAAAAGATCCCAAATAGTCAAAGCAATCCTGAGAAAGAACAAAGCTGGAGGTAGCACACTCCTTGAGGTCAAACTATACTACAAAGCTATATAATCAAAAGAGTATGATAGTGGCAAAAAACAAAAACAAAAACAAAAAAAAACAGACGTACAGATCAATGAAACAGAATAGAAAGCCCAGAAATAAACCCATGTTTATATGGTCAACTATTCTATGACAAATGAGGCAAGAATACACAATGGGAAAAAGTCTCTTCAATAAATGGTGTTGGAAAAACTGGACAGCTACATGCAAATGAATAAAACTAGACAACAGATAACAAAAATCCTCAAAATGGATTAAAGACTTAAATGTAAGACCTGAAACCATAAAAATCCTAGAAGAAAACATAGGCAGTAAGCTCCTTGACATTGGTATTAGCTATATATTTTTTGGATCTGTCTCCTCAAGCAAGGGCAACAAAGTAAAAAGAAACAAATGGGAGTACATCAAACCCATTAGACCTAAATTCCACCCCAGGAAAAATAGGGCATTTGTAAAATCTATTAAAATTCTACAAAAACTCGGGGCTTCCCTGGTGGCGCAGTGGCTGAGAGTCCGCCTGCCGATGCAGGGGACACGCGTTCGTGCCCCGGTCCGGGAAGATCCCACATGCCGTGAAGCAGCTAGGTCCGTGAGCCATGGCCGCTGAGCCTGTGCGTCCGGAGCCTGTGCTCCGCAACGGGAGAGGCCACAACAGTGAGAGGCCCGCGTACTGAAAAAAAAAAAAATTCTACAAAAACTAATGCTCCACAGAACAAAGTTTGGAAGCTCTGCTCTAAAGTTATAAGAGTTCAAGTACAAGACACTGCTTTCACCAACACTACTGGAACAGAAACCAACAAAGTTAGAATGAAAATCAAGAAAAACAGTTATAAGAAGATAAAAGGAAGGATCTCCATTTGTTGGAATATTAGCTCGTTTAGAGGGCCAAGTGTTTTTAAATATAGATATAAATGAAAAGCATCAATTTTTTAAATGACAGTTGATTTTATTTTTAGAATGTAAGTAAATGATTGTAAATTTTACTCATAAGAATAAAAATTGAGAATAGATAATTTTTCAAAACAGAAATGTTAAATACAAACTGGGAAAATAGACTAATCAAGAAAACATAATAAAAAGTTCAGAAAAAAACACGTGTATGTGTAAATAATTATATGAATCCATGTATATACTTATTCAAAGACTTTTTTAAGGGAAGCACTTAATAAAAGCAGAAGTGAAATTATGAGTTAAGGAAATGCACAGTTTCATGGACATGCACATTTTTAATACTTTGAATACATAGTAGGAAAATACCCTACAAGAAAACTGTATTTAATTTTCACTAATTACTATTAAGGAAATACTTATGCAAATGTGAAAAAAAATGTAACAAGGATATTAGTACAATGCTATTTATAGTAGGAAAAAATCTGAGTAACCTACACATATAATAACCAAGGGTTTATTAAAGGCCTCATGGATAATTAATTCAGAGCAATGCTATACAACAGTTAAAATCACTTTGTTATATATGTATGTGTAAACATAAATATGCATGTACATGATATCCTGTTAAATGAAAACTCAGTATACAAATAATTATTTAATTATAATTATTGTATATTTTTAAAAGTCAACATTTCCATTATTATATACATAAACATATCTATAAAAATAACATTATTTAGAGAAGTAGGCAGGGAGTTCAGCAATGAAATCCTGCATATTACTGTCTTTTAAGACTGTGTTCAACTCAGAAGAGACTATGCAATTTTCTTCTCTAGGCATTTGTAGAATCCATTTCTGCCATTCTAGTTCTATTAACATGAAATTTGTTGTCATAAAACAACAGATATTAAAGTCTAGTGTCCAGAGGGAAAGACATCATGTAATATGTGTAAGACTTAAAGTTTATAGATATGTTTTTCAAAGGGGCCTGACTTCTTGCATTTCAGATATTACCTTACATGGTAAAAATTCACATGGAATAATCTAGAACACAATTAATTTGACTTCACAAACAAGCAAAATGGGAACTTTGATTAAATTTATAAACAAAGAGAAAAGGTGCTGGTTGTCCTTACATAGTTCCCTATTAGAAACTGTCAAAGCAAAAGAAAAAACCTTTATTGTGGAAGCAATGTTTTCCCTCAGAAGTTATAATTTTATTCCATAGAGAAGAGCTCTAGATAGTCCCCAAAGAGATTCCTAACTGCTTTGATTTCCAGGTTGACTACCACTAGGCTCTTCCAAATGCTACCTCCTGGGTGGTCAAACCACTGTATAAGATTGTGGTGCCCTGGTTTAGACTGTGATATGTAGTATACCTACAATATATATCAGCATTCATCATAATTAAAGACACAATGTAAGAATAACAATAATGCTGAATAGTTAACATTAAGTGGACACAATATGTGCCTGTAATTATGTTACTCAGTTTATATTCATTAATTCATTTAATCCACATATCATTCGATTAATGAGTTAAATGAACACAAAGGTATTGAGTCATTTTCAAGATAACAACATATAGGAAGCATACTCAGAACCCAGATTAAGATCTGTTTAAAGGATACTTTTTTTTTTTTTTTTTTTTTTTGCGTTACGCGGGCCTCTCACTGCTGTGGCCTCTCCCGTTGTGGAGCACAGGCTCCGGACATGCAGGCTCAGCGGCCATGGCTCACGGGCCCAGCCGCTCTGCGGCATGTGGGATCCTCCCGGACCGGGGCACGAACCCGTGTCCCCTGCATTGGCAGGCGGACTCTCAACCACTGCGCCACCAGGAAAGCCCTACAGGATACTTTTAATAATCTCTCCACATGTCTACATTGATGAAAGGAGATATTTAATAGTTTATTAAATAATAATCATATATAAATATTTGTATTGTGTTGGTAGCAGGATTAGATTACAATATTCTCTGGATATGATTTTTTTTTTCCTGTCTAGAAGATCACAGATCAAATCTCTTGCAGTATTGGATTCTGAGTGAGCACTGCTGGTAGCAAACCCTGAGCACTGGGGCATAAATGTTTAACATGGCACTATTTTATCTACAAGGTCTTATTCACTTATCCATATAATGATCTGTAAAACAGGTCAAATTTGCATAGATCATTATCAGTGGTAACTCAGCTAAGAGATCAAAAGACCAGTAAAAAATGTCTTTACTGATGATGGCATTGTGGATGTCACCTTCTTCTCACAGTTTATATAATTGCTATTAGTTAACCTATTAGAATGTCCAAAATCCAGAACACTGAGAATGCCAAATACTGGTGAGGATATGGAACAAAAGGAATTCTCATTTATTGCTGGTGGGAATTAAAAATGGTACAGACACTTTGGAAGATAGTTTGGCAGTTTCTTACAAAACCAAACATTTTAGCACAATTCATCGGTTGTACTCCTTGTTGTTTATCCGAAGGAGCTGACAATGTATGTCCACACAAAAACCTGCACATGGATGTTTGCAGCAGCTTTATTCATAATTGCCAAAACTTGGAAGCACACTAGATGCCCTTCAGTGGGCAAATGGATAAACTATTGTACATCCAGACAATGGAATAGTATTCAGCGCTAAAAAGAAATACACTATTAATAGTCCAAAAGACATGGAGAAGTCTTAAGTGCATATTGTCGGGTGAAAGAAAACCAATCTGAAAAGGGTATATACTGTATAATCCCAACTATGTGACATTCTGGAAAAGGCAAAACTATGCAAACAGTTAAAAGATCAGTGGTTGTCAAGAGTTCCAAAGGGGAATAGGGAGGAAGGAAGCGATGGAGCATAGGAGATTTTTAGAGTAGTTGAAATATTCTGCAAGATACTCTGACACTGTAATGGTAGGCAAATATTATACATGTGTCAGAACCCGCACAATATGAAGTGTGAACTCTAGTGTAAATTATGGATTTTAGTCAATAATAATGTATCAATATTGACTTATCAATTGTAATAAATGTATACGTATATGTTAATGATAGGAGACACCATATGTCAATAGGTGAGGAAGTATATGGGAAACTCTGTACTTTCTGCTTACTTTTTCTGTAAACCTAAAACTGTTTTAAAATACATATCTGATTTTAAAAAGACAATAAAAAAGTAAAGAGAGTACAGAGGTACAGAGCAACAGAAAAACAGAAAACCTACTGTGCTGCAGTATAGCAAGCCCAGGGGAGAGTGGTGCAAGATGATGCTTAGCAATAGAGACCACATCTAATGCAGCCATGTACAAACTCAACGAGTTTATATTTTATCAAAGTACCAAGAAAAGCCCACAATCAACTCTTGATATGGTAAGAAATATATATTTGTTCTTTGTCCCCAGTTCCCAACACAGAGCTCTAAATCCCTTGAATGTCTTGAGTGTTAGACTGATTGGATTGCCTTTTGTTCTAAGGAAGTGACTTTTGATGGGCCTATAGATTCCTTCTGGATGGGGGCTGGTTGCCAGAGGAATCAACCATGCGAGTAGAGGGTTGGAAATTTCAGCCTCACACTTGGACCTCTGGAGAGGGGAAAGGGACTGGAGACTGAGTTCAATCACCAATGGCTAATGATTTCATCAATCATGTCTAACTGAAACTTCCATAAAACCCCCTAAACAATGGGTTTCAGAGAGCTTCTGGTTTGGTGAACCCATCTATATGCTGGAAGGTTGGCATACCTCAACTTTACGAGGCCAGAGCTACTGTGTTTGGGACCTTTCTGGACCTTGGTCTATGTATCTTTTCTCTTTGATTTTTTCCTGAATTGTATCCTTTATAATAACTGGTAATAGTAAGTAAAGTGTTCTCCCAATTTCTGTGAGCCGTTCTACCAAGTTATTGAAACTGAGAGGGTTTGGTGAAATCCCTCAGTTAAAAGCCAACTGGTCAGAAATACAGGTGGCAACCTGAGGATTGTGATTGGCCTCTGAAGTTGTGGCAGTCTTGTGGGAATAAGCCCTTAACCTGTAGGGTCCGCACAACTACAGAAGTTAGTGTTAAAACTGAATTAAATTTTAGGACAGAAAATTGGCAATAAAGCTCACACACGACGTCAGAAATGTTGTGAGTAAAAACAGTACAGACAACCTAAGACAGTCAAAATTTTGGAGACTAAGTTTGGAAAAAGATTGATTAGTGGCATGGTCGGGGGGGGAGGCAAATAGGTGATTATTGCAGCAGAAAAAGTTTAAAACTAAATCACGGTAGAATAGATAGAAGAGCATTCAAAGAAATTCTATTAAACCTAAGCCCTCTAAGCCATATTATCTCTGCAAAAAAAAAAAAAAAAAGGGAGATCTATGTATTTCTTAAGGACAAAGTAGGAACACCATGAACTTCATTTAAAAAAAAAAGGCTATAAGCTCTGAAACAGAAATAAAAAATGGAAAGATTGATCCCAGTCTACAAGGACCTAATAATTCACCCCGAACTCTAGAGAGAGATACTATGGACTTAGTGTCCTGCCCACAAGGGGAGAGAAAGATGATAATCTAGATGTTAAAGAAAAAAAATGCCATTGTTCTAACTGCTTAGAAAATGTAAACAGTAGACATCAAGGAAGTTGCTACAAATTGGAAGCAAGCATTCTTTGCAGGAGAACTTTTGCATATCATCATTTGAAGGTTGACGTAACCTGGAAAAAGTTATTGAAAACCAACTCAGGGTGAACTGAGGAAGCTTCACTCCTTGAGTTTAGAAGTTAGTGTTTTATATCCCTAAAATTGAGAATTATGTTATACTCTGTTAAGAATAGGCAATCTCTGTCAATTTTAAGATAAACGGTCAAATTTATGTCATTTTTATCCACAGAGATGTTTTTTCATTTTATTTATTATTTTTTTAATATTAATTTTTAATTATTAGCTGTAGAGCTCATTGCCTTTACTAGGTAAACTGTCCTTGAAAATTTAGGTAGTATTATGGAAAATTTTCCAGTTTTATATTGAGTTTTCCAGTTTTATATTGACTTCTTTACATATTCTGTGGGAAACTTCAGCAACCCCAAGAGCAGGTGTTTTAATAAACTGCAAAGAACCCAGTGAATTGGATTCTAGAACAAGCATAGCTCAAAGACCTCTAGGAAGGGACAGAGGCATGCATCTCAATGAACCTCTTTCCCAGATAAGGAACTTTCAAGTCATTAGAACAACAGATATCTCAAACAATAGATAAATTGAGAGGAATGTAGAAAAGCTGATGGATTTAAGGGGAGATGGAGGAGGACATGGCATATATCAAGTATTAGAGAGTTAAGGTTCACTCAGGTAATTCTTATAACAAGTTGATGAAGGTACAGTTTATTATCCCTATTTTGTTGAAGAGATAACTAAAACGTAGAGAGTTAAGGACCCTATCCAAGGTCAAACAGATGTTAAAAGATAAAGCTGGGATATTTACAATTTACAAAACTGGTTAATTCATCAGTTCATCAGATAAGAGCCACATGAATTAACATTAGGTATATAAACATTGCTTTCTATTTGCAAAGTGGCAAAGGACATATCCATTGTTGCAGCATCTAAGATGACAACTGCTGAAAGTTATTTCTTTGTCAGTGTCACTGAGTAGTCACTCACTGGAAGAGACAGAATAACCTCTACTGAAGGTCATTCTGATGGAGCATTTGGAAATCAGAACTTCAGCCAAACTACTGAAGTGAGGAGTCCAGATAGAAATGAATCTGTTCTGGTAGTTTGGTTTCACTCTTTGAAGTAAGTTGATAATACATTGGTTTGACAGGAAACCTACATGTTCATAAAGTATGAAGGCATGATTTCTTTTCAATTCAACTGCTTTCAGAGTCAATGGAGATATTGCAATTGAACTAAAATATGCTGTTGAAGTCAGTCTAATGATTCAATTTGTACAGCTTTTGATAATAGATTTTCAGGTCAAATGAAGATACAGTGAAGGAAGCAGTATACTGGCAAATTGTCTCAACTTAAGTTTAATATGACAGTGAACAGATGGAAAATTGAATTATCATTAAAAACAGAAAATATGGGGAACAAAATATACGGATGCAGTACATTTGTATAGGTGCATATATAATACAGGCAGAAAAAACTATGCCTTTTGTTAAATGTATAATTTTTAAATTATAATTTCAGTGATATAGGAAAAATTAGAATTAACGAGTATCCACAGTACTCAAAAGAAATCACAGAACAAAAACTGTAACATTAATAACAGGAAATTTCTATTTGAAATAAATACCTGGAACTAATATAAACATTTTACATGCTTTATCATGTTTAAGCCTCAGCAAATTCCTTATTAGATCAATATCTTATCAAATTACTCTTCATGCTGTAGAAAAGGCATGACACAGGAAGTAAGGTGGACTCTAGAATTTCAAATTCCAGTTCCTCTGCTAACCAGCTGTGTAACCTTGGGTAAGTTACTGTTTCCTCATTTACAAGTTGAGATCCACTGTAGTCATAGCTTGTTAGGAAGTTTAAAGGACATAGCACATGAGAAGTTCTTTAGATCCCAGAGTCTGGCCCAAGTAAGTGCTTAGTGAAAGTGAACTTTTATTCTCAATGTCATTATTTACAGATGAAAAACTGAGAGAGGAGAAATTTGTATAATATCACAACACAGGAAACTGTCAAAGCCAAGACACTGCTGTTTAGAAAATCACTTTAAAATCTCTGAAATGTCATATAGAAACATAAAATCTAGTATTATTACTCCATTCTAAAAGATATTAAAAAATCTGCCTAACTTCATAACCGTTTTTGGTAAATGAATAGTCAATCTTTTAGGTTAATATTAAGCACCTTTTAAACTTAATGTGAAGGGTCAAATCAAGGCCACTTTCCCCTTCCTAAAAGTATGTATATTTCTATTTCACATAGACTATAAACACAAAAGCAAAACAGACAATTTCTGATGCTTGAAAAGTATAATAAAATAATGAGATATCTACAAAATTAACCTTGAAGCTACCATCCAACTCCCTCCTTTCCTTTAAACTGAACTTTTAAAGTGGCAGCCTTAATTCCAAATTCCATTTATTCCTTAATTCATGTGAATCATCCACAGACCCCACTTTAATGAAATCTAGTGCTATAACTTCAGTCATATCTTACTTGACCTCTTCACCTAGACTGACTTGAATGACTATTCCCTACTTCCTCATGGAACCACCTCTCAAGTACCTTCTGTATATCAGACTGTTCCTTCTTGGTCTCCTTCATGTGAACCTCATTCAACCTTCTCCTTAATTGTCAAAGATGTTGGGGTTTGTTCTGGCCTGTCCTTGTACTTGTTTTCTCTTTCTACATGTTCTTACAAAAGAATCGTATCTGAGCCCATGGTTTCAACTGCTACCTACATGCTGATGAATTAGAATATATATTTTAAGCCTCCCAAATTCCCAGCTCCTACCCACATTTCTAACCCTGCACTATATATTCCTACCTTGAAGTTTTGCACACATCCTAGCTTAACCTGTTCATAACTGACCTCTGATAATCGATAAAATTCTACCTTCTCTCTTTTCTATTTCATCATATGCCTGGTCATTCCTGTCAGAAACCTAACAATCACATTCAACTCCTACATATCTCTCTACTTATCACATTCAACTCCTACATATCTCAACTCCTACATATACCATGTTTAAGGTTAGGAAGCCTCTTTGTCATAAATATGCTGATTTTATTCCAAATTAAGCTAAGATATGTAGGTCTCATATGTAATTAATATGTATTAATAGGAGGTCTCATATGTAATTAATGTCTGAGTATCATTGATTCTGCCATAGAACTATCACATAATGTAGCTTCACTGTTTCATCTTAATGAAGACTGCCTATGTTCAGAATCATAAGAATTGCTTGAATTATTATAGTATTTTCTAAATTCCTCACTCTGGTCCATGTTATGGCATGAAATTTCCATGTTGGTGGCACAGTCAACCAGGAAGAAACTAAACCTGCCACATTTTTACTTGGAAACACATGTTGTATCTCCCCACTGATTGCAGTATTAACCACAAACATATTGCACTGTCCTATTGAAAAATATGCCATGGTAATTAATAGCAGTTAAATAGCTGAAAGCAAGTCCTGACGCCAAAACCTTCTGGATTCTGTTATTGGCTCTGCCACCTACTTGCTGTATGATCTTTGACAACTTGCTTAGTTTCTTGGAACACATGAAAAAAGCTCAACAATTATTAGCTATTGTACATAAAATTGGGGTTAAGTGAAATGTAACTGTAGAAATGGAAGAAAGATAACAGATAAAAAGGAACACACAAAAATACCTTCATACGATCCACACATTTGTGAGGGGTAAACAAATTTGTTTTTGGTGTTTGGTCAAAACAAAAGGAGAACCATAATCAGATGTGTCATAAGTGATTACAGCAAAGTAGAAGAAAAAGATAGCAGTCTAAGATTTTCCTCCTTGGTCAGCTCTACATGCTTTGACTGTCTCCCACTTTCTATTAGTCTTGTCTCTTATTCACTTGTCTAATAGGATTAAAGAGAATTTCTAAATATTACTGGATATAAGATCAATATCTGAAAACCAAGTAGATTTTTATATACCAAATTCAAAGAGTTAAGAAATGTAATTTAAAATAATGACATTTACAATAGTAACTGAAATATAAAGTATCTAGGCATAAATCTAACAAACTACGTGAAAGACCTTAATGAAAATAATAAAACTTTATTGAGAAGCATTAAATAAGACTCAATAATCAAAGAAATATACCATGTTTAAGGTTAGGAAGCCTCTTTGTCATAAATATGCTGATTTTATTCCAAATTAAGCTATAAATTTAATGTAATTTCAGTCTTTTATTTCATAGAAATCAAGACGTTAATTCTAAAATTTATAGGAAGATCAAATGTCCAGGAATAGTAAAGGTTATTTTGTAGAAAACAAAGATCAGTGACTTACCCTTCCAGATATAAAAGCTTAAGAAAAAGCTATGAGAATTAAAAGCTTATGGTGTTGATGCAGAGGTGTACAAATTAAGCAAGGAAACAGGATATAGATTGCTCTAATAAATGGAAAAAAAAATCACGTGTGCAGATTTTTGCTGCACATCAACAGAATGAATAGACTATTAAGGATATGATGCAGTAAATTATGTAGAAAATTTTGTGGAAAATTATATAAGAAAAATATTCATGGATTGGAATAATCAACAGTATAAAGATGCCAACCTCTTTAAACTGATGCAGAGACTTACTGTAATTCCTATCAAAGCACTCATAAGTGTTTTGTAGACAGACATGCTAATTCTGAAATGTAAAGGCATGGGCCCTAGAATAGCTAAAAAAACAATCTTTTGAAAAAAGAGACAAAAAAGTTGGAAGAATCATTATACCAAATACTGTCTTTCTAGATAGCTACAGGAACCAAGGTCATGTGCTACTGACAGAAGAATATACACATAGATCAATAGAACCAAACAGGTAACCCAGAAATAGCCCATAGAAGTACAGTCAAGTGATTTTTGACAGTGAAAAAGCAATTCATTGGAGGAAGAAGAACCTTTTCAACAAATGGTACTGAGCAATTGGAAAAATCATACACAAAATAATAATAATAATAATGTAAACCTTGCACCTTCTATAAAAATTAACTTAAAATTGATCATAAACTTAAATATAAAACATAAAACACTAAAACATAGGAGAAATCTCTGGAAACTAGGGCTCACTGAAGAGTTACTAAACACTGTACCAAAAGCATGGACCATACAAGAAAAATACCAGTAAATTAAACGTTATCAAAATGATAATTTGCTCTGTGAAAACCTCATGAAAAGGGGGAAAGACAAGCTACAATTTAAAAGGAGAAACTTGCAAATCACATATGTGACAAAAGAGTTACATCAAGAAGATATAAAGCACTCTCAAAACTCAATTTTACATGTATATAAAACATATATAATTATACATTACATGTATAATTATGTACCATATAAGTATGTATTTATATATAGATAACATACATAATGAGGAAAAGACATTAATATACGCTTTACTGCAGTGAATATAAAGATGAGAAATAAACACATGAAAAGATGTTCAAATAGCTAGCCATCAGGAAAATGCAAATTAAGACTTTGGTGTGATATCTTTATACATCTACTAAAAGTACCAAATTCTGACAAGGATGTGGTGAAATGGAATCTCTGATAAATTGTTGGTGGGGATTTAAAGTGGTGCAATCACTCTGGAAACATTTTTTTTATTAAAAAGAAATATATATATTAAAACATCCATTCACCGTAAAACTCAACAACCACTCCCCTTGTCATTTATTCAAGAGAACTGAAAACTTACATCCTCACAAAAACCTCTACATGATTGTTCATGTTTTATTTATAACTGTTAAAAACTGGAAACAACCAAAGTGACCTACAATTGGTGACAGTTAAATATATTGCTACATCCATAGCATGGAACACTTATCATCAATAGAAAGGGACAAATTATTAATAAAGGAAGGAACATGGATGGGTTTGTGCTGATTGAAAAAAATAATTTAAAGAGGTCATATACTATATGATTCCATTTATATAACATTCTCAATATAGCTAAGTTATACATATGGAGAACAAATCAATGGTTGCCTGGAGTTAAGAATGGTAGGTAGGAGGAGTGGGTGTGACTATAAATGTGTAGTATAAGGGGAATCTTTGTGGTGAAGGAATATTTCTGTACCTTGATTGTGGTGGTGGTTACATGAAGCTACACTTGTGATGATAGAATTTTCACACACAGTGTGCCAGTGTTAATTTCCTGCTGTTGCTATTATACCAAGTTATGTAAGATGTGACCTGTGAGGAAAACTGCGTGAAGGGTACAGAGGAACTCTTTGTAATATCTTTGCAATTTCCTGTGTATCTAAAATTATTTCAAAGTAAAATTTTTAATTAGATGAAAATATAGAAGACTGTGTGATTTCAGAGTAGAAAAGGCTTCATAAAAAGCATGCAGGGCACAAGCTATAAAGGAAAAGACTGAGCAGTCAAACTAAACTAAAATAATTTCTGTCAATGGAAAATAATATAAGATAGTGAAAGGCTAATCCATAGGCTGAGAAAAGATATTCATAAAACATAATCGTATATATATGACTTCAAATAAAGAAGGGAAAGCTAGAAAACCGAAGGAAAAATAGACAAAGAAGTACATTAAGAAATTCACAGAAGAAAACAGAATGGTCAATAAACATAAAAAGTTCATCCACCTCATCAGCAACCAGAGAAATGCCAATTAAAGGATCAGGAGAGCAGCCAATATAATGGAGTAAAAACACCCTGAGCTCACTTCTTCTCATGAGCACACCAAAATCACAACTATCTGCAGAACAACCTACCAGAAAAGATCTTCTACAACTCAAGACATGAAGGACGAACCACAACAAGATGGGTAGGAGGGATGGACTCACAATATAATCAAATCCCATACCCCTGGGTGGGTGACCCAACAAGCTGGAGAATCACTATATTGCAGAGGTTCCTTTATATTGTTTCCAATGTGACTTACAATTCTAGGACAGTTTTAGTTTACCATCTTCTACTTTTTTCTGAGCTCTGGTAGTTCATATTTCATCTCTTTCTGTATTTTTCCAGAGTTGTTGCATGTCCACTTGGTGTTCTTTGGCTGATTTATTAAATTCTTTGACTTGTAATATGTTTGGAAGGAATTTTATTTGTTCAATAGTGTCTCTAATTTCCTACCAAGTCTCCCTTTGTGGCTTTTGTTTTAATTGTTCATTTATTCTTGATCCAGAAAAATTGTGCAAGTATGTTTTTATGTAGGTTTGTGTGTATGAGTATGTTTGTACTATATTGCATATCTTATTGGTATATGTGGGTGGGAGTTAGTTTAGCTTTTGTCTTTGCACAGCCAATAGAGATTAGCAGTTTCTGGGATGCTAGTTGCCTAGAGTCAAACCCCACTCAACTGTTTGATTTCTCATTCAGCTGAAGCTCCACCACTTCTCTATGGTGTCACAGTGTATCCCAGAATCTTCCACCATCAGACTATGTAAACTTTCTCTGGATTTTCAAACAAGAAATTTATAGTTGCCCCTGCAGGATACTCTGCCTTGCCTGGAGAATCAAACACTGTTGGTTTTGTCCCAGATCTGCAGATTCAGGCATCTTCCATTATCTCCATTTGACCTTCAGGACATTTAGCTCCCCTACTTCATATACTGTTGCTCCAAAATTTTACTTCAATATATTATGCACTTTTTTTTTTTTTTTTTTTTTTTTTTTTTTGCGGTACGCGGGCCTCTCACTGTTGTGGCCCCTTCCGTTGCAGAGCACAGGCTCGGGATGCGCAGGCTCAGCGGTCATGGCTCACGGGCCCAGCCGCTCCGTGGCATGTGGGATCTTCCCGGACTGGGGCACGAACCCGTGTCGCCTGCATCGGCAGGTGGACTCTCAACCACTGTGCCACCAGGGAAGCCCCACTTTTCTTTTTTATTATAACTTTTGATGATTTCTGAAAGAAGGGAATCACTGTCTTATTCTGCTATTTTAAAACCTGTAGTATCATCAAGTTATTGTATTTATAATAGGAAGAATTTTCCCAGTACATTTAGGTGGTTTTTCAATAGACAAAGGGTTTAGTACTCTAAGAGAAAAAACTGTTCATTCAGTTTACTGTAGTTAAAACAAAGTTTCCAAGGAACATTGTATTTTGCAAGGTCACATTTCATATGGATGTTAAACAACAACAAGATGTTTCCTTTCATTTACAAAATGATGCTCTGAGTAAGGGCAAAAGTGGTAAAATGACTTTGTGATGGGACCTGTTAACTCTGTTTCACAAAGGGTGTAAAACAAAAAGAAAAAGTGTTATAACTTAATGCTTTGTGCATTGTGTGAGAAGGCTAATTCAGTACATCAAAGTAAATATCTCAGCAGTTTTGAAACTTTGTATGGTCAGGACAAAAGTATCAACAGAGTTTTGTCACAAGAAGGAAGCATTCTACAGGGGAAGATGGGTATAATCAGTATTATGCATTGTAACTGAGCCAACAGTCAATACAGATTAAATATTGACAGAGGTTCCTTGACCAGCGCTAAACTAAACAGTCCCTAAGAGGTTCAGGAAACATCATTATAACAGTGAATTTGTGTGATCATCCTACCTCTACTGGTGTTATTCATTATACCGTACTAGTCTCTGAAGATAGGTTTCCAAGTGAAATGTAAAAGAAAAAAGAAGGCCTCAGGCTGAGGGGTGAAAACTGATACTGGATTTAACAAGAGCATTAAACAGAGCTCCTTAATGAGCTGATTCATAGACCATTAACCTGCTGTACAGTAAGGAACATGACGGCAGATTGCCTCTACCTAGAAAACAGAATCGTTCTTGGCTTTCCGGGCTTGGGATTCTTGTGAATAATTCAGTCACCTATATTGTATTTTATTTTTAAAAAAGAAAATAAGAGAGAGGGATAGGGGGAATCTTTCTCTCTTCTTTTTAAAATTTTAAAAAATTATTTTATTGTGATAAAAACACTTAACATGAGATTTGCCCTCTTAAATTGTTAAGTGTACAACACAGTATTGTTGTTATAGGCACAATGTTTTATAGCAAAAGTCTAGCTCTTGAGGACTTGGGACAGTGTTTCAGAGTTTGTAGCAATGATTGGGTAGTTTTCATGTTTACAAGAACATTAACTTGAGGATGAGGGCAGGTTTTACTTCATCAAAATGAATATTAATTGTTATCAGTTTAAAATAGGATATTATAAATATAAGATATTTTCTCTAAGTTTCATGGTAACCACAAAGGAAAAACGTATAATAGATGTACAAAGATTATGATAAAGAAGTCAAAGCATACAGCTCCCAAAACACATCAAGTCATAAAGGACGGCAGCAAGATAAGAAGCATAGAACAAAGGATCTACAAAACAGTCAGAAAACAATTAACGACATGGCAAAACAATGAACAAAATGGCAATTAATTTATTTTATTTTTGGTCGTGTTGGGTCTTCATTGCTGTGCGCGGACTTTCTCTAGTTGCAGCGAGTGGGGGCTACTCTTTATTGTGGTGCGTGGGCTTCTCCTGTCATGGAGCATGGGCCCTAAGTGCGTGGGCTTCAGTAGTTGTGGGTCGTGGGCTCTAGAGTGCAGGCTTAGTAGTTGTGGCACATGGGCTTAGTTGCTCTGCAGCATGTGGGATCTTCCTGGACCAGGGATCAAACCCACGTCCCCTGCATTGGCAGGCAGATTCTTAACCACTGCGCCACCAGGGAAGTCCCAATAGGAAGTTCTTGTCTATCAATAATTAAATGTAAATGGACTAAATTCTTCAATCAAAAGACATAAAGTGGCTGAATCGATTAAAAAAAAAAACCCCAAGATCCAACCATATGCTGTCTACAAGAGACTCACTTTAGATTTATGTATACACATAGAGAGTGAAGGGATGAAAAATGATATTTCAAGCAAATGGTAACCAAAAGAAAGTAGGGGAAGCTATACTTACACCAAACAAAATAGACTTTAAGCTATATATGGACAAAAGAGAGAAAGAATATCATTATATAAAGATAAAAGGGTCAAACCATCAAGAAAATATAACAAGTATAAATATTTACACACCCAACACCAGAACACCTAACTATAAAAGGCAAATACTAATAGAACTGAAAGGAAAAATAAATAGCAATAGAATAATAGTTGAGGACTTTAATAAACCATTCTCAACAATGGATTAATAGTCTAGACAGAGAGTCAATAAGAAAATAGTGGATTTGAACACTAGAGACCAAATGTACCCAACAGACATATACAGAATATTCTGTCCAACAGCAGTAGAATATATATTCTTCTCAAGTACACATGGAACATTTTCTAGAATACATATATTAGGCCACAAGACAAATCTCAGAAAATTCAAGATGTTAGAAATTACATCAAGTAGCTTTTCTGACCACAATGGTATGATACTAGAAATCAATAACTGGAGGAAAGCTGGAAACTTGAGAAATACATGGAAATTAAATGATATACTCCTGTACAACCAAAGTATCAAAGAAGAAATCAAAAGGGAAATAAAAAATCTTGACAGAAATGAAAATAAGACACAATAAACCAAAACCTATAGGATGCAGCAAAAACAGTTCTAACAAGAATGTTTATAATCACACACATCAAGGAAAAAAATCTTAAATAAAAAACACCTAACTTTATATCCCAAGGAACAAGAAAAACAAGGACAAAGTAAGCCCAATGTAAGCAGAAGTTAGGAAAAAATAAAGATTAGAACAGGAAGAAATGAAACAGAGAATAGAAAAATAATAGAAAAGATTAACAAAGCTAGGAGCTGATTCTTTGAAAAGGAAAACAAAATTGACAAACCTTTAGCTAGACTAACCAAGAAAAAAGAAAGAGTATCTAAATAGGCTCTAAGAGCTTTAAAATTCAGAACCTGTAATTCCCAGCTTGGTTCTTTCATCTATCACTTATAGTCTCTGGAGAAGTTTCTGGTACCTGAAGAAGAATTAGGATACCTTTCACATGCTTTAGAACCACACAAAGATCTCAGACATAGCTATTGTGAAGGTGTTCCCTTTATGTTCTTCCTTTCCTCTCCGCAAGGTATAACATTCAGACCACTGTTGTTCTTTGGAGGTTAAGTCCAAGGTGATGGTGTGGTGGCTACTATATCAACAGTTCAAATGTAGCTATGGAACTCTCTCCACCTTGTGTAAAGCCACTCTAATTTCCTATACTCCTCATCAGGAAAGACTGTGCTTCTCTATATAGGCTGGGGAGAGGACTTCAACTACAAGTATACTTTTGTTAAACAATATGGAAAGAAAATAGTGTAAATTCAAACCATGATTCAATATCACAACATCCAGAAAATCTGTATATCCATAACATATAGTGATGTCTATATTTGTGAACTAGTTAATTATTTACTAAAACTAAGAAAAGAATGGTCACACATTAGTATTTGTTTCATTTTCCTTTCTAAGGGGAGATAGCTCTGCCTGCCCACCCACTTCGGCCAAAGCTCTTCCTAAATATGGCTAAAGGAATTTTCACTGGGTCTTGTAAATCTCATCCCCCCTTTATCAACGTCAATCTATTATTTTCCCTGGGAGGCACTCTGCATTTTCCTTCTGCTTGAAAAAGGCACTTTCAGATTTTTTTTCCTCCAAAAGAAGAAAATCACTAATATGTTCCCTGGAGAATAAGGTTCTTTGCTTTCATGGTATGCAGTGAATGGATTGTATCTAACAATAACATCTGCTGGGTTTTATTTCTCACAGAAATGACAAGTCCCAACGGAATTAAGTTGACCTGATAATTCAAAAATGGCAGAGTTTCAGGGTCCTTAGTTTCACTGAACTGAGTTGTATATGTCACCCTCTCTACCACGTATAACATATTTGAATTTTTATTTGTGACTCCTCTCCAAACAGACAATGACTTCAATGTTTCATCAGTTATCATATGCATCTGCAGCACATGTCCTATTTCTCGCTGTGGTGACTTGTAAGCATGATTTCAGCACAGAGCTATTTCTGTAAATAGAATTATTTCTATTTTGTTTTTCAACTTACTCACCAATCTCTCCTAACCCAGACTTCCTTATTATTTTCTTCATTGTTAATTCTGGATGCTATAAAATATTGTAAGTTAGAACCTCCTAAATGATACTTACTAGGAAATTTTCTCATATATAAAGTTTATGTGAATCTCAAATTTGAATGTTTAAATAGGATATTTTCTCAAATTCAACATCAAACCCACAATACCCTCTATAACAATTTGCCAAATGGAGAAAAGTTGTTCTCTGAATGAGCATTATCCTTCATGCTGATAGGTGAAATTAATGAAATAGTTAAAAAGCCATAAAAGGAAAATGAAGAGTATCAGAAGACACCAACAAAACTGAAAACAAAATATTTCTGGCACAGTCACGTAATTGCCAAAATCTCCAGTCTCAAGATGCAGAATGAAGTTTCAATCACAAGCTGAACAATTTTCCTTGTAGTTAGCACTTTTTCTTTAATATTCTAGAACCAAATAGATTTGTCATGTGCCACAATGCAACACTGTTCCCATGATTTGTCAAGATTACGAAAGTTAACCAGATACTATACATAGGCACTTTTAAAGAAAAAATTCATGATATTGCCATGTTTTCTATGAAAGATCCAAATGGCCTTTGCAACATAAAAGCTGAGAGACACCATCAGATAAAGAAGCACAAAGTACCTCAAGTATCAAACCATACTGCAGGGACCACTGCATTTTTCTGAACTAGAAAATCCCCACAAAAGAGCATCTTTTTTGGATACAGTATTCTCCCACTTGTTATGCT
Organism: Aethalodelphis obliquidens; assembly: GCF_003676395.1. Classification (NCBI taxonomy): domain Eukaryota; kingdom Metazoa; phylum Chordata; class Mammalia; order Artiodactyla; family Delphinidae; genus Aethalodelphis; species Aethalodelphis obliquidens. The sequence continues at coordinate 8,203,476 of NW_020838008.1, forward strand.
TAGACACTCTGTTTCCTCATCCTTTTCATTGTATAGTACCTATTAGAAAAATACAGGATAAGGATAAGAAACAATCAAACTTCAGTGTCGCGGTTTTGGTTTTATAAGGAGAAAAGAGTACTCTCCAGAAGATTTTCAGTTGAACAATTCCCAGAAAAATGCAATTTATGTAAGAACATTTGCTTATATAAAATATCAAATGAACTTGTTCTATAATGGGAACTTATTCTATAATGGAAAAAAAAACTTGTTACATAATGAGAAAAAACTTGTTCTATAATGAAAGAATCTTATTTGTTTACAGTGTTCTCAGGCCAATCAGAAGGAGAATAGTAGTTACCTAGAGCTTGAAAATTGAAGGCAAGGAGAAAGGGTACTATGGAGCCCTGTTATCTAGACACACTCTTGCATTCATTTGCTTTTTCCCATCTTCCCTAGTTTGTACCCTATTGAGACCCGTTGGTACTTTTCAGAGATAGGGGTCATACAGACCACACATGCGTGATGAAATTCTTTATTTTATCCATTTTAGATTGGGATATTATTTTTGAGTCCATTCTTGTGGCTTAAAGAGTACAGAAAAAAGAAAACAAGTATTGCAAATGGCCAAAATTCTAGGAGGGGATGGTAAAACACTGATAATTATTACTCACAACTATAACTATTAGGCAAAGAAGTAGCAACTGTCACCAAGGATAAAAACTTTGATCTGGATCCTGCTGTGAAAGAGGAAAATTCTCTCCTTCTCTGGGAACTAATATATACTAGTTTGCACTGAATAAAACAACCATATATCTGCATCTACCACCTGGGATTTTTATCCACTGGTAAACACAACCTGATGAAAGATTATCTTCAATTTTTCTTTCTACACACACACACACACACACACACAAAGATTTAGTAAATAAATATGAGGGCAGAGAAGCATAACCTACTTTGTTATTTTGTTGAAGGATGGGTGGTTGTATTACTGAGGTATTTGGGGCAAAACTTAACTCAGCATCTCTTGCAAAATGAAGAACTCAGGCATCTTTTGGGAGATGAGATATACCTACACTCTGAGCAGACAGTAAATCAGGACTCAGGGGAGTCTGGTAATTCTGAATTGATGAGCCAACAAAGATAAGCAGAAGAAATGAGTGAAGGTTGTTATGTACATATATTGAGGGACTGAGGATGTTTAAATCATCACATAGGTAAAAGCCAAAAAGCCAACATGGTGTGTCACACTGATCCCCCTTCAATAATGAAGGATTTATTTTTCCAGCTGCTGGCGGTGTACCAGGAGACAGCTGTCAGTTCCCAACCCCCTTTGGGTTATTGTCTCAACTGAGAGGTGCTGCCTTGTTCAAGATTATACTCCTTGTCAAATAGTTTGCATCCAATGACTGATCATTACATGCATATAAAGTACCAGTCACTGAACCCCATGGGACAGCTAGAGCTCTCTTGTGGGGTCATCTGATATTTCCCTTGAAATGAGTTGTTACTCAACTTCTCCCTCTGCCTGGTCTGCTCCCTCCCATCCCCTCCCCTCCCCTCCCCTCCCCTTCTCTTCTCTTCCTTTCTCAAATATTGAATCTAAGAGACTTCCTATTAAACTTCTTGCATGCTAATCTGTTTATTGAGAAAACCAACTTCCTACTGCCAGGTAATTTGGGATTCTATCAGCAATAGTCAAAAAAGTGAATGCTTCCAGAGCTAGGACTGTTTGTTCTTTTTATATTTTTCTGCAATCTGTGGTGACTCTAATTCTTTAAGTGTACAATGAAGGCCAAAGGAAGGTGAGGAAAAGGCAGACCAAAATCTTCCCAACAGATCCAGAATAGAGATGCTTGAACTCCTCAAAGTGTCTTACATACTTTCAGCTGAGAATTATAACAGTCCTTTCTTTCTATTTTTATAGCTAAGAGGATAGAATTATTCCAGAAATAAAAGGGATGGTAACTCCTGCTTTCTCAGCCAACTGATAAAAATGTACTTCGTAATAATTTGCAAAACTTACACAACAATCTTATGTGAATAGATCAATAAAACCAGGAAATAGGAAACCCCAGTTAAAGGAAGGAAGTGATGTTAATTGGGTATCGACTATATACACGGCACTGTGCTGGGCATCTTACATATGCCATCACTCTTCTGACAATAATGCTGTGGAGTTCATATTCTATATTCTTCCCACAAATGAAATAATTGAAGCTCCGAAAGACTGAATTACTCGTTCAAGGCCCAGAAATTGGAGGCAGCATTTAGATAACTATCTAAAACACAAGTCCATGTTCCTTCCCTAAGTTACACTCCCAAAGATTAGAAAAAAGTGGGAATATTTTAAAGTCAGAATACATTTTGAGAATGTAGATTTTATTAAATAATTTAGATGGAACAAATCACACTGTCTTCTGCAGGCTAGATTATGGAATACATAAATCCCTCCTAATCATGTAATAACTTTACAGATTTGCTAAGTCAAACCACTTTCTGACTTATTCACTTGTGTTCATCCTAGTAATAAGGATTCAGTAAAAGATTTATTGTAGTCAAACAAAGCCTGAAAATAAAATAAAATTTTATGTGCAAAGTTATTTCTCACAAAGAAAAAAATACTTATGCATAATAAAGGTCATGTCTTGAACTACAATCTGGACATTTGTATTACTATGAGCCATCAAAGCCTTTGCCCTGATATTCCAAAGTATGAACTGTCTGTTCTTAAAAGTACGCTCCTACGCATTTCACTGTGCAATGTTTTAATTCATGGTCATTACCAAAAATTAGTTACTTGATACAACTTATAATTGAGTAGAAGGTGTTTTCTGAAATCAACTTATCAATATTTTTAACAACCACTGTCGACGTTAATGACACTGAAAGTTTGAAAATTATATTTGGCAAATTTAAGTTTTGTTTAAGATTATATGAACAAACTAAAATGCTAGTGAAAACCAATAAAGACAAGTTCCTCAGTTCACTTAAAAGTAATCTAAACTTTCTAAGGAGCAAGTGCAATAATTAAGCCAAATTAATGAAATGAGATGATACTGATTGTGCAATTTAAAAGAATCACATCAACTGATTAAGTCAGATTGTTAAGTCCTTGGAAAGTTAATTAAGGTGCCCAAAATGAGGGCTTCCATGTGGCAAAGAGATCACTTCTAGAAGGTAATTGGTCACTCAGACTGAGGCAAAAGCAAGACATCATGCTTATTATCAGTAAAGTGTAATTGATTATGAAGTGCGAAGGACACAATTCACAATGAGTTTTTGCTTCTCTTAGGTACTGGAGCCCAGCCAAAGGAGGAATGACTCATGAGCATCAGATCTTGTCCCCCTACCCCCAACCCATCCTTCCAGAGTCAGAAGTTGTGACTGATGAAAACAGAATTTACTTCATTCTGGCTAATGGACAAGAGACTATAATTGTCTAGGGAAGATGCATTAGTCTTATCTCTATGAAGTTCTCCTTGTATTATTATAATAAGGCAATTACACTTACACTAGACTGTATAATAGACCTAGATGTCCAACAATGAATAACTGTAATCGATTATAGCTCATTATAATCTCAAATAATTTGAAGCAGTTTTGTTTTTAAATTCTGCCGTGAAATTTAAGAAGTTTGTTGACTCTGTCTAGCCTGTCCTTTACCTGAGACAATCACGGATCGATACTCAAAAAAGTATGATTAATTATACAGACATCAGATTTAAATCAGTCAACCTATGCACATCTATTAAGCAACTACTAAGTGTAAGACACTGTCTAGCTGGTGTAGGGATTTGAAAAATTATATATAACCCATGAGCCTGCTTTTATGGATTTTTATAATATGATTGAGACAAAATACCAATTCTGTAACATCAACAGAAGTTTAAGGATGCAAAAACAAACATAGGAGCAAACTGGCAACATCACCAACAATAACAAAAAAGAAAAACCCACACATAACAATGCAAAAAAGTTCTCCTGGTATATTTCTTTCTCTTTCATTACCATTCATTTATTTTTTGATAAACACTAAAGCAAAACAAAGTCTGTGTTACTTTATAATGTGCTGACAAGAACCAAAAGGTTTTAATCCTACAAAATCATTTCTTGGTGTACTACAGCGAAGTCTGAAAATGTTTGAAAGTGGAATCTCTAAACTAGTTTATGTTTCACCAATCTTGAGTTTTCTAATTAGGTGTCCAGTTACATATTTTCAACTAGAGGCAAATAGCATTACATAAAATGTGTATTTAGCCTTTTAAACTATAAAATATACTTCACTGTTCAACTGAAATAAATATTTTGGAATTTAGAACTAAATTTAGAACCTCTCATTTTATAGTAAAAATCCAAAGATATTATAAAGCTTATCCAAGGTAATTTAGCTGGTTGGTAACAGAAGTTGTGCTAGTGGTCACGGTCTTCTTTCTCAAGAGGACAACAGCCTTTCTATCTCTCCATTTCGGAATAGAGCTTTACATAAAAACAAAGTATTTCACAGCCATTATTACACTTGACCACTTTAACACTCCTGTGAAGTAGTCCATCATGATGTGTTAGGGAAAGAAGTTGATATTTACTCAGAGATTGCTGCAAGTCAAGTATTTTTCTTGGCACTGAACTGTTCAGAAAACAGAAGTTCAACAAAGGTTAAGTCGCATATTCAATGTTGCATATCTAATAAGAAAACAGAGCTGGAACAGTATTCTGACACTATTCAGTGTCCACTCCAATTTGCCACTCTGCCCACCAATGTTATCATACCTGGTTTTCCTTACCTTGAAAGCAAAAACCATTAAACAAATACAATACAAATACACCTAGCAAAAGGTATCACAGCTGAAAAACAGAAATAAATAAGGCTCATACCTTGCCATTGATCAGTTTATACACCAGACAGTAACCAATACGTACTAAATAAACAATTATATTGCAGTGTGATGAGGTGCTGCTATATGGCAGGTACATTCTTATCAGGTGCAAAGGGGACATAAAGCAACTCTGAACTCTATTCCCTTCCTCTCCTTAGTTAAGTTAAAAGCATATGAATTATATGTCTGGTTATAGAACTTGCCATACAATAATTTTTTAAGCTGTGTATTTGCCAGTATTTACATGTGTTATTGTATAGCTGGTTACATTTCTATGAAAAGTATCTCAAGAATTGTATTAACAGTGCAAATTTTAACTATTTAAACTGTGTATACATTTATAATCAATTATTGTTTTGTCATACTATTTATACTATTTGAAAATTCCAAAACTGTCAAAAGTCGGCACCAGAACTTAGAAGTAAAATAAAAGAATGATATTGGTTTGTACGTTCATTTTAGCCGTAGGGAGGAAAATACCCCCTACATTGAGAAATATAGTTCTCCAGGTATAAAATTGATTCCTTCCAAAGACAATATCCCTTTGACTGTGAAAATAAGTAATTCTCTCCAGGTTTCAAATGTGTTATATATTAAATTATACCTCTATAGAACACTGCTAAAGTGAATTTGTGATTTCAGTTGTCTTTTCTGAATCAGTAGTGTGCACAATGAATGACAAATCTTTAAATCTGAGGGAAAAAAGGTGATGTTAAGTTTGTGCTTTTATTACCACTGCTGATAATAATCTGAGAGTGCTTTAATATCATAATTTGGAAAAACCTTTTTACATACATTACCTTATTTGATCCTTATAAGCATTCTATAAGTTTGACTTACTATTGCCATCCTATTTTAGAGATAATGAAATTGTGACTCAAAGAGCTTAAGTGACCAAAGCTATTTCATCCTGCTCATAAGAAGCCAAGATGATATTCCAACCCAGGTCATTAACCCTGCCCTTTCCATTATATTTTGTTTCTGTTAGTTGTACGATGTCTACATTTCTCTGGAATTATCTGTAACCCCTCTTCAATAAAATGTTAATATACACTTTTTTATATTGTAGGTTTTTAAAAGTCAGATTTATATAATTTACATAGAAAAAATTTTCCCTTTTTAGTGGCCAGGTTTATAAATTTTGACATACACATATTATTTTGTAGCCACCAGGCCTAGTAAGACAGATAACAGTCTGATCATCCTCATGTATTCTTTCATGTCTTTTGTAGTGAACTTCTCCCTCTCACTCTAGCCCCTGGCAACAACTGATCTCTTTTCTTTCCCTGGAGATTTGCCTTTTGAGAATGTCACAGTAATGAAATGATATAGTCAGTGCCAGCTTCATGGGATTCCAACCTAGGGAATCACACAGGACCCTGCACTAGAAAGGCCCTGTGCTCAGTTTAATGCTCTGCTGTCATTATACTGAAAGTCTTAATTTTTGAACAATAGGCTCCATATTTCCATTTTGCACTGGTTCCTACAAATTATAGAGTCAGACCAAATATATAGCATGTAGCTATTTGAGTCTGGCTTCTTTCCCTTGGAATACGACATTTGAGTTTATCCATGTTATTGTATTGTAGCTTTCTCCCTTTTATTGTCAAGTGATTTTTCTATTGTAGGGATATACCACAGTTTGTTCATTCATTCCCCAGTTGAAGGACATTCTCATTATTTCCAATTTGGGGCAATTATGAATGAAATATTTATAAATATCCACATTTCGTGTGTGTGAACATAAATTTTTATTTCTCGTAGGTAAAGATTCAGTAGTACAAATTCCCAGTCGTGTGTGTGTGTGTGTATGTGTGTGTGTGTGTTAGGTGTTTTGAGAACTTGTATGTGGGCAGGGTGGCATTAAATGACAGTAAAGAAAAAACAGAACTTGTAGCTGGTGAACTGTATGGTCTTCAACAAATCATCTGACCTTCTCTTTCCTAACTTGGCAATATCTTGTATACTGAAAGGAAATGAAAATAATACTTATGGAAATGGAGAGGAAATTTAGAATGAAATTTTAGGCAAAATGTGTCCCAGAATTTCATAACAGGTAAGCCTTATTTGGATCATTTTAAAAATAAATACATTTGTTGCCCTAAAAAGATTTAGCCTAAATTAAACCTCAGTGTAGCATTGCTTTCTTTACAGCTAATGTTCACTACATTATTTTATGCTTCTAGACTCACTTCATAAAACTGGAATGTTAATCCCAATCCATGATTTTCTGGGAAAAAATGAAAGAAGGCTAAGGGCACAATTAATGAGTTTTGTATGGGTTTATAATATCTGCTGCACTGACCATGTCAGGGACTGTCTTGTGGAACAAGGCTCTTTCAAGAGTTGATTCTCTACTCCACATTTCTCCATCTTTCTATACTTTTGTTTTTCTGTTTTACTCCCTCTTCTCACTTTTGCTTTGTTGCCCCCTCCCTTTTTAAAAATTATAGTATCTATGAGTTTCTCATTATGAAGCGTGAAATTCTCAGGTCTTCAGGGACAGAAGGTATATCAGTCATTTCTGTTACCTCAGACCTGGCAAATTAAAAGTACCTCCTACAGGGAACACTCCCAAAGTCATTCTCTGAAGCCATCATCACCCTGATACCAAAACCAGACAAAGACACCACAGAAAAGAAAATTACAAGCTAATATATTTGATGAATATAGATGCAAAAATCCTTAACAAAGCATTAGCAAACCAAGTCCAACAACACATAAAAAGGATCATATACCATGATCAAGTTGGATTCAACCCAGGGTTATATGGGTGGTTCAACATATGCAAATCAATATGATATACAACATCAACAGAAGAAAAGTCAAAAAAACACATGATCATCTCAAAAGACACAGAAAACAGCATTTGACAAAATTCAACATCCATTCATGATAAAAACTCTTACCAAAGAGGGCATAGAGGGAATATATCTTAGCATAATATAAACTATTTGTGATAAACTCAGAGCTAACATAGTACTCAACAGTAAAAAGCTGAAAGTCTTCCTGCTAAAATCTAAAACAAGAAAAGAATACCCACTCTCACCACTTCTACTCAACAAAGTATTGGAAGTCCTAGCCACAGCTATCAGAAAGAAAAAGAAATAAAAGTTATCAAAATGGAAAGGGAAGAGGTAAAATTACATGCAGATGACATGATACTATATACAGAAAACCCTAAAGACACCACACAAAAACTGCTAGAACTGATAAACAAAGGTAGCAGGATACAAGATTAACATACAGAATCTGTTGCATTTCTTTACACTAACAATGAAATATCAGGAAAAAAAATCCACTTTAAAATTGTATCAAAAAATAAAATAAAATACTTAGGAATAAACCTCTCCAAGGAGGCAAAAGACATATGCTGAGAACTCTAAAACATTAATAAAAGAAACTGAAGGTGATTCAAAGAAATGGAAAGATACCCCATGCTCTTGGATTGGAAGAATATTGTTAAGATGGCCATACTACCCAAAGCAAACTACAGATTGAATGTGATCCCTATCAACTTACCCATGACATTTTTCACAAAACTTGAACAAATAATCCTAAAATTTATCTGGAACCACAAAAGACCTGGAATTGACAAAGCAATCCTGCAGGAAAAAAACAAAGCTGGAGGCATAACCATCCCAGACTTCAGACAATACTACAAAGCTACAATAATCAAAACAGCATGGTATTGGCACAAAAACAGACATATGGATCAATGGAATGAATAGAGATCCCAGAAATAAATCCACACAAGATTAATGGTCAATTAATCTTTGACAAAGGAGGCAAGAATGTACAATGGAGAAAAGCCAGTCTCTTCAGCAAATGGTGCTGGGAAAGCTGGACAGCCACATGTAAAGCAATGAAGTTAGAATGCTCCCACACACCATACACAAAAGTTAACTCAAAATGATTAAAGACTTAAATATAAGACATGACACCATAAAACTCTTAGAAGAGAACAAAGGCAAAAAATTCTCTGACAGAAATCATAGCAATGGTTTCTTAGGTCAGTCTCCTAAGGCAAAAGAAAAAAAGCAAAAATAAACAAATGGGACCTAATCAAAATTATAAGGTTTTGCCTAGCAAAGGAAACCACAAACAAAACAAAAAGACAACCTACAGAATGGGAGAAAATATTTGCAAATGATGTGATGAACAGGGGCTTAATTTCCAAAACATACAAACAGCTCATACAGCTCAATATAAAAAAAAAACCCAATCAAAAATGGGCAGAAGACCTGAAAAGATATTTATCCAAAGAAGACATACAGATGGCCAAGAGACACATGAAAAGATGCTCAATATCACCAATTATTAGAGAAATGCAAATCAAAACTACAATGAGGTATCACCTCACATTGGTCAGAATGGCCATCATTAAAAAGCCTACAATCAATGCTGGAGAAGGTGTGGAGAAAAGGGAACCCTCCTACACTGTTGGTCAGAATGTAAATTGCTGCAGCCACTACATAGAACAATATGGTGGTTCCTTAAAAGACTAAAAGTAGGGTTGCCATATGATCCAGCAATCTCACTCCTGAGCAGATATCTGGAAAATATGAAAACTCTAATTTGAAAAGATACATGCATCCCAATGTTCACAGCAGCACTATTTACAATAGCCAAGACATGGAAACAACCTAAATATCCATCAACATATGAACAGATAAAGAAAATGTGGTTATATATATATATATATATATATACACACACACACAATGGAATATTACTAGCCACAAAAAAGAATGAAATAATGTCATTTGCAGCAACATGGATGGACCTAGAGATTTTCACACTAAGTGAAGTAAGTCACACAGAGAAAGGCAAGTATCATATGATATCACTTATATATGAAATCTAAAAATATGATACAAATTAACTTATTTACAAAACAGAAATAGATTCACAGACACAGAAAACGAACTAATGGTAATTAAAGGGAAAAGGTGGGGGGAGGGATAAATTAGAGATTTAGGATTAATGGATACATACTAGTATATATGAAACAGATAAACAACAAGGACCTACATAGCATAGGGAACTATATTCAATAACTTGTAATAACCTATAATGGAAAAGAATATGAAAAATAATAGGTATATTAAAATAAGGAAAAACATAGGTCTTCCTATTTTATCCTCAAATATTTCCTAACCCCCTCTTCTTTTTTCAATCTTCTTTTTCTATGCTTCATTCTGGGTAATTTCTTCAAAACTATTTTCTAGTTCACTAATTTCTCCTTCAATTCTGTCTAATCTGCAGTTTACTCATCCACTGAGTTTTAAACTTAAACATTTTATTTTTCACTTCTATAATTCTATTTTGCTAATTTCATATGTGCCTTGTCTTTTATTTAAGTCAACTTTTCCCTTCTATTTTATTTAAATACCTTACTATATTAACTTCATATTTAATACTTCAATTATTTAGATTTCTAAGAGTATGAGTCTCATGTTTTGGTGAAGTATTTTTTCCACTGAAAGTCATAGTGGCTTTCCCCATACCCCCTTCCCCAATTTTGGACTGTGAGTTCATGTCATTGAGTCATTGGATTTTTATACTAGGGAATGCTATGTAATCTGAGCTAAGGATTGTCACACTTGAAAATATTTGTATTTTCTCTGTGCCACCATAAGTTCTGAGCCATCTTAATTTGTGGTTAGACTTAATATTATCTGTGCTAATAATATCATATAAAGTCAAACTGCAACTTTGAAATAAGAAAGCCATGTCCTTAAATATTCTCAAGGGAGATAATTTTTCATCTAGAGGTCATAATAAGACAGGAAAATTTCTAACAGGTAGATACCATTTTCAAGTTCGTTCTTCTCTTGAGAAAAGAAATAGTCCCAGTCCAAATAGTTACCAAGGTAGGCAAGTTCACTGGATAGATTTTACTTCTGAGATAGCTTATCATTCTTATTTCTCACTGTGGCATTTTTATATTTCAAGCTTAACTATGCACTTAGAGGAGGGGGGCTGTTATATTTATGCAGAAAATACATGATCTTGTTTTTCAAAATAAATTTCTAGCATTGCCATATTGCTAGAAACAAAAGTAACATATCCATATTTGAAGATTTAAAATAAACAAACAAAAATAAATAGAAAGAAAATCAACTAAAGTTAAGTGATGGATGAAAATAGAATGAGAGGATATTCAGAGAATGCTTCAAGCATATGTTTCAGGAAGTGTCAATAGATACAGTAAAAGAAATAGAGAACCTATGTTACATAAAGATAAACATTAAAGGAATGAAAAGTGAAATGTTAACCTTCAAAATAATTAGATGAAATATACACACACAAAATAAAAATATTCAGAGTACAAATTACATGAGAAAAGACAATTATAAAATGTAGGCAAAGTTGGGTACTTAAAAATACATGGCTGCATGGCAAAAAAACCCCATCATTAATGAAGTCAAATAACAAAAAAAAAGGGGGGGGGAAATAATTAACACTCCATAAAGCTAATTTTCCTACTGCATAAAGGTCTTTTACAAATCAAAAATTAAACCAGAGGAGCTTCAAGATGGCAGAAGCATAAGACGCGGAGATCACCTTCCTGTCCACAAATACACCAGAAATACATCTACATGTGGAACAGCTCCTACAGAACACCTACTGAACACTGGCAGAAGACCCCAGACCTCCCAAAAGGCAAGAAACTCTACACTTATCTGGGTAGGGCAAAAGAAAAAAAAAAAAAAAACAGACAAAAGAATAAGGACGGGACCGCACCAGTGGGAGGGAGCCATGAAGGAGGAAAGGTTTCCACACACTAGGAAGGCCCTTCGCAGGCAGAGACTGCAGGTGACGGAGGGGGGAAGCTTCGGAACCACGGAGGAGAGTGCAGGAACAGGGGTGCGGGAGGGCAAAGTGAGGAGATTCCCGCACAGAGGATTGGTGCCGACCAGCTCTCACCAGCCCTAGAGGCTTGTCTGCTCACCGGCCTAGGCGGGCAGGGGCTGGGAGCTGAGGCTCGGGCTTCAGAGGTCGGATCCCAGGGAGAGGACTGGGGCTGGGAACATGAACAAAGCCTGAAGGGGTCAGTGTGCCACAGCTAGCCAGGAGGGAGTCTGGGGAAAAGTCTGGAGCTGCTGAAGAGGCAAGAGACTTTTTCTTGCCTCTTTGTTTCCTGGTGCGCAATCAGAGGAGATTAACAGTGCCGCTTAAAGGAGCTCCAGAGACGGGCACGAGCCGCGGCTAATACTACAGACCCCAGAGACGGGCATGGGACACTAAGGCTGCTGCTGCCGCCCCCAAGAAGCCTGTGTGCGAGCACAGGTCACTATCCACATCTCCCCTCCTGGGAGCCTATGCAGCCCGCCACTGCCTGGGTCCCATGATCCAGGGGCAACTTCCCCAGGAGAACGCACGGCATGCCACAGGCTGCTGCAACGTCACGCTGGCCTCAGCTGCCGCAGGCTCGCCCCGCACCCATACCCCTCCCTCCCCTCGGCCTGAGTGAGCCAGAGCCGCTGAATCAGCTGCTCCTTTAACCCTGTCATGTCTGAGCGAAGAACAGAGGTTCTGAGGCAACCTACACGCAGAGGCAGGTCCAAATCCAAAGCTGAACCCCAAGAGCTGTGCGAAACAAGAAGAGAAAGGAAAATCTCTCCCAGCAGCCTCAGAAGCAGCGGATTAAATCTCCACAGTACCCTGCATCTGTGGAATACCTGAATAGACAATGAATCATCCCAAATAGAGGAGGTGGACCTTGGGAGCAAAGGTATATATACATTTTTCCCTTTTTCTCTTTTTGTGAGTGTGTATGTGTATGCTTCTGTGTGTGATTTTGTCTGTATAGCTTTGCTTTTGCCATTTGTCCTAGGGTTCAGTCTGTCCCTTCTTTTCTTTTTTAACTTTCTAAAAATTTTTTCTTAATAATTTAAAAATTTTTTTTATTTTAATAACTTTATTTTACTTTATCTTTTCTTCCTTCCTTCCTTCCATCCTTCCTTCCTTCCTTTCTTTCTTTCCTTTCCTTTCCTTTCTCTTTTTTCTCCCTTTTATTCTTAGCCATGTGGATGAAAGGCTATTGGTGCTCCAGCCAGGCGTCAGGGCTGTGCCTCTAAGATGGAAGGGCCAAGTTCAGGACACTGGTCCACCAGAGACCTCCCAGCTCCATGTAATATCAAATAGTGAAAACCTCCGAGAGTTCTCCATCTCAATGCCAAGACCCAGCTTCACTCAACGACCAGTGAACTACAGTGCAGGACACCCTATGCCAAACAACTAGCAAGACAGGAACACGACCCCATCCATTACCAGAGAGGCTGCCTAAGATCATAATAAGGCCACAGACACCCCAAAACACACCACCAGACGTGGACCTGCCCACCAGAAAGACAAGACCCAGCCTCATCCATCAGAACACAGGCACTAGTCCCCTCCACCAGGAAGGCTACACAACCCACTGAACCAATCTTAGCCACTGGGGACAGACACCAAAAACAATGGGAGTTACGAACCTGCAGCTTGTGAAAAGGAGACCCCAAACCCAGCAAGTTAAGCAAAATGAGAAGACATAAAAACACACAGCAGATGAAGGAGCAAGTAAACACCCACCAGACCCAACAAATGAAGAGGAAATAGGCAGTCTACCTGAAAAAGAATTCAGAATAATGATGGTAAAGATGATCCAAAATCTTGGAAATAGAATACAGAAAATACAAGAAACATTTAACAAAGACCTAGAAGAACTAAAGAGCAAATAAACAGTGATGAACAACACAATAAATGAAATTAAAAATTCTCTAGAAGGGATCACTAGCAGAATAACTGAGGCAGAAGAACAGATAAGTGACCTGGAAGATAAAATACTGGAAATAACTACTGCAGAGCAGAATAAAGAAAAAAGAATGAAAAGAACTGAGGACAGTCTCAGAGACCTCTAGGAAAACATTAAATGCACCAACATTTGACTTATAGGGGTCCCAGAAGAAGAGAAAAAGAAAGGGACTGAGAAAATATTTGAAGAGATTATAGTTGAAAACTTCCCTAATATGAGAAAGGAAATACTCAAGTCCAGGAAGCACAAAGAGTCCCATACAGGATAAATCCAAAGAGAAACACACCAACACACATATTAATCAAACTATCAAAAATTAAATACAAAGAAAAAATATTAAAAGCAGCAAGGGAAAAACAACAAATAACACACAAGGGAATCCTCATAAGGTTAACAGCTGATCTTTCAGCAGAAACTCTGCAAGCCAGAAGGGAGTGGCAGGACTTATTTAAAGTGATGAAGGAGAAAAACCTACAACCAAGATTACTCTACCCAGCAAGGATCTCATTCAGATTTCATGGAGAAATTAAAACTTTTACAGACAAGAAAAAGCTAAGAGAATTCAGCACCACCAAACCAGCTTTACAACAAATGCTAAAGGAACTTCTCTAGGCAGGAGACACAAGAGAAGGAAAAGACCTACAATAACAAACCCAAAACAATTAAGAAAATGGTAATAGGAACATATATATTGATAATTACCTTAAATGTAAATAGATTAAATGCTCCAACCAAAAGACACAGAATGGCTGAATGGATACAAAAACAAGACCCGTATATATGCTGTCTACAAGAAATCCACTTCAGACATAGGAACACATACAGACTGAAAGTGAGGGGATGGAAAAAAATATTCCATGCAAAGGGAAATCCAAAGAAAGCTGGAGTAGCAATTCTCATATCAGACAAAATAGACTTTAAAATAAAGACTATTACAAGAGACAAAGAAGGACACTACATGATGATCAAGGGATCGATCCAAGAAGATATAACGATTGTAAATATTTATGCACCCAACACAGAAGCACCTCAATACATAAGGCAAATACTAACAGCCATAAAAGCGGAAATTGACAGTAACACAATCATAGTACGGGACTTTAACACCCCACTTTCACCAATGGACAGATCATCCAAAATGGAAATAAATAAGGAAAAACAAGCTTTAAATGATACATTAAACAAGATGGACTTAATTGATATTTATAGGACTTAATTGACATTTATAGGACATTCCATCCAAAAACAACAGAATACATATTCTTCTCAAGTGCTCATGAAACATTCTCCAGGATAGATCATACCTTGGGTCACAAAACAAGCCTTGGTAAATTTAAGAAAATTGAAACCGTATCAAGCAGCTTTTCTGACCACAGCACTACAAGACTAGGTATCAGTTATAGGAAAAGATCTGTAAAAAATACAAACACATGGAGGCTAAACAATACACTACTTAATAACCAAGAGATCACTGAAGAAATCAAAGAGGAAATCAAAAAAATACCTAGAAGCAAATGACACTGAAAACAGGATGACCCAAAACCTACAGGCTGCAGCAAAAGCAGTTCTAAGAGGGAAGTTTATAGCAACACAATCCTACCTTAAGTAACAAGAAACATCTCAAATAAACAACCTAACCTTACATCTAAAGCAATTAGAGAAAGAAGAACAAAAAAACCCCAAAGTTAGCAGAAGGAAAGAAATCATAAAGATCAGATCAGAAATAAATGAAAAAGCAATGAGGGAAACGATAGCAAAGATCAATAAAACTAAAAGCAGGTTCTTTGAGAAGATAAACAAAACTGATAAACCATTAGCCAGACTCATCAAGAAAAAAAGGGAGAAGACTCAAATCAACAGAATTAGAAATGAAAAAGGAGAAGTAACAACTGACACTGCAGAAATACAAAGGATCATGAGAGATTACTACAAACAACTCTATGACAATAAAATAGACAACTTGGAAAAAATGTACAAATTCTTAGAAATGCACACACTTCCAAGACTGAACTAGGAAGAAATAGAAAATATGAACAGACCAATCACAAGCACTGAAACTGAAACTGTGATTGAAAATCTTCCAACCAAAAAAAGCCCAGGACCAGATGGCTTCACAGGCGAATTCTATCAAACATTTAGAGAAGAGCTAACACCTATCATTCTCAAACTCTTCCAAAATATAGCAGAGGGAGGAACACTCTCAAACTCATTCTATGAGGCCACCATCACCCTGATACCAAAACCAGACAAAGATGTCACAAAGAAAGAAAACTACAGGCCAATATCACTGATAAACATAGATGCAAAAATCCTCAACAAAATACTAGCAAACAGAATCCAACAGCACATTAAACGGATCTAACACCATGATCAAGTGGGGTTTATCCCAGGAATGCAAGGATTTTTCAATATATGCAAATCAATCAATATGATACACCATATTAATAAATTGAAGGAGAAAAGCCATATGATCATCTCAATAGATACAGAGAAAGCTTTGGACAAAATTCAACACCCATTTATGATAAAAACCCTCCAGAAGGTAGGCATAGAGGGAACTTTCCTCAACATAATAAAGGCCATATATGACAAACCCACAGCCAACATCATCCTCAATGGTGAAATACTGAAAGCATTTCCACTAAGATCAGAAACAAGACAAGGTTGCCCACTCTCACTGTTATTATTCAACATAGTTTTGGAAGTTTTAGCCACAGCAATCAGAGAAGAAAAAGAAATAAAAGGAACCCAAAATTGGAAAAGAAGAAGTAAAGCTGTCACTGTTTGCAGATGACATGATCCTATACATAGAGAACCCTAAAGATGCTACCAGAAAACTAGTAGAGCTAATCAATGAATCTGGTGAAGTTGCAGGATACAAAATTAATGCACAGAAATCTCTTGCATTCCTATACACTAATGATGAAAAATCTGAAAGTGAAATTAAGAAAGCACTCCCATTCACCACTGCAACAAAAAGAATAAAATATCTAGGAATAAACCTACCTAAGGAGACAAAAGACCTGTATGCAGAAAATTATAAGACACTGATGAAAGAAATTAAGGATGATACAAATAGATGGAGAGATATACCATGTTCTTGGATTGGAAGAATCAACTTTGTGAAAATGACTCTACTACCCAAAGCAGTCTACAGTCAATGCAATCCCTATCAAACTACCACTGGCATTTTTCACAGAACTAGAACAAAAAATTTCACAATTTGTATGGAAACACAAAGGACCCCGAATAGCCAAAGCAATCTTGAGAAAGAAAAACGGAGCTGGAGGAATCAGGCTCCCTGACTTCAGACTATACTACAAAGCTACAGTAATCAAGACAGTATGGTACTGGCACAAAAACAGAAATATTGATCAATGGAACAGGATAGAAAGCCCAGACATTAACCCATGCAAATATGGTCACTGTATATTTGATAAAGGAGGCAAGAATATGCAGTGGAGAAAAGACAGCCTCTACAATAAGTGGTGCTGGGAAAACTGGACAGTTACATGTAAAAGTATGAAATTAGAACACTCTTTAACACCATACACAAAAATAAACTCAAAATGGATTAAAGACGTAAATGTAAGGCCAGACACTATCAAACTCTTAGGGAAAAACATAGGCAGAACACTCTATGAAATAAATCACAGCAAGATCCTTTTTGACCCACCTCCTAGAGAAATGGAAATAAAAATAAACAAATGGGACCTAATGAAACTTCAAAGCTTTTGCACAGCAAAGGAAACCATAAACAAGACCAAAAGAAAACCCTCAGAATGGGAGAAAATATTTGCAACTGAAACAACCGACAAAGGATTAATCTCCAAAATTTACAAGCAGCTCATGCAGCTCAATATCAAAAAAATAGACAACCCAATCCAAAAATGGACAGAAGACCTAAACAGACATTTCTCCAAAGAAGATATAGAGATTGCCAAGAAACACATGAAAGAATGCTCAACATCATTAACCATTAGAGAAATGCAAATCAAAACTACAATGAGATATCATCTCCCATTGGTCAGAATGGCCATCATCAAAAAATCTACAAACAATAAATGCTGGAGAGGGTGTGGAGAAAAGGGAACCCTCTTTCACTGTTGGTGGGCATGTAAATTGATACAGCCACTATGGAGAACAGTATGGAGGTTCCTTAAAAAACTAGAAATAGAACTACCATACGACCCAGCAATCCCACTACTGGGCATATACCCTGAGAAAACCATAATTCAAAAAGAGACATGTATCAAAATGTTCACTGAAGCTCTATTTACAATAGCCAGGACATGGAAGCAACCTAAGTGTCCATCAACAGATGAATGAATAAAGATGTGGCACATATATACAATGGACTATTACTCAGCCATAAAATGAAATGAAATTGAGTTATTTGTAGTGAGGTGGATGGACCTAGGGTCTCTCATACAGAGTGAAGTAAGTCAGAAAGAGAAAAATAAATACCATATGCTAACACATATATATGGAATCTAAGAAAAAAAAATGTCATGAAGAACCTAGGGGCAAGATGGGAATAAAGACAGAGACCTACTAGAGAATGGACTTAAGCATATGGGGAGGGGGAAGGGTAAGCTGTGACAAAGTGAGAGAGTGGCATGGACATATATACACTACCAAACGTAAAATAGATAGCTAGTGGGAAGCAGCTGCATAGTACAAGGAGATCATCTTGGTGCTTTGTGACCACCTAGAGGGGTGGGATATGGAGGGTGGGAGGGAGGGAGACGCAAGAGGGAAGAGATATGGGAACATATATGTATATGTATAACTGATTCACTTTGTTATAAAGCAGAAAACTAACACACCATTGTAAAGCAATTATACTCCAATAAAGATGTTAAAAAAAAGAGAAAAAAACCAACATTGACATAGAAGGAAATAGGTAAAGGACTTCAGAACACAGTTCATAGAAAAGGAAATATATGGTTTTTTTTAAACATATAAGGTTATTTTAATCTCATAATAACAGATATAGAAATTAAAACAGCTATGACATAATTGTTTTTATCTAAAAATAGCAAAAAATTTGACAATTCATTATTGAAAAGTGTGGAAAACTATTTTGCTTGTGTATTGTTTAATGTGTGAAAATTGTGTAATTTTTATTCAAAACAATTTAACAATATAGCCAAACTAAAAATGAATAAACAATTCATTCACCCTTTCATGCCTTTAGAACTTTAACCTACAAATAATGTCACATGTAAACTAACATAACATATGAAGATATTCATTGTAGAATGGTTTATAACAGCAAAAGAATGGTAATATGCTAAATGTTCATCAACGAGGGATTTCTAAATAGAATAGTAAAATATTGGGTTGGCTAAAAAGTTCATTCGGTTAGTGAATACATTGTTCAATAAAGTTCTTCATGAAAATGAAAAATGTGTCTCTTATTTTTATTTAAAACCAAAGGAACTTTTTGGCCAACCCAGTAATAATGCAATTCTACGTGTACAATTCTTCATCTACAATATGACAACTTCTACAATTTTTAAGTTAACAAAAGAATAATAACAGAGTATATAATATGCTAACGTGTTTATATACGAATACATATATCATACATGAATATATGTTATATATGAATATGTGTCATATATTAACATAGTTATGAATAATATATGTTATACATATTTATATTTTTTACAGCACCTTAAAACTTGTACAGAAAATGCTGATAATCATATTTATTTTCAGAAGGGAATTCCTAGTGGTCATGGGATGTAGTGGGAGTGAATATAACTTTTTAATGAACTCCTTTTATCTTTTTAAATTTTGTACCATGCATAGTGTAATCTATATCTCCACCTCTCCACATGCACAGTTACTAGATTTTTAAAAGATAAGACTTATTTTTCAAAAAGAAAAAGAAATGCTTTTAAAATTCCTCAGTAGTTTTTTTGAACCACATTTGTGTTCTATAGGTAATTAACACAAAGCAAACAATGACCTTTTCTAGAGCACTGCTTTAACAGCAACCATGTCTCTGTAAAACTGGGGAACAATTTTCTTTTTTTTTCTTTTATTGGGGTATAGTTGTTTTACAATGTTGTGTTAGTTTCTACTGCACAGCGAATTGAAGTAGAGTTCCCTGTGCTATACAGCAGGTTCTCATTAGTTATCTATTTTATACATATTAGTATATATATGTCAGTCTCAATCTCCCAATTCATCCCATCCCCCTTGGTGTCCATATGTTTATTCTCTATGCCTTGGAGAACAATTTTCAACAATAATTCCATGAGGAAAAGTCCTTTCCACCAAAAGGACAATGAAATGCTCTTCCCTCTGCTACAGATTATAGAGTAACACAGATCATGCAGAAAAAATGAGGATTCTAGATCAGTGGCTGTCAAAGTTGATTATAGATCAGAATCACCACGAAGGGCTTTTAAAACACTAATGTCTTGTCCCTACTCCCAGAGTTTCTGATTAAATAGGTCTAACTGGAATCTGAAAAATTACATTTCTAATAAGCTTCCAGGATTTGCTTATGCTACCTGTCCAGCAGCAATAGTTTGAGAACCACTGTTCTAGAGCAAGATATGGTAAATAGAGAAAAGAGAATACAAATACAGAATGTTGGAGAGAAACTTTAAGCAGTCACAACAATTTTCAAGTTACAGCTAACAATTTGCAGAGGATACTCCAATTAAATTTAAAGTACAGAAGCAACAAAAAAATATATCTGACTTACAAATAAGAGCTGTATACAAAGACGCTGAAATCTCAGCACTAAAGAAGAGCCATCAGTTCACAGACACCACTACCCTGGACATACTTATTAATCATTTAGTGGAGTCTTACATTGAAACCCTAGGTACATCTTTTAAAAAAATGCTTATGTTGATGTTATTCTCCTCGTGAATCACACTTTGCTTAAAAGTCAAAATTCCAGTATTCAAAGTATGCACCTCTAGGTAGGCATCATCTCTTACAAAGGACCACCATACAAGACTGATGAGTTACTAACTACATTAGATAAACACATTAATTTTCACATTTAAATGTTATGAGTTAATGATTTATTATTTTATTAATTAGGAAATTGAACCTCGAATTAAATAATTTTCTTAAGGTCATATATGTAATAAGTAGAGGAAAAATTATTAAAATTTAGATCTTCTATTGCCAAGGCATGTTTTCAAAACATAATTTATAATTGAAGATTCAGAGGTTGTGTGAAAAGACTTATGACTGATCATTAGGGTATTTTGTGACATCATACAACACAAGATTTTTTTTGTCATCTCAAATATTTTTATAATTTCATAGATTTTTTCATATTCTTTGTAATGTATAATGAAGTTTCACATTTTCTTGAAAGGTCTATATATTTTCTAGAAGAAAAAGGAGACAAAACTAACTCAAATATTACATTTTATAATGTTAATAGTAATCAAAAATATATGATCTAAGAATGAATCCTTGCCTATTTGTAATTACCAAGTGTAGATAATTGCATTTTCCAGAGGTGGCCTCCATAATATATATTCCATCCAGTATGCTCTTGATTTAATGGGGAACTGAAATTTCTTTCACAGAGTGGTGGGTTCAGTATTGAATCTGGGCAGACTTTTGTGCCTGCCTTGACAAACAGAAAATAGTAGAAGCAATGTTACATAAGTTCTAAGATTCGGTCATAAAAGGAAATATAGCTATGGTAGACAGCTTTCAAAGATGGTCTTCATCTGGTATTCATATACCTGTGCAATCTTCTCTCAAGTCTGAGCTAGGCCTAGTGATATGCATTTAAGGAACAGAATGTGACAAAGGAGATGGGATGTGATGTTCATGATTAGATTATAAAATACTTGATTTCTGTCTTACTGGACTTTCTATTGCTTTCCCAGCATGCACACATTGATGTAGCAAGTTACCATGTTGCAGAGGCCCACATACCAAGGAACTGAGGATGACTTTTGGCCAACAGCCAGTGAAAAACTAAGGCCTTGAGTCCAACAGCCTATTAGAAACAATCCTGCCAACAACCAAGTGAGCAAGCTTAGAAGGAAACATCTCCAGTCAAACCTTAGGAAGACTAAAACCCAAGTTAACACCTTGGTTATAGCCTCTGAGAGACCCTCACATTGTGGACACTGTTAAAACATGTTCAGATTCCTGACCCAAAGAAACTGTGAGGTAGTAAATGTTGTGGTTTCATTCCACTAAGTTTTGGGGTAATTTGTTACACACCAAGAGATAACTAATAAGCAGCTTCCACCTGGTTTTGTAGAATGCTTACTCTTGGAAACCAGCTAGCATACTATGAAGATACAGAGCAGACATATGTAGGTGTTGTGACAGACAGCTCCTCCAGCTGACATCCCAGCTGACTACCAACATCAACTACAAAAATGTAAACAAGGGAGTCTTCATGTGATTTCAGTCTGCAGTAGTTGAGCTGGCCTAGGTGACACCTTGTGAAGCAAACATGATTTGTTTCCACTGACTCTTGCCCAAGATGCAAATTTTTGAGTAAAACAAATAATTATTATTGTTTACACAAGGAAATTTGGGGTCATTTTTCATGGAGCAATAAATAACTGAAACGTTAGAAGACGTAAAATATATGCATGCACTTAGTGTCTCTGGTTTATTATTAAAAGCTTAACCTCAGATTCAAGCCAAAGAATAAGTTTTATATAAAGATTAAAACCAAACCACACACACACAAAAAAGAACAGAGGGCTGTTCTCAAGTGGTTACAAGAGATGGAGAATTAATACATTTACAATGTGCTTATTATACTACAAAGGTGTGAGTTTTCCTTTTTTAAAAGATTATTTACAAAATATATTCCATACCTGCCGAATGGAAGACACACTGTTCCATTTCTCCTTTCTTAATGCACAATAGGACCATTAGCTTGTTATTTTGCTGAAAAACCAACTAGGTTTTGGTAACTTGGGACATATTGCAGAAGAAAAGAGGTAGTCAAATGTGGTCTCAACTCAAATATGATTTTGTTTTTTACAATTTCATTGAGCTATAATTGAAATATATTAAATTTCACTTTTTTAAAGTATACAATTGGTTCTGCTTTGACATATATATAAACTTGTGCAACTATTACCACAATCCAGATAAAAGGTCTTTCCATCATCCTCCAAAAGTCTCCTCATACCACTTTGCGATCCATTCCTCTCTCCACTTCTGTCTCCAAGAAAGCACTAATTGGCTTTACTTTCCCCAGAAATTAGTTTGCATTTTTGAAAATTTTCTGAAGTATGTTAAGCTAGCACTGATTTTTTGTCTGCTTCTTTTGCTCAGCATAATGATTATGAGATTCACCCATGTTGTTGCATATTAACAGTTAATTCCTTTTTTTATTGATGAGTAGCATACCAATGTATGGACATACTATAAATTATCCATTCATTTGTTGATGGACCTATATATTTTTTTCCAGTTTATATCTATTACTAGTCATTCTGCATATTATGTTTGGAATTCGCTGCCCTTTTCTTAAAAAACATTCTTCTTGAGACATACTTGCTGACTATTGTAATCAAGGCCAAATTATTTTCCTTATACCCGGAGTTGAGTTCAAGTATTTTTTATATAGTAATCACACTGCTTCTATTTGTTTCACTTTTGCTGGAAAACAACCTTAAGAAACTTCCTGAGAAAAGGGGCATTATACATATGCTTTCTGAGTTGCATTTCTAATAGTATCACAATTAAAGATATTGTTAGTTAATATTCTTAAGGTTCAAAAGCTTTTCTTGCAGTGTTTGTCTCCATGATCTTCTGTTATCATCAAGTTTCTAATAAAAATTGTAAAAGGCAGGTCAGATTTCAAGTTATTTATTTGACTTACTTTGTGAGGTGAAATTTTAACTCTCCTTGGAAGAATTTTCTTTGGTCCCCTGAAATTTCATGGTGATGTACTTTAGTGTAGGTTTCTTTATTTAAATGTTATACTGAGTTATAATTTATATATTTTTTAATATTCACCAGTTATAAGTATATATTTCAAGGATTATTTGTCAAATTTTAATAAGTTTCTGGAACTGTGAAATCATTACCATAACCCACATTTGAATCATTTCTTCCATCCTCCCAAAGGTTCCTCATGCCCATTTGCTATCACCTCCCAGCCCCAGTAAATTACTGCTTTGCTTTCTTTCCCTGTAGATTTATCATTTTGATAAATTTTATATAAGTGGAATCATATTCCTTCGATGTGCAATATATATATATATTATGATATATAATTGTAGCAATTATATATCATATAATAATATATATGTATATATTACATATAATTACATATTATATATAATATATATATCAATAGTTTTCTTTCTTCTTATTGCTGATTAGTATTTCATTATATGGATATACCAAATTTTGCTTACTGATTCACCAGTTAATGTAATGTATACTTAGAGAGTTCACATTTGGGAATTATTATAATAAAACCATTATAGTCATTTGTGTGAAGTCTTTGTGTGGACAAGTGTTTTCATATGTCCTAAGTCGACACCAACCTAGTTGTGGAATTTCTGGTTTTTATGTTAAGTATATGTTTAACATTTTAATAAACTACTAAAGTATTTTCCAAAGTGCTGATTCATTTTACATTTTCTTTAGCAATGTATGAGGGCTCCGGTTTCTCTACATCTTCATCAATACTTACTAAATTCCTTTACTAGTTATAATAGCTTTTTTGTAGATTCCTTAGGCTTTTCTGCATTAATGACCTTGCTATCTGAAAATAAAAACAATTTACTAATTATTTTCTAATCTCTATATTGTTGACTTATTTAGCCATATTAAAATAGCTAGAACATCCAAGAGATTATTGAATATAAGTGGTGAGAGCAGACATCCTTGTCAAGTTCCCTAAATTAAAGAAATAGTCTTCCATCATTAAGTACAAGGTTAGATGTATTTTTAAAAAAGTAGAAGCCCTTTACTAGGTTAAGAAAGTTTCCTTCTATTTGGATATGCTGGATACTGTGAACAACAGATGTTGTCTTGATTCTGTTGTATTTAAAAAGCAATAGCTGTTTTGGACTACAGTTAATTGTAGAGCAGGTTAATCTCTTTGAGGTTTATATGTAAGCTTTGTTAGGGTATTTCTTGAGCATATGGAGTAGTTTAGTCCTCCTGGAAAACATGACCCTTCTAGAGCTTCTACTGAATGCCCTAGGTTTCAACAAAGTCTCTCTACTCTGATTAGAACTTGAACATTTCCTAACATTGTGTATTGCTGAGTAATTTCATCTTACAACACTATGATAGTTTGCTTTGTCTTGCAGAATTTCATCCTTTTCATGTTCCACCTAGCGACAGACTTCTGTAGGCCCCTATGCAGATTTCAGAAGCTCTTATTTGGCATAGCTACCTTGTCTCCAGTAATCTTCCAGGGTCTCAGACTGGCTGAACTTTGATCTCAGTCTCTTAACTTCACAAAACTATTACGTTCTGCTTGGTTTTCCCCTTCTCTGTGGCAAGTTTCTGAAAGTGCCTCCAGATAGGAAGCCAGGGTAATAGTAGTGATTTGCCTCTTTTGTTTCCATTCTTTGTCTGTTTGCCTGTTGTCCAATATCTAAACAGCTATTTCATATATTTTTTTTCAAATTTTTTGTTTCATGGAGGGCAATTCCTTTACCAATGAAATCATGATGAATGGAAGCAAAAGTCCCCTCCATATTTTTATAAAATCTAAAGATTTGCTAAATTGCTGTCCTTGTGGTCTCTTTACTAACATCATTTTTATTCCTCTACTACAATTTTAATAGGCTCATCATGGAGGTAGGCCAATATCTTTGCCATATTGAATGAAAAATTTTAATTTTGTGCTAGAATGTTTAGAGAAATAACTTTTGAGAAAAGGATCACTACTTATGTTAATTGCAATAAAAGGTGGTTAATCAAGAAGGATCTGGGAATTTTTTGGTTGCTATGTGGGACTGTGAAGTGTATTATCTCCTATAATACCTGGTGCAGTGATTTTCAAATAATAGATAACAGTATGTGTCTCCAGATGCTAATGCCCTAGGTATATGATAAACACAATCCCATACAATATTTGTAAAACAATAAATATTCCTATTTCAAAAAAATAATATCACTGCCTAATATTTTAAAAATTCATTCAGAATCATAGGATGCAAGGGAGAATCATAAAATCATAGAAATTCAAAGGAGCAATGGCTGTGCCCCTTAAAACCAATGTATTCCTGTACAACTACTGCCAAAAAAAAGAAAAAAGGCCTAGCTTGTCTTGCTCTGTTTCTATCAAGCCACAGAAAGATTTTATCAATCCATTTGTCAGTACCTGAATATCACTGCTTATAAGTCACAAGAGATTTCTATAAATGGAAGTATTCTAACATATTTAAGAGATTAATCTGATGGAATAGAATGTTTTGACAGGACTCTGATCTCCCACAGGCAAAGCTCTAGAGACATTTCCTTTCATAGTGGCAAACCATTATGCAGTCTCAGTATTCTAGTACTAATGGCAATTTTTTGTCATATCAAATGATTAAAAAATAAATTTGGCAAGAATGAGCCTGCTGGCTGGCCAGTTAGGTGACTATAATCACTAAGAGGGAAGGTCAGGAAAAAGGAATGGTGCCTGTGCCTTTACTTCAGATTCTTTATTCTCCCAGTAGTTGTATTTCACCAAAACAGACAACTTCTTCAAAAAAGGGAAACTACTGTTTCCAGGCAGAGAGTTATTGGATTCTGGCTGTCACAGTGTGTGCAATGTTATGAGATATATTATAGACATTTATGAAACATGGGGGGCTAGGAGCCTGAACCATGTAGCTTTACTTCACCCACCCACTATGCAGGCCAGTTCTGACTTGCACATAAAAATGTAAATCTCATGGCAAAAAATGTATTTAATTATCTCACTCAGAGCCGTTTGAGAGACATGGTTTGTTTCAGTTTCTTTCTACATCATAAAGCCTCCAAATTTACAAAATGCATCAAATCCCATTAAAAAAAAAAGCCCCAGTGTGTGACTACCCGGGACTTTCCTGATAGTCCTCTTCCTAATTGCCCTGCACCAATCCCCTAGTGGTTTAGGTATGATGTTCTGCATGCTTCTAGCACCATAAAGTACTGCCAGTACCTGCTTACACAAATACATTCTCATATTTGGTTATAAGCTATCTGAATAGTGGGGCTAAACCCTCACCATTCTTTTTTCCTAAGTGCTTGGCAGAGTATTTTTCCACATAGTTGAAACTCTGTAAATGTTAGTTAAATTATTACTTCTCTAAAAAAGACTATAACCTCCAGCTGGTCAACAACTTTTCTGTGAACAGCCCAGCACACTCCACACTAGGTACCACATGAAGATTTAAAAAGTAACCAATCAGTTGTTTCAACCAGTCTCTAGAACATTGTTCAGCAAAAACTGTCAAAAGGTCTTGCTAGATGGAGAGAGGAAGCTACTATTGCCATAAATTAATCAAGACAAACAAAGC
Organism: Aethalodelphis obliquidens; assembly: GCF_003676395.1. NCBI lineage: Eukaryota > Metazoa > Chordata > Mammalia > Artiodactyla > Delphinidae > Aethalodelphis > Aethalodelphis obliquidens. The sequence continues at coordinate 8,230,625 of NW_020838008.1, forward strand.
CCTGGTTAAAAGACCTTTACTTTCTTGGATAGTATGATTATATATTTGTTTCTCATATATTCAGAGACTAGAAGAATATTAAATACACAATTAGGATGTGATCAAACAATCACTATGCTGTAACTTCAACATCCCCATTTTAATATCTGCTCAGATGAATTTTCTTAAACTTTGGTGCTTCTATCCATAAAAGCCAAACGTCAAGCTTTGATATTATTGAAAGATGATGAATGTAATGCAAAGATGACAAAGGTAATTTTTTTAAGGGTGAATAATACCAAATTTGCAGACTTTAGTGAATGAATCCTAATCACTTTTAAATATTGTTCAAAGTGACCTATCATTTTGCTGACTTCATGAAGCATAACTAAAGGCCGGGAAGACGTGAAAATCTAGAATGAAATTCTTAGATAACAAAAATGAAAATCCAAACTGTCCAAGTGTATTTTAAATTTGGAATAATATTTGGGGGAGGGAAATCAAAATAACAAAATCAAAGAGTCAGACAGTTCCAGAGAAATATTTTCTTAATACTGAATTTTTTCCAGTATTAATAATAATGATAATAATAATAACTGATACTCCTTAAGTGCTCACCATGTGCCAGGCACTGTGCTACTTACTTCACATACTGTAGTGCACTGAGAGGCACAGTCCTATGAAGTAAATGTTGATTTATGATTCTCCTAATAATAGATATAAACTTATACTCAGAAAGATTTATCTTTTTTTTACCTAAAAAAAATTGCATAGCTAATAAATGGCAGAACTTAGACATGAGCTAAATCTGTTTGCATGCAATATCCATGCCCTTACTCTGATACAATCCTGTGCCCTTTGAAATTTTTTTTGGGGGGGGAAAGGTATCATTTTGAACTCTAAATCAAAACGAAAATACTTAAGTCACACATTGTACAATGCATGCATTCAACTTCCATGGTCCATTTACATACAGACATAATTAAAGTTAGAAAACTCTAGGCTTGCAAAAGACAATTGCTTTCAACTAATCAAATGCCTCATTTTATATACTGGGAAAGTGAAAACTAAATATTACAAGTAATTCCAACAAGTCAACTGGAACGTAGGTACTCAGCGGCTAAGTCTACTCTTCACAAATTCACACTACTGCAACTGGCCAGATAAATGCTGCCTAAAATTGCAAATTGGATCGCCTATAAAGTAATTATTATTAATCCATGAAAATAACAAAATATTTATTGAACATGAGCAATATCAGTAAATATGAGTGTGCCAAATAAAATATTTTTCATTCATTCATTCATTCATCTATTTACTACAACACATCTACTGTTTATGATTCCCTCAACCCCTGGTATCTGTTAGGGAAAAGGATGATGACTGGCCTCAGAGAAAATTCTCAGTGAATGTAGAATGACTGTAAAATAAATCAAAGACAGGATCCCTGACTATAAAAATACAGAGGCAGACATGTAAATTTACAATAGAAACACAATAAATTACATGTCACTAAAGGCAAGGGCAAAGGCTATGAAATTAAAGAAAAAAAATAAATGAGTGTGAATGGGTTAGAATAGTCAAAAGAATGTAGATGTCAAAAGAGAATATTAATAGAAAAATAGGAATGGTTAGTCAAAGGGTGACTGCCAACCAATAAATAGAGGGTACACATTTTTTTTTTTTTTGCAAAAGCTTCAAAACGTAAAACACTCTAGAAAACAATTCCCAATCCCTTTGGCTTACAGATGACAATATACACACAAAGGGAAATAACAATGCAGAGTGATGTATAATAAATACTAAAGGCAATCAGAGGAATTATGGATGCACATAGCTTAAAAAGGTTTCACTCAAGGGAGAGAATCAGGTGAGGGTTACATAGAAGGAGTGGTCTTGTGGGCGAGTTGAAGGGATGGCTATTCCACAGGAGAAAGGAATGAATGACAAAAGCAATGAGAGAAAAGGATATTAAGCCTTACTGAGTAAAAAGTTACCTTATATCCATACAAATATCTGGCTTGTTAATTGGTCTCTGAACGTGTTAGCAAACATGTCACACAACTGTGTACTTCCATGTAAATACATGTTCTTTTACTAAAAGCAAATATAAACAAACATTGGTACAAATACTGGTACAAATATACTTATCTCAAAGGAGAAGATCAGAAGATCACTCCACGTACCATAGAGGGACCATTCGTAAACGCATTAATTCAAATTTTCTTACTTTTCATGTTCAAACTGATCATTTTCTTATATAACTTATTCTTCCTTCATTAATACAAATAAAGTTCATTAATAACTTGAGTTTTTACTGTCTTCCCTTTCCACAGCAGAGCCCCAGGCTCAGTCAACACTTTAATATACACATTATCTTAATTAGAGTGCTCATTCTTTCTTTAATAACAGTATAAATAAATTTTTGATTCAAGAATTTCCTAATTTTTCTTCTCTACTGCTGACATCCAGTTCTGTTTAGCCACTAGCTATGAACAAGTAATAATAATAAACACACATAAAATCACACATTTGTAAGAACTTGTATTTATTAACAAATACATATATTTTTTCCAAGCAATTCCTAAATAGATATTTAAGCATTAAAATGTCAACCATGGAAACACATCACAGCCATCTTCTCAATACTGATATGGTGCTTATCAAAGGACAGGTACTTAATAAAGTCATTTTGATTTAGAGTTATAATTGGAAACTAGATAACGTGTAGGTTAATCGGCACATTTTAAAAATTGAAAGCCTAGACTTTTGAGGACAAAATCTACACTATAATATGGGAGTGCTGTTCCTCATAAAGCACAAATGAGGCAGTTTGCTATAAACCCCACTGGGAAGGAAAATCCCATCCCTATTCAGTGATGAAGTGTGGATGTGGAAAAAAAAGATTGAAACACTACCACCATGAAGGACAAAAACGCAATTGTTAGCAAAGAACAAATTCAGAACCAAGGAATCAACACTGGTTGGTAACCACAGCATAAACAGAAATCTGTTTCCATATGAATTGTTATCCAGAACCTGGGTGGTTTAGTAAATGAGAAAAGGTCTGGAGTTAAGGCCACATTTGCTGGAGTGAACAGGTTTGAATAATTTGAACATGTTCTCTTGAAGTTGAGTAAGAATTTTCTTAAGCTGAATATATTCAGATGTCTGATCATGTTGATACTTATCACCTGTGTCTCCTACAGCAGAGGAAGAGGCTAACTCTAACACACTGAATTTCATATTCTCCACAGACGTTTTAGGCTCCTTGGTTTCCAGAACAGTCCTCCCAATTTGACTTTGTACTTTTATCTTCTACGCCCTTAAGGATAAATACTTCTTTCACTTTCTTATGCTAATGTGTGAGCATTATTGTCTGTCTGCAATTAACTGCACATGTTCATGCATTTTACCCAGTAGTTTACAACGCAAACAAAAAGATCTAAATTAATTTTTTTTTAGTTATCATAGATTAAATTGAGAGGACATACTTTTCTTTCCATCTCCTTTTTTTTTTTTTCTTATCACAGAAACTCTAAAGCATTATAGCAGAGTGATTAATCACGTGGTCATTGGAATCATTCAACAGTTGTTCAAATCACAGCCCTGCCACTGTCCCATTATTAGATATTTCAACTTTCTGAGCTTAGGGTTTACTCATCGTCAACACAAAGGTAGAATTCTTTAAACATCTGTTAATTTAAATTTATCCCTGACTTTTGTCATTAGAAGCAAGATTTTGCCAGGTTTTCCTAAAAAGATATTATGAACCAAGATGAGGATTTACAAGATAGTTAAGACCAAGAGAGACTACCTATCTCCCTCAATTAAAAATAGTACTAAGGGGAGAAGACGGAAGATGGCGGAAGAGTAAGACGCGGAGATCACCTTCCTCCCCACAGATACACCAGAAATACATCTACACGTGGAACAACTCCTACAGAACACCTACTGAAGGCTGGCAGAAGACCTCAGACCTCCCAAAAGGCAAGAAACTCCCCACGTACCTGGGTAGGGCAAAAGAAAAAACAGAGACAAAAGAATAGGGACGGCACCTGCACCAGTGGGAGGGAGCTGTGAAGGAGGAAAAGTTTCCACACTCTAGGAAGCCCCTTCGCGGGCGGAGACTGCGGGAGGCGGAGGCGGGAGCTTCGAAGCTGCGGAGGAGTGCACAGCAACGGGTGCGGAGGGCAAAGCGGGGAGATTCCCGCACAGAGGATCGGTGCCGACCGGCACTCACCAGCCCGAGAGGCTTGTCTGCTCACCCGCCGGGGCGGGCGGGGCTGCGAGCTGAGGCCGGAGCGCAGGGAGAGGACTGGGGTTGGCGGCTTGAACATAGCCTGAAGGGGTTAGTGCACCACAGCTAGCCGGGAGGGAGTCCGGGGAAAAGCCTGCACCTGCAGAAGAGGCAGGAGACTTTTCCTTCCCTCTTTGTTTCCTGGGGCGTGAGGAGAGGGGTTTAAGAACGCTGCTTAAAGGAACTCCAGAGACGGGCGCGAGCCGCGGCTAAAAGCGCGAACCCTAGAGACGGGCGCGAGCCGCGGCTGAAAGCGCGGACCCCAGAGACGGGCGCGAGCCGCGGCTGAAAGCGCGGAATCCAGAGACG
>NW_020838008.1:8235222-8279669 GCF_003676395.1 Aethalodelphis obliquidens
GACGGGCGCGAGCCGCGGCTGAAAGCGCGGAATCCAGAGACGGGCGCAAGCCGCGCAGGCGGGCGGGAGACGTTAAGGCTGCTGCTGCCGCCACCGAGGGGCCTGTGTGCGAGCACAGGTCACTCTCCACACCCCTCTTCCGCGGAGCCTGCGCAGCCCGCCACTGCCGGGTTCCCGGGATCCAGGGACAACTTCCCCGGGAGAGCGCACAGCGCGCCTCAGGCTGGTGCAAAGTCACGCCGGCCTTTGCCACCGCAGGCGCGCCCCGCACTCTGTGCCCCTCCGTCCCCGCCGGCCTGAGTGCGCCAGAGCCCCCAATCAGCGGCTCTTTTAACCCCATCCTGTCTGAGCAAAAAACAGACGCCCTCCAGCGATCTACACGCAGTGGCAGGGCCAAATCCAAAGCTTAGCCCTGGGAGCTGTGAGAACAAAGAAGAGAAAGGGAAATCTCTCCCAGCAGCCTCAGAAGCAGCGGATTAAAGCTCCACAATCAACTTGATGTACCCTGCATCTGTGGAATACCTGAATAGAAAACCAATCATCCCAAATTAAGGAAGTGGACTTTAGGAGCAAGATCTATGATTTCTTCCCCTTTCCTCTTTTTGTGAATGTGTATGTGTATGCTTCTGTGTGAGATCTTGTCTGTATAGTCTTGCTTCCACCATTTGTCCTAGGGTTCTATCCGTCCATGTTTTTTTTTTTAATTTTTTTTCTTAATAATTAATTTTAATAACCTTATTATACTTTACCTTCGTTCTTTCTTTCTTTCTTTCCGTCCTTCCTTCCCTCCTTTAGACAACGAATCATCCCAAATTGAGGAGGTGGTCTCTGACAGCAAGATTTAGGATTTTTCCCCATTTACCTCTTTTAGTGAGGGTGTATATGTATGCTTCTGTGTAAGATTTTGTCTGTATAGCTTTGCTTCCAACATTTGTCCTAAGGTTCTTTCCGTCCCTTTTTTTTTTTTCTAAATAAGAATTTTTTAATTCAATAACTTTATTATACTTTATTTTATTTTACTGTATCTTCTTTCTTTCTGTCGTTCCCTCCTTCTTTCCTTCCTCCCTCCCTCCCTCCTTTCTTTCCTTCTTGCCTTCTTTCCTTCTTTGCTTCTTTCTTTCTTTCTTCCTTCCTTCCTTCCTACCCTCCTTTCCTTCTTTCTTTCCTCATACTTCTACTAATTCCCTCTACTTTTTCTCCCTTTTATCCTGAGCCTGTGGATGAAAAGCTTTTGGTGCTCCAGCCAGGAGGCAGGGCTCTGCCTCTGAGGTAGGACAGCCAACTTCAGGACACTGATCAACAAGAGACCTCCCAGCTCCACATAATATCAAACGGCGAAAATCTCCCAGAGACCTCCATCTTAACACCAGCACCCAGCTTCACTCAACGACCAGCAAGCCACAGTGCTGGAAAACCTATGCCAAACAACTAGCAAAACAGGAACACAACCCCACCCATTAGCAGAGAGGCTGCCTAAAATCATAATAAGGCCACAGACACCCCCAAACACACCACCAGACGTGAACCTGCCCACTAGAGAGACAAGATCCAGCCTCATCCACCACAACACAGGCACTAGTCCCCTCCACCAGGAAGCCTACACAACCCACTGAACCAACCTTAGCCACTGGAGACAGACATCAAAAACAGGAGGAACTACAAACCTGCAGCCTGCAAAAGGAGACCCCAAACACAGTAAGATAAGCAAAATGAGAAGACAGAAAAACACACAGCAGATAAAGGAGCAAGATAAAAATGCACCAGACCTAACAAATGAAGAGGAAATAGGCAGTCTACCTGAAAGAGAATTCAGAATAATGATAGTAAGGTTGATCCGAAATCTTGGAGATAGAATGGACAATAGATTGGACAAAATGCAAGAATCAGTTAACAAGGACCTAGAAGAACTAAAGATGAAACAAGCAACGATGAACAACACAATAAATGAAATTAAAAGTACTCTAGATGGGATCAATAGCAGAATAACTGAGGCAGAAGAACGGATAAGTGACCTGGAAGATAAAATAGTGGAAATAACTACTGCAGAGCAGAATAAAGAAAAAAGAATGAAAAGAACTGAGGACAGTCTCAGAGACCTCTGGGACAACATTAAACGCACCAACATTCGAATTATAGGGGTTCCAGAAGAAGAAGAGAAAAAGAAAGGGACTGAGAAAATATTTGAAGAGATTATAGTTGAAAACTTCCCTAATATGGGAAAGGAAATAGTTAATCAAGTCCAGGAAGCACAGAGCGTCCCATACAAGATAAATACAAGGAGAAATACGCCAAGACACATATTAATCAAACTGTCAAAAATTAAATACAAAGAAAGCATATTAAAAGCAGCAAGGGAAAAACAACAAATAACACATAAGGGAATCCCCATAAGGTTAACAGCTGATCTCTCAGCAGAAACCCTACAAGCCAGAAGGGAGTGGCAGGACATACTGAAAGTGATGAAGGAGAAAAACCTGCAGCCAAGACTACTCTACCCAGCAAGGATCTCATTCAGATTTGATGGAGAAATTAAAACCTTTACAGACAAGCAAAAGCTGAGAGAGTTCAGCACCACCAAAACAGCTTTACAACAAATGCTAAAGGATCTTCTCTAGGCAAGAAACACAAGAGAAGGAAAAGACCTATAATAACGAAACCAAAACAATTTAGAAAATGGGAATAGGAACATACATATCGATAATTACCTTAAATGTAAATGGACTAAATGCTCCCACCAAAAGACACAGATTAGCTGAATGGATACAAAAACAAGACCCTTATATATGCTGTCTACAAGAGACCCACTTCAGACCTAGAGACACATACAGACTGAAAGTAAGGGGATGGAAGAAGATATTCCATGCAAATGGAAGCCAAAAGAAAGCTGGAGTAGCAATTCTCATATCAGACAAAATAGACTTTAAAATAAGGACTATTAAAAGAGACAAAGAAGGACACTACATAATGATCAAGGGATCGATCCAAGAAGAAGGTATAACAATTGTAAATATTTATGCACCCAACATAGGAGCACCTCAATACATAAGGCAAATACTAACAGCCATAAAAGGGGAAATCGACAGTAACACATTCATAGTAGGGGACTTAAACACCCCACTTTCACCAATGGACAGATCATCCAAAATGAAAATAAATAAGGAAACACAAGCTTTAAATGATACATTAAACAAGATGGACTTAATTGATATTTATAGGACACTCCATCCAAAAACAACAGAATACACATTTTTCTCAAGTGCTCATGGAACATTCTCCAGGATAGATCATATCTTAGGTCACAAATCAAGCCTTGGTAAATTTAAGAAAATTGAAATTGTATCAAGTATCTTTTCTGACCACAACGCCATGAGACTAGATATCAATTACAGGAAAAGATCTGTAAAAAATACAAACACATGGAGGCTAAACAATACACTACTTAATAATGAAGAGATCACTGAAGAAATCAAAGAGGAAATCAAAAAATACCTAGAAACAAATGACAATGGAGACACAACGACCCAAAACCTGTGGGATGCAGCAAAAGCAGTTCTAAGGGGGAAGTTTATAGCAATACAAGCCCACCTTAAGAAGCAGGAAACATCTCGAATAAACAACCTAACCTTGCACCTCAAGCAGTTAGAGAAAGAAGAACAAAAAAACCCCAAAGCTAGCAGAAGGAAAGAAATCATAAAAATCAGATCAGAAATAAATGAAAAAGAAATGAAGGAAACAATAGCAAAGATCAATAAAACTAAAAGCTGGTTCTTTGAGAAGATAAACAAAATAGATAAACCACTAGCCAGACTCATCAAGAAAACAAGGGAGAAGACTCAAATCAATAGAATTAGAAATGAAAAAGGAGAGGTAACAACTGACACTGCAGAGATAAAAGAGATCATGAGAGATTACTACAAGCAACTCTATGCCAATAAAATGGACAATCTGGAAGAAATGGACAAATTCTTAGAAATGCACAACCTGCCAAGACTGAATCAGGAAGAAATAGAAAATATGAACAGACCAATCACAAGCACTGAAATTGAAACTGTGATTAAAAATCTTCCAACAAACAAAAGCCCAGGACCAGATGGCTTCACAGGCGAATTCTATCAAACATTTAGAGAAGAGCTAACACCTATCCTTCTCAAACTCTTCCAAAATATAGCAGAGGGAGGACCACTCCCTAACTCCTTCTACGAGGCCACCATCACCTTGATACCAAAACCAGACAAGGATGTCACAAAGAAAGAAAACTACAGGCCAATATCACTGATGAACATAGATGCAAAAATCCTCAACAAAATACTAGCAAACAGAATCCAACAGCACATTAAAAGGATCATACACCATGATCAAGTGGGGTTTATTCCAGGAATGCAAGGATTCTTCAATATACGCAAATCTATCAATGTGATAAACCATATTAACAAATTGAAGGAGAAAAACCATATGATCATCTCAATAGATGCAGAGAAAGCTTTGGACAAAATTCAACACCCATTTATGATAAAAACCCTGCAGAAAGTAGGCATAGAGGGAACTTTCCTCAACATAATAAAGGCCATATATGACAAGCCCACAGCAAACATCATCCTCAATGGTGAAAAACTGAAAGCATTTCCACTAAGATCAGGAACAAGACAAGGTTGCCCACTCTCACCACTATTATTCAACATTGTTTTGGAAGTTTTAGCCACAGCAATCAGAGAAGAAAAGGAAATAAAAGGAATCCAAATTGGAAAAGAAGAAGTAAAGCTGTCACTGTTTGCAGATGACATGATCCTATACATAGAGAACCCTAAAGATGCTACCAGAAAACTACTAGAGCTAATCAATGAATTTGGTAAAGTGGCAGGATACAAAATTAATGCACAGAAATCTCTGGCATTCCTATATACTAACGATGAAAAATCTGAAAGTGAAATCAAGAAAACACTCCCATTTACCATTGCAACAAAAAGAATAAAATATCTAGGAATAAACCTACCTAAGGAGACAAAAGACCAGTATGTAGAAAATTATAAGACACTGATGAAAGAAATTAAAGATGATATAAATAGATGGAGAGATATACCATGTTCTTGGATTGGAAGAATCAACATTGTGAAAATGACTCTACTACCCAAAGCAATCTATAGATTCAATGCAATCCCTATCAAACTACCACTGGCATTTTTCACAGAACTAGAACAAAAAATTTCACAATTTGTATGGAAACACAAAAGACCCCGAATAGCCAAAGCAATCTTGAGAACGAAAGAAGGAACTGGAGGAATCAGGCTCCCTGACTTCAGACTATACTACAAAGCTACAGTCATCAAGACGGTATGGTACTGGCACAAAAACAGAAAGATAGATCAATGGAACAGGATAGAAAGCCCAGAGATAAACCCATGCACATATGGACACCTTATCTTTGATAAAGGTGGCAGTAATGTACAATGGAGAAAGGACAGCCTCTTCAATAAGTGGTGCTGGGAAAACTGGACAGGTACATGTAAAAGTATGAGATTAGATCACTCCCTAACACCATACACAAAAATAAGCTCAAAATGGATTAAAGACCTAAATGTAAGGCCAGAAATTATCAAACTCTTAGAGGAAAACATAGGCAGAACACTCTATGACATAAATCAAAGCAAGATCCTTTCTGACCCACCTCCTAGAGTAATGGAAATAAAAACAAAAATAAACAAATGGGACCTAATGAAACTTCAAAGCTTTTGCACAGCAAAGGAAACCATAAACAAGACCAAAAGACAACCCTCAGAATGGGAGAAAATATTTGCAAATGAAGCAACCGACAAAGGATTAATCTCCAAAATTTACAAGCAGCTCATGCAGCTCAATAACAAGAAAACAAACAACCCAATCCAAAAATGGGCAGAAGACCTAAATAGACATTTCTCCAAAGAAGATATACAGACTGCCAACAAACACATGAAAGAATGCTCAACATCACTAATCATTAGAGAAATGCAAATCAAAACTACAATGAGATATCATCTCACACCAGTCAGAATGGCCATCATCAAAAAATCTAGAAACAATAAATGCTGGAGAGGGTGGGGAGAAAAGGGAACCCTCTTGCACTGCTGGTGGGAATGTGAATTGGTTCAGCCACTATGGAGAACAGTATGGAGATTCCTTAAAAAACTACAAATAGAACTACCATATGACCCAGCAATCCCACTACTGGGCATATACCCTGAGAAAACCAAAATTCAAAAAGAGTCATGTACCAAAATGTTCACTGCAGCTCTATTTACAATAGCCCGGAGATGGAAACAACCTAAGTGCCCGTCATCGGATGAATGGATAAAGAAGATGTGGCACATATATACAATGGAATATTACTCAGCCATAAAAAGAAACGAAATTGAGCTATTTGTAATGAGGTGGATAGACCTAGAGTCTGTCATACAGAGCGAAGTAAGTCAGAAAGAAAAAGACAAATACCGTATGCTAACACATATATATGGAATTTAAGAAAAAAATGTCATGAAGAACCTAGGGGTAAAGCAGGAATAAAGACGCAGACCTCTTAGAGAACGGACTTGAGGTTATGGGGAGGGGGAAGGGTGAGCTGTGACAGGGCGAGAGAGAGTCATGGGCATATACACACTAACAAACGCAGTAAGGTAGATAGCTAGTGGGAAGCAGCCGCATGGCACAGGGATATTGGCTCGGTGCTTTGTGACAGCCTGGAGGGGTGGGATGGGGAGGGTGGGAGGGAGGGAGACGCAACAGGGAAGACATATGGGAACATATGTTTATGTATGACTGATTCACTTTGTTATAAAGCAGAAACTAACACACCATTGTAAAGCAATTATACCCCAATAAAGATGTTAAAAAAAAAAAAATAGTACTAAGGATATTGCTGAACATTTTCACTAATCAAAAATAAAATAAATAAGTCATGCAGATGTAGTGTACAGCACAGTGACTATAGCAAATAATACTGTGCCGTATATTTGAAAGTTGCTAAAACAGTAGAGCTTAAAAGTTCTCGTAAGAAAAAAATTGTAATTATGTATAGTAATGGATGTTAACTAGTCTTATCATGGTGATCATTTTGTAATATACACAAATATTGAATCATTAAATTGAATAGCTGAAACTAACATAATTTTATGTCAATTATATCTCATAAACTTTTTAAATTATACTTTTTAAGAAAAGTTAATAGTACTTGTATATGTACTCAGCTACTTTAAGTTAAACATTTGTTAGTGGTCTATTGGAATCCTCAAAATGTTGGGAGAATTACTAATAATCTTGTAAACAAGTAGCCAAATTCTAAGGCGTATCAGCTGCTAACTTTTTTCTCCCTTCACTGGTCAGGTTAATCCTAACCCTCTCTGCTTTCTAAATGGAGTCTAATGGAACCAAGGATTAATACTTTTTAAAATATATCTTCATTAATAACTGCATCGGTAGATGGTCAGGATCTTCACTTAATTGAACAGTTCGTTAGCAGAGGCTGCAAACTCCAGTGCCTATTTGGTGGGTCATCAGGAAAGGTAAACGAGAACAAAAAATGGATCTACCTGGTATAAAAGGCGAAAGCAAGGATTATAGCAAAGGAGGGAATAGAGCAAATTTAAAAGGGGTCAGCAACAACTTAGCTCTCCAACTTTAACATGCACACAATTCACCTAGGCATCTTGGTACAATGAAGACTCTGATTACGTAGGTCTGAGGTAGGGTCTGGATCTTGATTGTTTCACTAAATTATAAAGAAAAATAAGTGTGGCCTAAAAATATTTTCCCTAGGCATTATCTTCTACCTCCTAACACTGACATTCCTTAGTACATACTCCTCACATAATTCAGTTAAAAGGAGAAAACATAAAAAAAAAAATTCTTTCTTTGGAGTATGACTCAATCCTGGATAACACGTGTATACAGATACAATCCATTCTTTCTATTAAATCAAGACACCAACGAATTACTAAATGACCAATATCTTTCGGTCCAACACTGTGCTTTTTGTATTTTCTTAATAAATTTAAGCTTTTAGAACAGTTTTAGATTTACTGAAAATTTTCTAAAATGGTACCAAGAGTTTTCATATACTCTACACCCAGCTTCCACTAATACCTTATGTTAGTATGGTACCTTTGCCAAAACCAGTGAATCAATATTGATATTGGCTCCAAATCAACTAGCTCTTACAGAACATGTGGCTTTCATTCACAAATCCTACAGGACTATAGCAAACAAAGAAAAAGTTTTGAAATGAGCACAGAAGCACATTCCTCAGCTACATACCTGAGCTCAGTGCAGAGGGAGCAGACAAAAATGCCCATCTCCCAGCTTCTCCCTGGAAGGGATTTAGCTGCATACATAACCACCTAGAACCAGAAGGTTCAGCTTCTAATCAGCCTGCTGACACTGGAAATCACTGCGTGTGTGTGTGTGTGTGTGTGTGTGTGTGTGTGTTGGGGGGGGGGGCGGGAGTTCCAGTACCAACTTTATAACATTTTTTTAATCAAAAAGTAGTTTCCTCTGGCTACTGTCTCCTCATCATGCTTGTCTGTTATTATTATTGGCTTATTTATTTATTTAGTGATTTATTGGATTCCTTTAGTGATGTCTATTTCTTCTCCTCAGTGTGAAGCCTTTGATGCTGCTCCTTAGGTGGCAGAGACTTGGGTATACCTACAGTTGCCCTGAGATGATAGTGCTTTCGGTAGGGTTTTTTTTTTGTTTTTTTTTTTTACTGCTTCTTTCCCTGACTATACCCCCCCTGCTAAAGTACAGTAATTGCCAACTGATTGCTACCTTGTTTTCAACAATGCCCTGGTTTATAAACTGCTTCACAGACTGATCCAATCAAATTCAAGTTTCTTTAAACAAATAAACCCTGAGGTAGACGTTTGAGATTTTTTCTAAATCCAGGAGGACCCCTTCCAACTGTTTCTTTCCCCTTTTCTGTCTGGCAATTTAGCTGATCCACAGTTTAGCCACTGAGTCTATCAATCTCCTCCCAACTGCTCTCTACCACAATTTCCACTGTTTTTTTATTTTTTGCGGTTCGCGGGCCTCTCACTGCTGTGGCCTCTCCCATTGCGGAGCACAGGCTCTGGACGCGCAGGCTCAGCGGCCATGGCTCACGGGCCCAGCCACTCCGCGGCATGTGGGATCCTCCCAGACCGGGGCACGAACCCGTGTCCCGTGCATCAGGAGGCGGACTCCCAACCACTGCGCCACCAGGGAAGCCCCAATTTCCACTGTTTTTGAGAGCAGCCTTAGGCTTCAAAACTACTTAAGCAAAGAAACACCTGTCTCATTTTACTAGGCTTATACACTGACAAGTTATTGAAGAGTTTTTTTTTTTTTACATATATCCAGATAAATTAAGAAAAAAGGCTATTTCTACTTTAACTGTAAATCTCAGATGATATTGCTTATTAAGTATCCAGTCGATAACTGTTTCAATACTCTAATTAATTCTGTATAAATAAATACATGTGATAATGTATCCAAAGCCCTAGAATATCAATTGGATATTGCAATGTTGACAGAGCATGAATATGTTTGAATTTAATTTGGAACTTTAAGAATGCCATGCATTAATTCAGATTAAAATAGGTTTGCTAATATCACCTTTTAATTTCTACAATTAGCATAACAGACATACAATATTTTTGAAAGAAAACATTTTGAAAATAAATGTTCCAACTTACTTGAATCCTGTGACATATCATTTAAATTTACAAAATCACTGTGTAAATGTCATGTCACTCAAGATGCCTTCAGCCATTTCAATTTTTTTCCTACCAGTCTTCAATTTATACATTTTTGATGTTCTTCACTTCATGGCAATGACCCTACATTTCTCAACAAGCCTATTCCAGAAATGCTTTCCTTTGAAAACCTTAATTCTCTTTACCACACTGGGGGGAAAATGTTAGATATTAGGCCAGTGAAATGAAACATAAACAAAAATGTCTCACTTAAGTAGATCTTAGGCCCAGTGAAATGAACACAACCAGAAATGTCTCACTCATTCACCCATCTTTAGTCATTTAATTATCTTTGCACTTAAACCATTTGAGCATACTATATGCAAATCACCATGAAATTGAATAGATTAAGAACATGCATAGGAAGGACATACATTGAAGGTGATTTTCTCCAGGTGGCCTCTTCTTTTTCCCTGCAAGTCAGGAGATCTTCTAGCCCATTCACCAGCCTTTGGTTTCCATCACCCCTGTTGATCTTACACATAATCCTTACACATAATCCCTGCACTCACTAAAAATAGTCTTCAATATTATCTTTTTTTCCCCCAGTTTATCTTTCCTCCTGTTCATTCTTCTTTTCTCACAGTAGTTTCTCCATCATACAACAAGCTGTGCAGGCCAAACAGATCCATTTAAAACCCTGTCTTTAAAGTACTTTGATCTCACATGTCACTTGATCTTCCATTTCATTATGTGAGACCTTGAATCTCAACATTAATCTAAAACTGATAGACTGGGCATGGTCAAATGAGAAGACAAACTAGTTAAGAGGCCATTATATTTTATTAGGTAAAAGGTGATATGATCCCGAACTATGGCAGTCATATTGATTACTTTTTTTTTTTTTTTTTTGCGGTACACAGGCCTCTCACTGTTGTGACCTCTCCCACTGCGGAGCACAGGCTCCGGACACACAGGCTCAGCAGCCATGGCTCATGGGCCCAGCCGCTCCGTGGCATGTGGAATCCTCCCGGACCGGGGCACGAACCCATGTCCCCTGCATTGGCAGGCGGACTCCCAACCACTGCACCACCAGGGAAGCCCTGATGACTTTTAAAGAAGATATGTTGGATTTAAAAGATTTGGGAAGGTAAAAATAGACCTGGTACCTGATTGGAGGTGAGCTAAAACTAAGTCCAAGAATGTGAGATTTCTATCTGAGATGCTGGGTGGTAGAGCCAGTAACTGAATTTAGGAACATAGAAAAAGAAACAGACAATATATTATGTAATGTAATATAACATCACTAACAATAGAGGTAATAAAGGGAATACAACATAACACTAAAAATGCTAAATCAAACCTAATACTAAAAATATATAAAGACCCAGTAAGGTGAAAACAGAAGAAAAAAAGAACAGGTGGAACAAATAGAAAATGAGTATAGACTTAAAACTAATCACATCAATAATTATATTAAATGTAAATGGACTATATACTCCAATTAAAATACAGATACAAGTATAAATTAAATAACAAGCCCTAACTCAGTGCTGCCAATGAGTGATGGGCATTAAATATAAAGAAAAAGATAGCTAAATGTAAGAGGATGGCAAAATGCAATTAAGCATATTGATTTGGTGTGACTACATTAATATCAGACACGAAGAACATGGAGTTCAAAACATGAAGTATTAACGGGTCTAAGGGGGGAAATTTGATAATAAAGTGATCAATTCATCAAGAAGATATAAAATCCTTTATTTTTACACCTAATACCAGAGCTTCAAGTAAAAACTGACCAAACTAATGGAGATTGAGGTAAGCTTAGAATCACAGTTGGAGTTCTTAACACCCTTCTCAGGAAGTGTTCAAAGAAAAAAAAAAAAAAGATAAAAAATATATGAATATTGCTGTCTACCATCTCTACTAATCTGCCATTTATAGAACACTACAGCCAATCGGCTGTAGGATCTAATCACTGTTCAAATGCATTTGAAACATTAACCAAGATGGAAGATATATGCTATAAAGTATTGTAAATCTCAGCTAATTTTTTGTTTCCTTGCAGTTTTATTGAGATATAATTGACATATAGTACTGTGTGCAAGGTGTACAGTATAATAATCTGACTCACATACATCATGAAATAATTAACATGATAAGTTTAGTGAACATTCATCACCTTGTACAATACGAAATTAAAGAAATAGAAAAAAAAATTTTTCCTTGTGACGAGAACTTTTTGGATTTACTCTCTTTATCACTTCCATAAGAAACATAGAGCAGTGTCAATTATATTTATCATGTTGTATATTAAATCCATACTGCTTATTTATCTCCTAACTAGAAGTTTGTACCTTTTTACTGCCTTCATCCAATCCCCCTCATCCTTCCACCTCTGGTAACCAGAGATCTGATCTCTTTTTCTATGAGTCTGTTTGTTGGAACTACCATATGATCCATCAATTCCACTCCTAGGTATTTATCCAAAGACAATGAAAACATTATTGTAAAGATATATGCACCTCTATGTTCATTATGGCATTATTTACAATAGCCATGGTATGGAAGCAATCTAAGTGCCCATCAATAGATGAATGAATAAAGAAGATGTGGCATATATATACAATAGAATATTACTCAGCCATAAAAAAGGATGAAACCTTGTCATTTGTGATAGCATAATATTGCTAGGTCCATCCATGTTAAGTGAAATAACTCAGACAGAGAAAGACAAGTACTTTATGATTTCACTTATGTGTCGATTCTAAAAAACAAATGAACTGACATAGCAAAACAGAAACAGAGTCATAGATACATAGAGAACAAACAGGTGGTTGCCAGAGGGGAGAGTGTGGTGGAGGAGAGACATAGGTGAGGGAGATTAAGAGATACAAACTTCCAGTTGCAAAATAAATGAGTCATGGGTATGAAATGTACAGTGCAGGGAATAAAGTCAATAGTTATGTAGTATCTTAGTGTGGTGACAGATTGTAACCAGACTTGTGGTGGCCATTTTGAAATGTATAGAAATATCAAATCACTATGTTGTGTAATAGGAACTAATATAGCATTATAGGTCAATTACACTTCAAAAACAAATCTCAACTAATTTAAAAGATAAATATTTTACCAACTCTTCAGGAAAGAACCTATCAAATGGTTTAAATTAAACAGTGTCCATCACTCACATGGGACTAGAAATAGTACCTTTCCTCAACAGCCAGATGAAAACCACAACCTTCCAAAGACAGACCTTGCCTCTACAGTGAGGAATAATTAAGCCTGGACTAACACTGCTCCAATCCCACCTCACAAAATTTTAAAAATGAGGACCCAGGGTTTCCCTGGTGGTGCAGTGGTTGAGAGTCCGCCTGCCAGTGCCAAGGGACACGGGTTTGTGCCACGATCCGGGAAGATCCCACATGCCGCGGAGCCGCTAGGCCTGTGAGCCATGGCCGCTGAGCCTGCTCGTCCAGAGCCTGTGCTCCGCAACAGGAGAGGCCACAGCAGTGAGAGGCCCGCGTACCGCAAAAAATAAAAATAAAAATCAGGACCCAAAAAGGATCACACTGTTCACAAATAATTAACCTGCATCCCTAAGCAAAGCTCAAATATAGAAATGAAAATATATCTATCACCCAAAAAATTAAAATTCACCTTATAATGAAGTACTATAATATCATTTAAAAGTAGACTGTGATGAATTAAAGATCTAGACTAAACTCCTACAGCAAGCGCTAAAAAACCAATACAAGGAATTACAGCTATTGGGCTTCCCTGGTGGTGCAGTGGTTGGGGGTCCAAGTGCCGATGCAGGGGACGCGGGTTCGTGCCCCGGTCCGGGAAGATCCCACATGCCGCGGAGCGGCTGGGCCCGTGAGCCATGGCCGCTCAGCCTGCGCGTCCGGAGCCTGTGCTCCGCAACGGGAGAGGCCACAACAGTGAGAGGCCCGCGTACCGCAAAAAAAAAAAAAAAAAAAAAAGAATTACAGCTATTAAGCTAACAGAGGAGATAAATGGAATCCTAAAAAAATCCAAAAGAAGGCAGTAAGAGTAGAAAAGGGAACAGATATAAGAGATAAACATTTAGCAAGATAATATATTTAAACCTAACCATCTCAATAATCATATTAAAAGCAATTAGTTCAAATGCCCTAATTAAAGACAGATTGCCAGGCTTGAATAAAAAACACAAGACTTAACTATATGTCACTTACAAGAAATGCATTTAAAATACAAAGATACATTCAGGTTAATTGTAACAGGATGAAAAAAGGTCTATCTGGCTTACACTCAGGTAAAGAAAGCTACAGTGACTATATTAATATCAAACTTTATTTCAGAGCAAAGAATATTACCAGGTATAATATTTTTTGGATATTATTACCACCGTTACAATGATATCACCAAGCACTGCTCAAGGACTACTGCAAATGCTTTGCCTGCATTGAATGGCATCTCTAAGTGCCTTGGAGCTTACTATCTGCTCCCCAAGCCTTTCAACAATGAATGACTATGCAGATGAAGCAGTATTACAGTCCTACTCCCTGCTCCAGTTGGGACAAACTTTGAGGTTTAATGTATAGTCCAGAGTTCCCCTATGAATCAGGGTGAATATGGAACTTTGCCTGAAATAGCTTCATGGCTTCTTCCCCTTCTTGTCTGCTTTTCTCACTACATTACAGATTTCATTTGGAAGCACTTCTTTAGTAAATCATTTGGATGTACACAAATCCTTCTCACAGGGTTTTACTCTTTGGAAACTGCCTTAAGACAGAAGTATCGTTAAAGATGATAGTTTAGAAGCTTTCCCTGAAAAGAGGAGAATGCTGAGCAGGAAGGAAAGTCACAGAGTCTATCTTTTAAATGTTGTCAAAGGTATAAATCCCAACAGTTTTGAGGACTATATACAGTATTTCCCTCAGTTTCCATTAAGATGGTGTTCTTAATTCCATCTATCTATTTTAACCATGCAGTTATTGGCTACGGAATGAAGTTTGCCTGGGATTCAGTTGTAAACTAGAACTACCAGCCATTCTCCTCATAAACATTTCTTTCCTTATAGTCATTCTTCAAATTAATCATAAATAAGGAGGAAAAAAACAAGGTAAGTTACTGCAAACGGAATAGGATCTGAAAAGAGAGGTCTATAACTCATCATATCAGCTTAACCTATGCTTGATCCTTGAAATTTGTTGAAGTTGTTATGGAAGACTTCTTTATTTTCAAAGTTGTCTTAACCTACATTCCCTGAATGAACTTTACAAAATTCATCAGTCATCTGAGATGAACTGTAAAAGTTTTTGTACAGGTCATTTATGTTTTCCCAGGGAGAGTCAAAACTTTCACGAGATTCTCAATGAGACTGGCCTCTCTCCGCCCAACAATTTAGTCTTTTTGTTTATGAATGCAAGGAGATGGAACACTCTGGCCCTTCCTCTCAACTCTGGTGACTTCCCAGAACCAACGCTCTCTTCCTTCTTCATTTCATTTTTGAGAAAATGTGCTCTCTCTCCACTGCCCTAATTCTCTGCCTTCATTTTCCTTATTTTCTTTTCCATTTTATTCTTCTAAACACCTGTTATGTTTTCCCATAAATTATTCCTAGACTGATTTTGTTTCTCCAAGTTCCCTCAAGGAATTCAAGCAATCTCATGACTCCATGTCACCTCCTCTATTAGAATCACTCACAAATGTTTGCCTTCAACCCTGATATTTCTCAAAAGCTTCACTTTTCCTCTCCCCAATTTCCTATTAGCATATCTGGCCAGGTTGAAATATTTCTCCTAACAACTGTTTATTCTATGATATTACTCTCTATCAGTAAGACTGGAAACACTCAAAATCGAATTTGTCACATTTGTCAAAATCAAATCAAATTTGACTCTCCTTTTCATTTACTTCTATTTTCTGAGTCTAAGTCCTATCAATTCTTCTGAGTTTCTCTTGAAAATATTTTCCTATTCTTAGTGCCATCATCCTATTTCAATCCCTTCACATTTCTATTTTTCTCTATTCCACATTATTCTATAGGTGCCAAGGTATGGTTTCCTAAAGTTTGCCCCTATTCGTGTTCTTCCGCTACTCACACTCTTCTGTGTTAAGCCACTAGTTGCCGAACAATATTCTTAGCCCCCAATTTTTTAATAGCACCTGCTGTATTCTGCCCCTACTGACATATTACATGTCTTCCCTTCTCTTTCTTTGAGCACCACACAAATCTCAAATCAGCAACTTTAAACAAACCCTAAACTTTCTCAGCCCTAAGGCTTTGTTTAGAAACATGGTTTTAATGCCATTTCCTCTATCAACAATTCCTTAATTTCCATAGCTCGAGCATTCATAAAGCTTTTTTTCCACTCTTGCCATCCTGCAAGAGACTCCCCCCTAATCTACTTTGCTTAAAGAAACAGTTTTAAACTTTATGCCCTTGAATTTGATTCACCTGTTACTATCTTATAAACAGTAGGCTCTTAATAATTTTAATGGAAAAATAAGTGAATTATCCATTTTACTTCATTGGTTGGTTAAAAGAAGACTTGAATCTTAACCTTTAAAACTGGTTCTTCTCCTTGAAGAAACTGCCTATAAATTAGGTTTCAATCAATGTTAGCAATTTTTGGAGCCATAGAGAAAGGCCAGTACCAAGAATTGTTAAATAAACAGTATTTTATTTCTCTGTGCAGAGGACAACCATTGCTCAAGTCATAAATACTAGAGGTTGATGAGAGGCACATACATATCTACTAACTCTGAAAACCATTTAGAAGGAGGAATTGCTATTAGCACAGTAATTTGGTTAAATGAATACTGTGCCAAATGATTTCAGATTTATAAGGTAACAGTTTAAGCAGTTTTATAGAAAATTGCTCCCAAAATTACACCCCTAGAAATAACAGGCATTAATCATACTCTACAAGGATGCATACATTTTGCAAGAGCCAAATCTTTCTGTAATTAGATACAATGGATAATGTAACATTCTAACAACATCAAAATACATTACATTTATAAAATACACTAATATTCTAACAAAACATCTATTATACTATACATTTTAAAAGCAACATAATTGTAGGGTCCGCCCATCTAGGAACAAATGTGAAATAAAAATTTCTTGATTACTTTTCAGCACAAATTGAACAAAATAAGCCCACGGACATATGACTAGTTGCTTTAGTCACATCCATCTAATAACGGATCAGTTCAGGGAAAAATGGTAATTGAATAAAGTTTAGGATATATGTTTAATTTTCTTTTAAATTTAACAGTTAGCTTAAAACAAAACTTTCAGGTATTTTACTTCAGGAAACTAACTGAAAACAATGGTTGCAAATAGTTAGGAGATGAGTCATTCTAAACTCAACAAATAAATCAAATGTTTTATACATATTCCTCAAGACATCTTTAACTTTTATTGTTATAGTTTTTCTCCAAACAAGATAATTTGCCTAGTTTTATACATAGGTAATCTAATTTAATCCTTTCAATAACTCTCTGACAAGTGTGATATTATCATTTGAACAGATGAAGAAAATTATGTCCAAGATTTTAGGTAATTTTCTATTCAAGATATATTTTCAAACAAATCAACCATTTAAGAATTGGAAGATTTTATCTTTGGGGTATTTAATAGTCTTTTATGTTCAGTAAACACCTGAAGCTTCCAGGGAGACTCATTATTAACCCATACATCCCTAAATAATAATTATTATATATAATTATTTAAAATATTTATACATGTATAATTTATATATAATAATTACATCAGTTATATACTATATATAAGTATTTAAATTCATCATATAAAATAATTTAACACAAATTTACAGCAATTTGGCCAATGTCTGGATGCTTAAAATATATATTATTTATAGGTAGGTATAACACATATAGTTATATATTTGTTCCTATAGATACACATGTATATTTATAGCCATATAACATGTATTTTATACTCATAGAGTTTGGTTGCAGATGTATTGATAAACATAATCCAATTCAATTCTTATTAACTGAGGACAAGGGAAGCATTGCCTACTGGCCTTCTGGACATGAAGAGACCCTCCACGAACATCCTATGGTCTCCTTAATTTTTCAGATGAGATACAAGCATAAAGAATGAGGAAATATAAGATCATCCATGTCAAGCTGTTGTCTGAGCGAAGCAAATCACAGAAACTGACGGTAAATATTAGTTCTGCACTCAAAGAAATATAAAGGCAGAAACATTTTTGCACCATGATTTGTCTTTGAAACTACGGATTAAAAATGATTCTTTCAAAATTATTTATTTTTGCAAAAGGACAGTGACCGTTTTAAGGTGCATTATAAGAAACTTGAAATCTCTAACCTCAGGGGGAATTTCTGTCCCATATAGACAGTATGTGCAAGGAACTCATATAGCTAAAGAAACCACTGTATACATTTACAGCCCCAGATCACAGGTGCCTAACTAGAAACTTGTTTAATGGATTTAGTTTAATGCCTACTCTCTGAAGGCTCACAAATACTACAAGGTAACCTTCCCACAGTTCTTAGCTAAGCTCCCATTTTGCCATTGATCTGTAAGATATAGAATTTTCCATAATTAATTGTCATAAATATGTAATTTGTTTAAGAAGCCTTATATATGGATGTACAAGTTATTTATTTGCATAGGCTCTTTTTTGTGAAAATTCTATTGTGGTGTTTCTAAACGTGTTGCTTTGTTTCAGTGAATGTTTTTGTTTGTATTTTTCACTGTCTGCTTGAGGTCTCTATCAGTTCTATGAAAGGAGGACATTAATCAAGTGAAGGCACCATAACATGTGTGAATGAGAGCTGCAGTAAAGGAACTGCAAAACAACACAGAATTCTGTGTCCTTACCTTGTATTTTAAAACAAGCTCATTTCTTTACTGCAAATCTTGAAAAGTAATGTGCATATCACTATGCCCTAGGGCAGAACTTTTTTCCTCTCCTTAACACGAGTTCATCCAAATAATACTCATTTTTTTTTTCTGAAATTAATATTAAGCATTATTAAATAAGGTAAATAATGAAAACAGTTTACAACAACATATTCCATGAATATGTGGAGAAACATGAAGGAATTATTCTTATTAATATAATTAATAATTATTTACCTTTTATTTAATAATAATCTGGGTAATATTAGTTTTTTGTAGACCATTACCATTTTAAAAAGTTACTAAATACGTGCTTGATTAAATCCAAGTATCTTCCACTCTAATAATAAAAATCGGTGTTTTACATAAATTCAGTCAAGGAAATATGATTTCCATAGAAGTCTAATCAAGGTGTATCACTAGAAAATATGACTTAAATTCATCTACATTTAATTTCCTAGATTAGGAATAGATTAGAGTAGTGCCCTTAAGATTCTGTATTCATACATGTGGCACAGTTACAAGTAACCCTAGACCAAAAAAATAAAGGCAAAATTAGACCTTAAAACTGTTCCTAGGGCCTTGCCTCTTGGAAAACAACTATAAATCCTATTTCCCAATATTTTTTCTTCCTTTCTGGACTCTGATTTTCTCAACTGACACTGTGTCTCCTAGTGACCTCCTTTTACCCTGTCCCTTCTACCCTGTCCCTGTCCCTTCTACCCTAACGATGGGCTAAGTTGTTATTCATCACCATGTTTCATCTCTGTCTAGCTCCATACTGTTCAGGTTCCTTGAGCAGTTTCCCTTCTTTTAAACAAGTGGTTTGCCATAAAACACATTGATGACAGAGACTATGAAAGAGAAAGTAAAAATATTAAATACAGTAATGTTCTGCCAGTAACTATCCCAAGGAGAAATATTTAATGTCTCTAGTTGGAACAAGTCCTCAAGTCAGTAGAAAACAGTTTACTGAAATTTAGGTAAGAACTCCCTTAAGATCATTACATCCTGATCTAATTTCACAATCATTAAGTATTTACTCACTGAATTGTATTCCTAATTTATAACAGACACGGAAACAACAAAAATCAAAAATCAAAACCAGTTCCAGCCCTTGAGGTGACTATAGTGAAAGGCTAGATATAGATATATAGATATGCATACACACCCATAACACACACACAAACACAATAATGACGTTTTACAAAAGTCACAAAATCAACTACCACAGCCAGGGTAAATTATAGCCTTCTACATCTATCTTTAATTTCCCCACACTTAATAGAGGCATGGGTACAATATACATTTTATTTTCTTCTAACTTCTACCTTAAAGAAAAGCAGTGTGAATACAATACAATGATAAATGGGAGCTGACCAAAATGCTTCAGTGTTGGGAAGACGATAAAAAGTACAGAGAGATTTGGATATGGTACCATGTAGCAATAACAGCTAAGTCTTACTATACTACCCAATTTTTCAAAAGAAGTCAGACATCACTATTTTTTTTCAAATAAAAGCCACTGACTTTTAAAGTTGGTAACGAATTCAATTTTTGTTTTAAATCACAGATTGTGCCATCATTCTGCCAGACCTGCAAATGTTGAGACACTGCCTTAGTGAGAAAGGGTCCTCTTTGTTAAGAACAAAAGTAAGTTTAGACAGCCAGACAAATTTTTCTATCTTTCTGGTATACTGCACTGTGTGACTCATGGAGTCCCTATTTTACCCACCACAACTGGAAAATGCTGCCAAACCTCCTTAGATTTATTGGAAGGAGAATATCTTCCTATATGGGGAATGAGGATGGATAAGTGAAATAGTGTCAATCTCTTTCATAGACCTCAAAAACCATGTCCAACGGAATGTTTGAGCTAGGTGAGACCTAAATGAAGTGATGATTTTTTTTTTTTTAAGGACCAGAACACTTACAATATCTATTCCCATCCATACTCACTCAAGCCATTTCCTTAATTGCTATTTGCAAACATATTCTGCCACCCTTTCCACAACAACTAAATTGTCTGTTCTCCCTACCCACAAGACCTTCTTATCTTTTTGAAGTACCTAAAATGACAACCTTTGAGACGACACATTAGCAACTGCTGCTGTCACTCAAATGCAGCTGGCATGAAAGGGATTAAGCAAAAAAAGTCCTTCTGCTGTAGTTAGTACACAATTGCAAGTATATAAAACCAACATTGAGAAATAACCCTTTGAATAAATTGAGAACACTTCCTAGAAATATTCAGGTGAGAAAATGCCCCTCACCCCTCCAAGCCATGATAGAAAGTAGAGGGCACTTTCAGAAGGCATTCACCTGCAGAGGGCATATGGCTTTTGGCACTGGCTGAGTGCATGCACGTTCAACAAGGGTCATCCCTCCAACATGGCCTGCTATGCACAAATTTCTGCAACATCAATTAAGTGCAGAAATGGCAGAATGGTAAGAAATGGTTTATAGTTAACCCTAAAATTATGATGCATTGTCACATGTTTATTTGTATTTTAATTTAACTCTTTAATAAACTACTTGGTTGACATTTCAAAGTATAGATTTTGTTTCTTCCTCAACCAAGTTTATTGTTCTTCATACCAACTTGCCTATTAATGTCAAAATAAAGAACCAAGGTTAAGTCTATACTGTGTTAATGATCAACTTTGATGCATATGAATAAATGTATACCTTGTGAGGTTTAAATAAATACATATCTAAGTTTAAGTACCTAGCACAGCCTCTTGTCCATAACAGGTACTCAATAAATTGGGTAGATTTGAGCTTAAATCTTGATGATCATATCCACAAATATTTTTCCCTTAAAAAAGTCTGATGAACATGTTGGCCATCTGCTTCCTATCTTTCCAAGTTAGCATTTCTTGTAGTAGCTTTTCAATAAGACATTAATCTTAGAAACTGGAGAATTGTCTTTATATTTCTTTATATTGAGGTAGCACCTAACACCGGGGATGAGGTTTTAAAACAATCTCTTTAGCAAACCACTATACGAGCTGTCATTGTCTTACACTGTTAACAGTCATAGCTTAAACCACCTACTATCTTTTTCTTACATTGTCTGAATATGCATCAATAACTTGCAGTAAACTGAAACTAGTATTAAAGTTTTTTTTAAACATCATTTACCCTGAGGGCCACACTGATATGTCTTCTCAGAGGTCAAATAGAGAACTGTCTTAGGGGTTATTATTTTATTTATCACAGAGTTTAATATTTCTAAGTGTATGAAAGAGAGGCCTGTTCACATTGAGAGACTGATATTCCTTTGAGATCTGTTCAAGTCCCTCGATCCCAATATTTTAGTATCCCCTTAAGAAAATCACTGTAAGAGTCCATCTGTATTGTGATATTTTTCTCAGTTACCATCCCACTGGTTCCCTACAGTTCTTCAATATCAGCAGGTCATAGAGGTTATTTCATCAAAAAGTCAAGACTTTTTGCATATTCTGTATGTTACCAGTGGTTTACAAATGGTGTTTCTGATTTTAAAAGTATATATTTCTGTTACAGTACCTTGTATCTCTTACCCTTTATTATTCAATATTTTTATCTTTGTCTAAATTTCCATTAAAATAATACACTTGGTTACTATATAATTTCCTGTGAAAGAATAAATAAATTGACTAAGGGGCTAGATTAGAATCTTCTTGGATGGTGAAAATCCCCCTTCATTATATCTTCTGCATAGAGTAGATTCATAGAAAGGACATATGAGAATATCTTCAACCAATTATCCCTCCTCTCACTTTTCATAAGCTATTTATTATGGTCACAACTTTTTTTTAGCATGAGATATTATCAGTATTTGTTATTATATTATTAGTATTGTGTTACAGTATTTGATATTATTAGTTTGAATATTTATGCCCTCCCACCCCCAAATTCATATGTTGAAATCCAAATGCCCAACGTGATAGTACCAGTAGGTGGGGCCTTTGGAAGGTGCTTCGGGCATGAGGGTGGAACTGTAATGAATGAGATTATTGCCTTTACAAAGAGGCTGCAGAGAGATCTGTAGCCCCTTCTACCGTGGGAGGACACAAGAACAAGGTGCCTGCTATGAACCAGGAGGACAGCCCTCACTAGGAGACAATGCCGTTGCCTTGATCTTGGACTTTCCATCCTCCAGAACTGTGACCAATAAATTTCTGTCGTTTCTAAGCTATCCAGTCTATGGTATTTTGCTACAGCATCTCAAAAGGACTAACGGCATTTGTTAAACTTTAAGCAATCAATCCACCAATGTTATGCAAGGAGAAACTTTAAAAATAATATCCTCTTAAACCTTCATTCTATTTCACTGAGACTATGCCAAAGAAATTACTTAAAACGTGATTAGGAATTATTTGTGCACACTGGAATTGAGAACAGTTGATCTTGGCTTCAAAAACTGCAATTCTAACTTCCCAATTTGGATGCCTTTTATTTCTTTTTTTTTTGCCTATTTAATTGCTCTGGCTAGGACTTCTGGTTCATGTTGAAAAGGAATAGTGAGTGACACACTCTTCTTGTGCTTGATCTTAGAGGAAAAGTTTTTAACCTTTCACCATTGAGTATGATTTTAGCTGTGAGCTTGTCCTATATGGCCTTTATTATGTTGAGCTAAACTGTCTCTGTTTTCTGATGACATGATCACATATACAGAAAATCCTAAACACTCCACCAAAAAACTTTAGACCTAATCAAGAAATTCTGTAAAGTTTTAGGATAAAAATCAACATACAAAAATCAGCTGCATTTCTATCGACTAAGAATGAACTATCTGAAAAAGAAATGAAGAAAGCAGTCCCTTTTACAACAACATAAACAATACAATAATTAGAGATAAGTTTAACTAAGGAAGTGAAAGACCTATACACCAAAAACTAGAAGACATTAACAAAGGAAACCGAAGAAGACACAAATAAATGGAAAGATATCCCATGTTCATGTATCAGAAGAGTTAATATTGTTAAAGTGTCCATACTACCCAAAGCCATCAAAAGATTCAATGTAATCCCTCTCAAAATTCCAATGGCACTTATCACAGAAATAGAAAAAAAAATCCTAAAATTTGTATGGAAACATCCAGGACCCCAAATAGCCAAAGCAATTTTGAGAAAGAACAAAGCTAGAAGCATCATACTTCTGATTTCAAACTACAATACAGAACTATAGTAATCAAAACACTGTGGTACTGGAATGAAACTCACACATATAGATCAATGGAAGAGAAGTGAGAACCCAGAAGTAAACCCATGCATATGCAGTCAATTAATTTATGACAAAGGAACCAAGAATATACAATGGGGAAAGGATAGTCTCTTTAATAAATGGTGTTGGGAAAACTGGAAAGCCATATGCAAAAAAAATGAAACTTGATCACTATCTTACACCATATACAAAAAAATCACAAGAACAATCAACTCAAGGTGAATTAAGACTTAAATTTTAGACCTCAAGCCATAAAATTCCTACAAAAAAAAACCCTGAGAGGGTAACTTCTTGATGTCAGTCTTGCCTATGATTTTTTGAATTTGACACCAAAAGTAAAATCAACAAAATAAAAATAAATAAATAAAGTGGGAATATATCTAACTAAAAAAATTCCTGCACAGCAAAGGAAACCAGCAATAAAATAAAAGGTGACCTATGTAATGGGGAAAAATATTTGCAAATCATATATCTGATAAGGGGTTATTATCTAAAATACATAAGGAACTCACTCATGTGACTCAACAGTAATAATATCCCAAACAATCCAATTTAAAAATGGGCACATCTGGGCTTCCCTGGTGGCGCAGTGGTTGAGAGTCCGCCTGCCGATGCAGGGGACACAGGTTCGTGCCCCGGTCCAGGAAGATCCCACATGCCGTGGAGCGGCTGGGCCCGTGAGCCATGGCCGCTGAGCCTGCGCGTCCGGAGCCTGTGCTCTGCAACGGGAGAGGCCACAACAGTGAGAGGCCCACATACCGAAAAAAAAAAAAAAAAATGGGCACATACATCTTCTTTATCCAAGAGTGTCATACAGAGTGAAGTAAGTCAGAAAGAGAAAAACAAATACTGTATGCTAACACATACATATGGAATCTAACACAAAAAACAAAAATGGTACTGATGAACCTAGTGGCAATGCAGGAATAAAGACGTAGACATAGAGAATGGACTTGAGGACATGCGGGGGGATGGGGGGGTTGGAATACGGTGGGGAGGAAGCTGGGGTGAAGTGAGAGTAGCATTGACATATATACACTACCGAATGTAAAACAGATAGCTAGAGGGAAGCAGCTGCATAGCACAGGGAGATCAACTTGGTGCTTTGTGACCACCTAGAGGGGTGGGATAGGGAGAGTGGGAGGAAGGCTCAAGAGGGAGGGGATATATGTATAAGTATAGCTGATTCACTTTGTTGTACAACAGAAACTAACACATTATACTCCAATAAAGATGTATTAAAAAAAATAAGAATGGGCAGAGGAACTGAATAGACATTTTTGCAAAGAAGACATACAAGTGATCAAAGGTACACGAAAAGGTGCTAAACACCACTAATTATCAGAGAAATGGAAATCAAAACCACAATGAGCTATCACCTCATACCTGTTAGAATAACAATTATGAAAAAGACAAGCAATAATAAATACTATTGAAGATGCAGGGAAAAAGGAACCCTAGGCACTATTGGTGGGAATATAAACTGGTGCAGCCACTACAGAAAAATGTATGGAGGTTCCTCAAGAAATTACAAATAAATCTGCCATATCCAAAGGAAATGGAAATACTAACTTGAAAAGATATCTGCACTCCCATATTCATGGCAGCATTATTCACAACGGCCAAGATATGGAAACACCCTAAGTGTCCACTGAAAGGCGAATTGATTAATAAAACGTCACACACACACACACACACGCGCGCGCGCGCGCAATGGAACATTATTCAGCCATGAAAAAGAAAGAAATCTTGCCATTTGCAACAACATGGATGGACTTTGAAGGCATTAGGCTAAGTGAAACAAGTCAGCCAGAGAAAGACAAATAATGTATGCTATCATTTATATGTGGAATCTAAAACCATCTAACTCATAGAAACAGAGCATAGAATATGGTGCTTGCCAGGGACTGAGAGGCAGGAGAAATGGGGAGGTGTTGATCAAAAGTTACAAACTTTCAGTTATAGGATGAATAAGTTCCAGGGAACTAATGTACAGCACAGTGACTACAGTTTATATTGTGCTGTATCCTTGAAAGTTGCTGTGAGAGTAGAGTGTCAATATTCTCAGCAAAGCAGCAACAAAATGGCAATTATGTGAGTTGAGGATGTGTTAACTAACTTTATTGTGGTAAATATTTTGAGATATTTATGTATCATATCATCACTTTATATACCTTAAACTTGCACAATGTATATGTCATTATATCGCAATAATGCTAGAAAAAAAATAAAACTTGCAATTCACTTCCTTTCCACTGGCAAAATGCAATCGGTCAAAATCTGAAGATTTTGGTGAAGATTATGGAAAAGCCTGACACTTCCCAGTGAGTATACTGTCCAAGAGTTCAGATTCTGATGACAGAAGCCTTGGTTCAAATCCTGGCTCTTCCACTTAATATCTGTTTTGCTTTAGGCATATTTTCAAATGTCCAATTTTCAGTTTCATCACCTATAAAATGAATATAGTAGTTCCTTCTTCATAGGGTTAACTAAGTATTAAATGATAGTAATTCATGTAATTCATTTAACATAGCACTTCACAAATAGTAGACATTCAATAAATATTAACTGTGGTAGTTAGTCACTCTGGCATTCTAATTCCCATTGCTCCCATTACGAAGGCTGGCAGAAGCAAACATTTAATTGGTCAAATATGTTTATAAATTATCCTTGGGTCCTCTTTAGGACAAATGTGGTAGAATAGAAGCTTTAAAAAGATCTACTAAAAGCTGTTAGCAACATCGATGTTAACTCAGAGAATAAGTCTAAAAAGAGACAGTTTACAAAGTCCCAAAGATGTGTGTGACAGTCATAAATAGCTGGCACAAGTCTGCAGACCTTGTCAGGGCCACTTCCTTCCATACCTGGCATAGTTGTATGTGGAAGTTACCAAGTTATAGAGACTTTCCAAGACTCTCTTATTTTAAATCATTTCTGGTCCTTATTTTCAAGCAATATAAACTATTCTTCTCCTTAAGCATAAAATACATTGACTCAAAGAATTTTAGGAAGTATACAGGATTGCTGGAAAAGTTGATGAGTAAAACATGAGACATGGGCAGGAATTCAGGGACGTCTCTGTGGTAGTCACGGCAACATCTGTAGTAACCTCAACCTCTGCTGCTGAACATTAAATGTCACTGTTTTCATAGTCACAGTCATCACCAAACTAGACGGCACTGCCACTGTTGCTGCCACCTGCTGTCAGGATGGATTCTCCACAGAATCTGCGCTTTTGCATTACCATCTTATTTCAACTTTGGGATAGTGTATCTGATGGGCAATGTCGAGATCATATGCCCTGCCCATGCCTTGGTTGCAAAGGAAGATAAGCAAACAAACACTTGTTGTTTTTAATGTTTATAATAGTAAGCAGGCTCTGCCATCTGGAAAAACTCATAAGGTGGTAAACCCTCCAAATACAGAAAAAGGGTTTAGATTCTCACCATCCCATTCCCCCAAAAAAGTATCCATCATAGACAAGACCAAGAAAAGCCAAACATTTTTATTTCTACTTCCTATCTGAGTCTCTCGCTTTTAAATTTCCTTCTTCAGATTTAGGGGAATCTGTCTCTACTCCAGGTGATTGATGAGACTGCACAGTTTACATCACTTCCTAGGTCAATTTGATAACATTTAACCTGCCTAACAGGAGTTATACATAAGCCTCATTGTAAAGAAGATAACCTATTTGTTGGTATGCGTGATAGCAGATAATGAGAAAGAAATAGTTGGATTTGGCAATACTGAAAAGTAAAATAGCTCCAGCAGACTAGCCCAAGATTAAGTGGTTTTCTTTCTTCTACTCTAAATCCTTTTTACTCTTAAGATGCAGTTTCTCCAAAAAAAAACCTACTCTGAAAACTGCACCCTTCCCATCCCACATAGACATGTAAGCTGAGATAGGTGCTGCTATGCTTTGCTCCCAAACATACTGTGCATATTTCTTACAGTTGCTATAGCATTTAAAAATTCTCTTTTAGCTTTTATGTGCCTTTTTTCCTCAACTCACGTTACCTTCCCAGTGACTAATATAGTACCTGAATCATAATAGGTCATTGAAAAATATCTGTTAAACGATACCTTTTGCAAATATATTCACATTTGCAAAGCATAAAGTGGGTACACAGAGAAAATAAAAATACTGAATTACACATTTCAGTGTGTAATTCCAGCCTGCAAAGGTCCTAATTTAAGTAATCTTGATAAATAAACAACTTCTTATTGAGGCTCAGTGTAAGAAGAAATACAGGAACTCTAGACGAGCGGAATCAGAACTGATAATAGAAACAGGCTGATCGTGTTCTTTCCTAAAGAATAATAAAGAGAAAGTGTTGCAGACTGTCCTTGCTTAATAACAACAGCTCATGCTTATTTTGCGTTTGTCAGTACATTATGCTGGTATTTACTTCTTTCATTTATTTCTCACAAAAACCTTGCAATGAAGGTGTTATTTTCACTCTAGAGATAATAAAAGAGGCAAATTCATAGTAATAGCAATGTAAAATTATTCATGATAAGCAAAAACTGGCAGATCCCTCCTCCCTTCAAATCCTTGATGCCTTCTCTGTCTCTTTAAGCAAATTATGGTAGCATTTATGAAAGATAAATCTTAGTAGACAATTACTTTTGGTGCCTTACTCATCAATACTACCTGACTAATTGTCAGTTTTATTCAGCATTTTTCAATCAGCAGCCATTAAGTATTCATTTGCAATTCATCTATAGTTTCTTATCGGGATCGCCTAAGCGACATACAGGTAGTAGGCAACCCACATTGTCTCATCAATTTCCCCAGGAGTCTTTCACTGCTGAAGCTATTTATGATTTCAGCACTTCCAAGCTCATGGATGTCAGTAATACAGCTATTTTCAAGTTTGTTTCTGTAACAGAAAGAAAGCCTATTTCCTTCGGAAAAGTGATTTGGGGGACTGAGCTTATTGTCTGTTTGAAAGCTTTCCTGATTTATCAGGGAGGGCCTAGAAATCTCAGACAGATAGTTCAATCTCATCTCTTTTTCTAACCCACTTATCAGCACTTCCTTGGTGAGCGTAGCGATTCTACATAATGGAAAAGAGCTGAGGACTGTGTTGACAAATTTTTTTTTTTCGGTACGCGGGCCTCTCACTGTTGCGGCCTCTCCCGTCGCGGAGCACAGGCTCCGGACGGGCAGGTTCAGCGGCCATGGCTCACGGGCCCAGCCGCTCCGCGGCATGTGGGATTTTCCCGGACCGGGGCACGAACCCGTGTCCCCTGCATCGGCAGGTGGACTCACAACCACTGCGCCACCAGGGAAGTCCTGTGTTGACAAATATTACAAGGTCTCATTGCTACTCATTGTACCATTCTTCTGGTCTTGGATGTAGACTTTTTTTGGCAATGAATTACTTGATTAGAAGGCCATCAACTAACTCTAGCGTTCTTAAAATTTTCCACTCATGTCCTTATAATAGAGAAAAACAAACATACATATATATATATATATATATATATATATATATATATATACACACAACCCTGAGGCTAAGAATATAACTTACAGCAGCGTGTTAGAAGAATTAAACATCTTCAGGATCACCTGCTTTATGTCTACAACTCATATAAATTTTGAAATACAATTGGTAACAATGTATATTCTAACATAAAATTTTATAAACTCACTGTCCAGTAAAATTGATAATCCAGGAAGTCATGCCAGACCTGTCCCCTATTCTCATATTTCCCAGTGCCAGCCACGTACTGCCTAATATCTCTGAAAGGATTCTTGTTTGCCATCAGCAGAGCAATACAAAAAGTGGAATTCTCCCATAAAATGAATAAAACCTCTAAGACCTTAGTGGTCTATTGATGTCCCTCGAAACATGTGCTCCTTGCTACATACCTTTATCACGTCACTTACACTGATTCATTGGATAAGGCAGGTTATGAATGTGGAGTGAGCTAGGCAATGGTAAGTAATGGGAAACAATCTGAACATACGCATTTTCATATTTCTAGCTTCCTTGTTCTTTGTAATCTCCTAATTGGATTTTAAACTCCCATGGGAAAAGAAGTAGCACTTTAAACCTCTGTGCATCTGCCCCAGTCCTCCTCCATCTCTGCAGCTCAAACACAAGGACTTTCACAATACAGACATCCAATAAATGTTGATCTCCATCTTAAGATCCTGTGGAATTTTTCAGTGGGGATGCTCTTGACATTTTAGGGGAGTGTATTCTTCATTGTGCAAGAGAGTTACACATAGTACAGGATGTGCATTATACCTGGGACTTTCAGATCTGAATTCCACTAATGTTCCCAGACATTGTGACAATCAGAAACCCTTCTGCACATTCTTAAATGTTATTTTAGGTATCAGCACCACCACTTGTGGAGAAACAATAAAAATACCAATGAATGGATAAAGAAAATGCGGTATATATACATAAGAGAATATTATTCAGCTTAAAAAGAAGGATATTCTGCCATTTATAACAATATAAATGAACCTAGGGTATAACGCTAAGTGAAACGGACCAGAGAAAGACAAATACTGCATGGTATCACTTATACATGGAATTAAAAAAAAAAAAAAAAAGAGTAGAACTCATAGAACCAGAGAGCAAAAAATTAGTTGCCAGGAGCTGAGGGTGGGAAAAATAGGGAGAGACTGGGAAAAGGGTAAAATTTTTCAGTTATTAGATGAATAAAGTCTAAGACTCTAATGTATAACATGGTGACTGTATCTGATAACACTATATTTCAATGTATAACTGAAATTTGCTAAGACAGTAGAATTTAAATGTTCTCACAAACAAAAAAGTAAATATGTGAGGTGATGAATGTGCTAATTAACTCGGTGGTGGGAATCCTTTCACAATGTATACATACATCAAATCATCACAATGTACACTATAAATATCCTACAGTTTTGTCAATTATATCTCAGTAAAAAATAACATAAAAATACATTTGTATATAAATCCAAAAAACAAATAGAAACCAAGCAATAAAGAAAAAGAAGCCAAGGGATAAAGAAAGAAAAAAATACAAGTGAGTCAACACCAATGAAAAGGAAAGACAACACACACAAAAAAGAAAGAAAAAGATAATTCTAAGAAATGAAAAAGATCAATATTCTAGGTCCCTAAAAAAGTGTGAGGCACTTGGGTCACTACATGAAGGTTAGAAAATAATCAGTTATTAAAATTAAATTGCAGGCATCTCCCTACCTGTGATACAAAGACTCCAACATGACCAAGCAAATACTTTTTAAGGAAGCCTCAAGAAAAATATATATAAATAAGAGAAATAAAATATTAAGTAATTCTCATCTTAAAAGGTACAACGATATTCTTGTCCTCTTATTTCATTTTTTAAGCAAACATTATTGAGTAGCCAGTATTTGTCATACACTGAGTTAGAGGATGGGAATACAGCCTCCTCAAATTTGAGGGACTTCTAATGAACTAAGCAAAAATACATAAATATTTAAATAAATATGATGATCGTAGTTTGCCCAATAAAGTTGAGAAGCAAATTAAGGTGAGGTCATTTCGAAATGGGTGTGAAGTAGTGGGGGGATGGTAAAAAAGTAGAGGGAAACAAATTATGTTTTCCATCTTTAAAAAATTGAAACTTTCTCCCTCAAGGTGATCATTACAATTTCATACACACAGCTCAAAAAATCCTTAAATAATGTTTTAAAGATTTTGTACAATGTTCTCAGAACAAGGACACAGCTCTAATATAAGAACCTTTAGGCTCAGTAAGTATTGGTTCCACTCATTGTTGAATAGTGAGCCATGTTTGGGCAAGTCCAAACTAGATTATAAGAGCCTTAAAGGACAGGTAGAGACAGCATTCAGTCCAGGTAGAATCAAAATGATAATTGCAAGAATAATTGGAGAGGAGCCAAAGGGAGGATCCCTGGATAGCCAAGGAAGAGACCTTTGGAGAGGGCTTCACTTACTAGGGCAGAGGTGGAAGGTATCCGAAGGGAGTTTCAGAAGAATACATATTGTAGTTCTTTTTATTACAGTCTTGCAGAAAAGCCATTCCCGCTAAAATAGTAACACAAACTCTGCAATGCTTTCTAGACTTGCTCACCTCTATTTATTTTAATCTTCTGCTGGAAATAAAGGTTAAAGAGGAAGAATGGCATTTGAGTCTAAAGAAATTTTCAAAGGAAACCAAACTGAAAGGCTCTGAAGCCATGTGATATAACAACAGAACAGGGAGTTAACAGTGTATCAGAGAAAGCCTATACCTCCTGAATCCAACATAACTTGGTTCCCATCCTATTCAGTTTCTCCCTTGAGATGCCGCTGGACACTCTCCAAAGCTTCTCTTGCCTTTTTAAAGCCTCTACTGACTTTAAGATACATCTTTTCCTACTAAAAAGACATTCTGTGGTTAGAAATTGCAACTTCTCTCCTCATACCTGAGTTGAAAAGACTTTCCTGTTAACAAGCCTAACTGGATGCAACTGAACCACAAGAATGTGTTTGTAATCCCTATAGTCTAACAAGTAAAGAGAGGAACAGGAAGGTTGTTTGAGTGGTATGTTATGCGGCATCCATTATAATTTCAAGAGTAAAACTGCATCTTCTATGAGGTCATTAGCCTTTTGAATTAATCATACCACAATGGTTATTACAAATCAGTGTATGTTTACAAAGAAGCATGCAAATGTCCCAGACACTCTTTATCATACGAAAATGTGTTTGTTTTTGTATTAAGATAAACTTGGAAAAAAGATAAAGCAGTTATCTATCATATTAAAATAAAGGGATAATGAGGAAGCTTAGTATCATCAATATTTATTATTCTAAGTCTACTTTTTAGAATTTTTTTCCAACATGTTTTATCTTAGTCAGTGTATTTTATAAACTAGATACAGTTATTATCAGGGGTTGCAGGGAGGGATTTTATTGGTATGAGAATACTTCAGTGATCCTAATTTTAAATTCATTCCTGGCTTAGTGATTTATCTGGTAACTTGATTCTTTAAACAAAATGAAACAACAACAATCAGCAACAACAACAAAACTCTAACACAGATAGTTCTGAGGATCAGACAGAAGATTATCATCTCCCCAATCTCTTCTTTTAAAATTGTACACGCTTTTGCAAGAGATAATGTTGTCCTATACTGCTGGAACTGTTTCTCCGAACACCTTACTTCAACCCTGCTATAAACACTATACATTTGGCATATGTTGTAACAGCTCCATTTTTTACTATAAAACAACAAGTGACTGTACCTTCTCTTCTCACAATGGGAAGGTCTACTGTGCAGGAATGACCATGATTCCCTCTTAAGAAATGTGTTTGTGACAAAATAGTTGTACTGCACAGAATAGCTGAGCTTAGGCATTCCTTATAAAAATACCGAAATCCAACACAAAACTGAATTTACGAGAAACCATATTAATTTATTGTAGAATATTATAATGATTTAATTTAATATTTTCCTCTCAAAAGATGATAGAAACAATAACAAATAAAAATTAAATAAACAAGTTGATAGTTAAAAGAATGGTATCCTATGTATACACCTTGGAGAGGGCTCCTCACATTAGGGCATAGCTTACTGAAGAGGTATATATAATCCCATATAATCAAGACCTCTAAATATAAATATATAAGTATATAGTTATATAGAATTACACATATAGAGTATAGATAAAATTATATAGAGAGAACATATATGGCATATATATTCAAAATTTTATACCAATAAATAATTTATATTACCAATTACCAACATTTAATTTATACCACTATTTTCTATATAGATATATCTTCTAGAAAAGAGAAACATCTATTGTGCAAGTGAAGTGATGGGAAATATTAATATTTTTAGTACATATTTTCTTTCACGTATTCCCAATAAAATATAACATATTCATTAACATAGTAGAGCAAATTCTCTGTTGCATCTTGTATTTTAACTGTGTAAGAAAGGCATGTTGATGAATTTCAAAGTCAAATGAACATTGGAGACAGTAATCCACATAGCAAAATACTGCATCATTATCAATGTCGCTTTAAGGTTGTCAATTCATTTTTAATTTATTAATTAATCATCCAATTATGTTTGCATATTGCTAAACAGTGGAAATGCTATGTGAATCCCCTCAAATTTCCAGCTGTTCTATGATTTTTCCTTTTTCTTCTTCCTTCCTTTTTCCCTCCTCTCCAGTTCTCTCTGTCTCTATTTCTGTCTTAAATAATGCAATTGTTTTGCAGTCTGTTATCAAGAATAAATAAAGCAGGAATTATGTCACAAAGTTTTTGATATCATAATTATTATATGGACTTCTGGGAATACTGTTTATGAATTATTTTTCATATTATGCAGGACAAAAATTTGCAACTAAGGTAATAAAAGGAGTCATAATATTAAACATAGGGTAAAATGTGAATGCCCAAAAAACTTGGAAGCAGATGAAATTAGAATCTTTCCCCCTCTTTTAAAGTGTCTGCCTGAGGCCTCATAGCTGAGCACTTCCCTGAAATGGTAATTGATCAATGGAAGAAAAAAGAAGTGATCTCCTGTCATGAAAATTTAACAGTTCTTAGAACATACTTGGGATTAGACATTTCAGACTGAAATCTCAATGTTTACTTGCCCCTCTGGAGAATGTTTAAATGGATACCCAAGAGAGTATGAACCCCCATCTTCACTGACCTGATGAAAATTACATAATAGTTATTTGATATCTTGGGACTGTTTTTATGTTGTGGACAACACAAAAAGCATTAAGTATGGTTACCTGTCTTCTAAACAGGCCTTGATTAAACTCTACATAAGGCGTATTTGGTCAGTGAGTCAAAAGCCTTTATAGACTCTTAGATTATAGCCACATTTTCTGCAATATTGTAACATCCCATCTAATAATATTTGTTTGCCATTATCTGGGAGTGTTCTTAATATGTCTTTACTTGATATATTTATTTAATAGCTACTATATTTAGAAGAAAATTATCACATAGATTAGAAGGGCTGAATCTCGCAAACACCTCATTCCAGCAATGCACAGCTCTTCTCTTTCTACTAAACTGTGTAACAGCTCACTGACTCAAATTATTTAGTTATCATTAAACGAGGGAATTGCTGTGGCATATATCTTAAAAAAATCAAGCCGAAAATCCTTTAAGAACCACACTTTTCTCTGGAGTAATTCAATGAGTCGTCACAATATGACAACTGTGTGATTTCTTGCCCAAAAAAAAAAAAAAAGCAGCAGAAGCAGCCATTTTGTGAAGCACAAAAATTATAGATTTCATTTCAAAAAGATTGAAGACCTCTGAAAACACTTCATTTACAGAAACTCTGATTCTGAAGTCTATACAAACTAAATAAATGAGGGTTTGGGGAATAAATAAATAAGGTGGGTTACATTTAAAAGAAAAACCTGAATCAACAGTAAACAAAGTTTAAACAACCTTTCAGCAAAATGCAGAAGGATGAGAGAAATTTGGATATAAATTTAAAACAATTTCATGTCCAAGTCGAATGTGTGAGAATCCCATCTAGAAAACATCAGAAAGGATAGCTAAACTGTAACCAATTCCACATTTGTAGACGAAATTTGTGGTTAAACCTTCATAACACAGCAGAAAACCTAACTCAAGTGGAACTTCTGAAAACACAGAACTTCTGCTCTCTGTGTCAGCTGAAGCAAGTAGTGCTCATTTGATTTGATTGTTCTATTCAAAACATGTTCAACCATAGCCATGAAATTCACTATGGGTTTCAATAAAATATTTTAAATCATCTTGTTCATATTGTTTCAGACTTGGCTTTCTTTTAAAATTGTCCCAGGTGGGGAATTTTTTGCACCATTGAAGCTGAGACATCCTGTTGATATCTGTGCTGAGAGACTGTCATTCCCTAAAAACCGTGCAGTGGGCAAAAGTTGTTCTTAAAGGAAGGTCATGCAAAACTTCTTCAAGAATTAGAGTTTCTTCTCGTGAATATGAAATAAGAAGTGCCTCTCTTCCCATTTTATTTAGCTATGCAAAGGCTATCTCTCCCTGATGACCTGACACAGACCCAGCCAACACCATCCATAATGAAAATCAATGGCACCAAGTCACTAAACAATTACTCCGTCTTCTTTAAAAATGCACAAGTCTTCAAAAAACAAGGATTTAGAGACTGATTAATTTGCCATTTGTCTAGGAGATTGCACTAGCTGCATTATTTAAGAAATGCCCGTCTTTGGGCCATCGGAAGCTGAAACAAGATCAAAGATTTGAGAGTCACCAGTTCCCATGAAGGGCATTTGCTGACAGTATGAAAGGCTGCCAGAATTTGTGCCCTGGGTCTGAAGCACTCAGAATCTTTTTCACGCATAAGACCACAATGAGTTGCAGCTTTTCCACATATACAATACAGAAAAGTAATGATTATCTTCTCCCCCTTTATTTTTATCATTTCTATACCATTCCTTAACACAAACTCTCAATCTCATCATTTCTACTCCAGTAGAAGTGGTAGAAAAATTTACAGAGGTATTATATTGTGTGTGTTTTCCCTCCCCTCCTTCTACTGACCCCATTCCAAGAGGGTAGCCACATATTTTTCAATTTTTTTTAATGCTTAGGTGTTAAATTGATTAAAAGTTATTTTCAGAGCACGAAGAAGGAACTGCTAGAAACATTTTTTTAATAAAATTTTATAATAACTGAAATTATTTTATTAGAAACAACCTTTATGAGCAACAGAAAACTGTGGGAAGAAATTTCTCTGAGACTAAAGAGGAAAAAGAAGGAGGTGAGAGAGTGTAGACACCACATGCTTTTCTGGGCAGTTCCCCAGGAAATTGGAAAAGAGGGCCTCCGGAAGAAGACGATAGAAACATAGAACAGGGTTTGCTAACTAAGTTCATATATTTGCTGACACTATACTGCTTCCTAAATTTTGTCCATGGTCAGAGAGACAACAAGCGTGCAAGAAAGAGTTTCTGAAGCCTTGTGAAACAAGTAAAAGGATGTGCCTAAAATGTGACAATGATACCAAGTGAGGGCTGAATTCAAACCCACATGCTCTGACTAAACCTATCCCATTCTTTCCCTTGTGCCATGTTACCATCATAGAGGAGCCCTGCAAGATCACGATGAGGAGAGAGACCATAGCCTCTTTTTAACAAAGTCAGAGTGTGCAAGACATATGTCATTAAATATTAATGGAATAAAGAGGGCATGCCAAACTAACTGGCATGAGAAAACTTAATGGGGAAGCCTGACCCCAGTGACCATGAGCTATGTCTCACCTTTCTGTAGAAATGGTTACTCAGAACAGAAGGTTTCTGAAGCTTATCATAGATGCAGTTACAGTAGCATTTAAATACTAGAAAAGTGATTTCTTATCATTTGTCATTTCCATATTAATATGCTGGGTGTTAAAAATAAAGTTGTAACTTTTTTTTAGAAGCTAATTTGATTGCCACAAATTTATTTTAGTTCCAATGATGTGTTGGTGGAGCCAAAAATATTCTGTTTATCCAACAAGATGAGAGTCAGACTGCTGCTTTTCAGTACTTGGTGTCTGTGTCCTCTGCTTGATCATATGCACTGGCAGATGCTCCAGCGCTACCCAGATGGAAGTCACCTAACATCTTGTATATCTTATATTTTTGCCACTGACATCTGATAAATGTAGAACTGTCACTCTATGCCAATAACAGGACTCATACTAAAATTAATAAATACATTGGGAGTGAATATATAATAACATATTTTTTACTTTCTTTTAGAGCAAATGGTATACCTTTATCATGACAGTATTGTAAACTATACAAAAGGTTCATACGGCACACAAACTATAGATAAAGTACTTACAAACATTAACCCTTTCAAAGAAAGTACAGGAACATCTAGAACACATATGCTAATATCCAATACAATAAGTTAAAGTACAGAAAATTGCTGATGCTTTTATGCACATCATATTTAGGTTTCCCTAAAAGTAAAATTATAGTTATATTACTGGCAAGATTTTCCTATACTTCTATATAAATGTATCTTATGTTCTTGCATTGATTAAAAATAAATCCCAGTGCCTAACATAGACAAATCCTCTGATATGAAATAAGGTTTAACATTTCTTAATTGATACATACTCTATAATAAGTTTGCATGTAGTTATGGTTATGTGTGTTATCACAGTGTAGAATCTCATAATATTAAATGACCTTACAGGGAAACCTAACTCATTCATACGTAGTTCCTTAACTTTTCGACAATGTCTACTGCTAACTGTATTAACATGGTTTTAAATTTTCTTTATTTTATTATGTGTTGACATCTTAGGGCTTTGTAAACTCAGAGGGGGATCTCCCCTTTCAGGGATAGCTAAATCCCAGAGATAGCAAATAAACATTGCCAGTAAACATACCTTTTAAATGTAAACCAACCAATCCTAAGTGAATATTCCTGGTCTGTCTCCTTTTATCCG
Source organism: Aethalodelphis obliquidens (assembly GCF_003676395.1). Classification (NCBI taxonomy): domain Eukaryota; kingdom Metazoa; phylum Chordata; class Mammalia; order Artiodactyla; family Delphinidae; genus Aethalodelphis; species Aethalodelphis obliquidens. Next base: position 8,273,477 of record NW_020838008.1, read on the forward strand.
AAACCTGCAATCCCAGGTCACTATCCTCCTGCCTTAAATCACTCCAGGGCCAGGTATCAGACAACTAGCAACCACCCATACAGTCCAGAAACCACTGGTATTATTCAAACTATCCAATCCTAAACCTGTTCAGCTTGTCTGCTTTACTTTGCCTATTTCTTCCCATGAAAACCACAAATAAGCCTCTGGCTAATGACAGCTCATTTGATTCCTGACAAACTGGTGCTTCCCCACGTGGCCCTGAGTGGTGTGGCATGCCTCTTCCTCCTGGAAACTGTGAATAGCAAATTGTTCTTTCAGTGGAAATAGTCTCCTGATCTGTTGGCCTCACCATAACTGAATAAAAACAAAATTCTGAGTACATCTTAACAAACTAATCAAATCCATTTTCTTTCAAAAAATTTTAAGTTCACCTCAGTTCTATGCATGGAAAAGTTGGATGTACATGATATGAAGCTTATGGTTCTATGGAAGAGAGCTAGTAAGGAACAACAGAGAAAAGCAAATCTTTCTTGAAGGCAGAAATATTTAGATTCTAATCTTGGCTCTGAAACTTACTTGTTAATTAAGTATTTGACAATATGTTAACTGTATACATTTTCTTATACACTTTCTCCTCTGCAAAACGGTGATTTCTACTTGCAAGGATAGTTGTTAATTTACAAATTGGCCAGCACACATTAAATGCTCAAAACCATAGATTTTTATTCCCAAATTAAGTAATTAAATACCACTTGAAATTGGAACAGTTTTCAATGCCCCTTAATTTTTAATTACATATTTATGTGTCCTCAATTTATTAAAACAATTAATACAAAATTTTATAAAGAAAAGATAAATACCCACCTGCCCCTCCCAATGCCACAGTTCATTTTACCCTTATGTTAATACCTGGTAACTAATCCTTCAACACTTTTTTCAAAGGAAAAATTGAATAATTTAGATTTAAAAATCACAAAGTGTTGATCAGGAAAGGCTCTTCTTTACAGAGTAATGCCAGCTAATAGATGTAAAAAGAATGACAGAATTATTAAATTATCAATTTCCAATCCCCAACATTGTTTCAGTCATGGTTCATCAGTGCATTGAAAACCTCTGGATTAAAAAATGCTTGAGGGAAAAGATATTCCCACAGTGCCAAGCTATCAACCCAGAGATTATTCGTAAACCACATAGGGGAATATCAGAACTTCTAAAATAAGGAAACCTACAGGTTATCACTTTAAACAAGTAATCCAACTTAGCATCACGAATATCCTGACAAGCTGACGTATGTGCCTCCTGATGTGATACAATTATAAACTGTCTCCGATGAAGAAAGCAGTTTTGTGAAAAAAGTTTAACTTGAAAATAACCAAGCCTTTAAAACTATTTTTTCTGCTTACAGAAAATAAAGATGGATAGAGTTACATATTACATGACACCACTGGAAACCAGACAAATCCAGACTGTGGGGCATTCTAAAATACCTCGGTTTCTTTAAAAGGCAATGGCATTTTAAAAAAGGGGGAGTACGTTTTAGATTAAAGGGATTAAGGGAAAATTTTAAAAAAATATATGTTGGAGACTCCCTGTACTTTCCGTTCAATTTTGCTATAAACCTAAGACTGCTCTAGAAAATAAAATTTATTAATTAAAAATGTAATATGTGGACCTTGATTGGATTCTAGTTTGGAAAATAAATGAAAGATAATTGAGAAAATTTGAATATTTTGTCGATATTAGGTTATACTATATACTTGTTAATTTTCTCAGTTGTGATAATTATATGTCTTATCCATAATTAATTATATAGGAGAAAGTCCTTTTCCTTAGGATATGCATGCTGAAGGATTTAGAGACAAAGTGTACTTATATCTGCAATTTCTTTTCAAATAGTTCAGCAACAAAAACAACTATAGCTGTGTGTGTGTGTGTACACATAGAAATAAAGCAAATAGATTAAAATTCTAAGTATTGGGGCTTCCCTGGTGGCGCTGTAGTTAAGAATCTGCCTGCCAATGCAGGGGACGCAGGTTTGAGCCCTGGTCCGGGAAGATCCCACATGCCATGGAGGAACTAAGCCCGTGTGCCACAACTACTGAGCCTGTGCTCTAGAGCCAGTGAGCCACAACTACTGAAGCCTGCGTGCCTAGAGCCTGTGCTCCGCAACAAGAGAAGCCACCGCAATGAGAAGCCCGCGCACGGCAACGAAGAGTATCCCCCACTTACCGCAACTACAGAAAGCCCGTGCGCAGCAATGAAGACCCAACACAGCCATAAATAAATAAATAAATAAATAAATAAATAAATAAAATTCTAACTATTGTTATTGCTTAGGTGGGCTCTATAGGGATGTCTATAGTGCTTTTCTTTAAACTTTTCTGAATTTTTGAAATTTTTATAATAAAAAGATGGGAAAACCACCCTTGCAGATTATCCTATGTACCTGAAAGTGGCTCAGACTTTGCAAAGACTGTGACTCTACAGACAGGTCTTCAGCCTGCATCTGCACCACAAAAGTAAAACAACCATCTAATTTCTGTGGCTTTGGGGGTCTGGATGTTCTAATTGTTTATTTGTATTTTATTGACTTACTACTTCTCTTTTTTGCACCTATCGTTCTAAAGAAAACAGAGAGGCTGTGAGAATGATAGGATAATCTCAGAAGCGTTGGAGTATGAAACAGAAGCTGCTTCCTGCCTTGTATTCTACTAAAATCTGGTTAAACTATGATAAAATAAAACATCACCAAGATGAAACTGTAAGTACTAAAATCTGGGGACCGTAGGTGTTTCCATCTTAATACAAGCAAGTACTGCTCCACTAGGTTTTTCATCTGCTTTAATAGCACATTCAGTCACTTATAAGGGCCTGACACGTTATTTTCTTTGAGTTGTGTTTTCTAAAAGTGCCTATGTTTACATCCCTTAATTGTGCCGAATTCCCTTCAAGTTTATGATCTCTTCTATGGAGTTGGACACTAATTGGTAGCTCTGTCAAACAATTGCTAGAATTTTTTTTTTCCCCCACTCTTATGGAGAGACAGCTCAGTTCTAGGCCAAGCTTGCATCCTTTGCTTCCTTTTCTTTTGTTTCCCTTGGCTCCAGATACTGCAAACTTTAGGTCATTTGTCATTTTTACCAATTAAAACAATGAGCTGTGCCCAATTAAAAGGGCTGCTACCCCTTTAAGTACATATTTAATAATTCATGCACGAAACAGAGATAGGACTTTCCTTTCCCTGGCTGGAATAAACAAAATTTCCTCAGAGATTGCTTTGGTGTTATATCTAGATAATGCTTTAGGATTACAATCTAAATCATCCTGGAATAACTGTGCTAGAATTACTACGATACATCATTCTAATGTACAGGCCTGCAGTATAATGTCACTGTTGGGTACTCCAATAAAACCAGTGGGTCCCAGAACTAGAACTGCACCAGAAAGGCCTTGAAGATTGCCAGGATATACATTGTTAGAAGAGAATTTGCAGATTCGTAACCACACAAAAACATGGACATCATAGCAGGTAAATGGGAATAATTTTACAACTGAGGAGAAAAAGCAGACTGTAGTTATAAGTTCATGCCTATAAAACTGAAAATAATGCAAGAACTCGTGGATGCTAAAAGCAAGTGATCTTGGCTTAATAAAACTGACACACGTTCACCTGAATTTGAAATCTGGATCAATTACCCTTCGGTTAAATGATTCAACTTCTCCTCATATTTGGCTAGAATTATGGCAGTAGGTAACAAAATGGTCTAGATTTTGGAGTTAGAGATTTGGCTTTATTTCCTGCTCTACCACCTTCTAGGTGTATAATCATGGACTACACATTTACCACTCTGTAATTCAGTGTTCTTACCTCTAAAGTGAAGACATTAGGTTGGCCAAAAGGTTCATTTGGTTTTAAGTAAAAATAAAAGACACATTTTTCATTTTCACCAAGAATTTTACTGAACAATGTACTCACTAACTGAACGAACTTTTTGGCCACCCCAAGAACAAAAGTTAAATTTCATCCTGGCAAAATAGGATTAAATAAAATATCTGTAATTCTCCTGACAGTAGGGTTTCAATATGTATGTTTAAATTATTAACATGTGTGGGCACAACACTCTTTGCCCAACTGTAATAACTCACTTAACACCCACTGGTGCCAAAAATGTCCACTGATATTTTCAGAAAATTCTTCTTTCATATGCAAATATATTCCCTATTGAAAATCCTTCAGTGACTGCTGACTGCCCTTAAAATAACGTCATATTTGGCTAGCACCTTTTATATGACTTTTGTCATCCACACTTTCTCTCTCCAGCCCTATTTTTAAAAATTCTCTCCAGAATCATGCTAAATTTCTACTTTTTTTAAATAGGATTCATACTCCCACTCAATTTCTAAGACCTTGTACGACCCATGCTCTCCTGTTCTCTCTCAGCTTCAGAAGTAGTCTTTCTGCCTGAAAATTCTTCCTCAGCCTGCCCATCAGGCTACTGTCTACTTGGCCTTCAAATCTCTATCTAGATACAACTTAATTTGGGATCCCTTTTCTCATTCTTCAGGTCCAAATTAGGTTCTACTGCTAAGCATCCCCATAGCTCTTAGAGCACACCTATAGCACTATACCTCTGCTATCATGCAATATTATAAGCCTATTTTTCTCTACCACTATACTGGAAGCTCCATGAATAACCCATGAAAGATTATTTCTGTTAAGTTCATGTTATATCCCCAATACTTAGGGATGTAATCATCACACAGTATACAGAGCAGGTAATTGTTGAATAAATGAATACCACAAGTTTCACAGATATTGCATTAAATGTTAGCAGCAATTGGGATATTTTAGTATCTAGTATGATTCATGGTGACTAACACAAAGCAAACTTACTTTGTCTCTCACTGTTCTTTTAAATGTTATTCAGATGGAAATTTTCCATACTCCTGGATGAAAACTCTGGCAAAGCCATTATTTCTCTGATTAGTTTTAAGTAATAGAAAGCCTTACAGTCACTCTGTCACCAGTTACTTGTATAATTCAGTAATTAAATGTCCAGTCTAATGAAAGAGTCAACACTTTCAATACAACTGTAAGTTATAGTTACTCCCCTTTGCCCCAGCTACACCTGCAGCCGCTTGATAAGTCCCTAGAAGATAGGCTTCCACTTTCTTGATTACATCCTACCCCACTCACCTGATGATTAAAAGGGCTTGGGTAGTAAAATATAAACAGAGCTAGGCTATTTTCACTTGCCTGTTCATTGCTGTCTGCTGATCTTCTGCATTCTACATCTGGCTGATTTAAAGCTGACTCCCTTTCTCCCTTTCAAGGTGTATGTGTGTGCATGTGTGCTGTGGCGGCTATCGAAAAACTCTAACTGTACTTCCTAGGCTGAGAGTGATGGATTTTCCTACAGCTGGCCCTCTTCCTCAGCCCTGACTTTTGCTTATTCAGTCAGACCCTTTAGAGGTTCCATCACCCCTAACAGCTTCTCCTGGACTACTGATTCTCTAGGGCTCCATGTGAATTCTTTCAGACAGGTGGCCCATATCTGGTTCTCAAGAAATACTCTCTCTTGACTTCAGATGACATAGAAAGCAACCTTAAAACTCTTGCTCTCAGGAGAAGGGATAAAGATATCCAAGGCTCAGCTCGCTCTTTCTTTTGAAAACAATTAAACAGTTTTATTAAGATATAATAGACATATAACACTGTGTAAGTTTAAGGTGTACAACCTGTTGATTTGATACATTTAATGCCAAATTATTTCCACTGTATCATTAGCTAACGTCTCTGTCCCATCATATAATTACCATTTCTTTTTGAGAGAACATTTAGTGATCTATTCTCTCAGCAATTTTCAAGTACATAATACAGTGTTATTAGGTATAATCACCCTGCTGTGCACGAGATTCCCTGAATTTGTTAATCTTATAAATAGATGACTGTATCCTTTAACAAACATCCCCCCATTTCCCTCATCCCTGATAAACACCACTTCACTCTCTGTTTCTCTCAACTTGGCGTTTTTAGATTCCACATATAACTAATAAACAGTATTTGTCTTTCTCTAATTTCACTTAGCATAATGTCCTCAAGTTTCATACAAGTTGTTGCAAATGGCAGGATTTCCTTCTTTCTCATGGGCGAATAATATTCCTGTGTGTGTGTGTGTGTGTGTGTGTGTGTGTGTGTGTGTGTGTGTGT